>NC_135369.1:142753085-143063264 GCF_049243985.1 Paroedura picta
CACCTCCCTGTCAGGAGCACAGATCCGGGGCTGATGAGGTGCACCAGGCCAAATGCTCCCCCATGTGGGTGCAGGAAGAGGTGGGGCAACCTGCCATGACTAAAACTCCATCCTGCAGCCCGGCATGAAACCTCCAGTGCATAAACGGTCATAAACACACTTGCCTCTTTTATTTTTACATTGTGAAGGAGAACAAATGGGAAATAAAAAGTAGAACTCTGCCTAAATACTGTGTCCTTCCACATATTTAATGGAATGATACATCACACAAACTTTTACATTTCATCAGAATGTTGAAATGTATTGAGTGGTCAGGATGCTGGCCACTAACCAGACAGTATTGCATCAAGAGATTACTTGAAGTACTTACTGAAGACTGCTGAATTTGCTCTGGCAACACTGATGTAATAATACAAAAAATTGTCATTCTTAAACAATACAAGTTTAGGCATAGTGCTTATACAAACTCAATCAGAATTTTAGTTAATCACATACGTTCTAAAAGACTAGTTAATTAACTGAGTGTAAATATATTTCCATTTTATCAAAATCTCAACACTAGTACCTTTTTGAGGGATTGAAGAGAAAGTAATACTTCCTTTTTACATGTTACGGAGTACACAGGTTGGGTTCAGGGTGTTTCTCAATTCCAATGCAAATGAGGAATGAGTGGGCTCATAACTATGGTACATACAAAAAAGGAGTTTCAGCTTCTCTTGTACACCTCATTTTCTCAAGCTGGAATGGTCCCAGGGGACATTATACACTTGTGGGTTTCCCCAGTGGACCAAATAGCACACCCACAGGACTGTTGAAGATTGGGGAAATATTGTACGGGAGGGACTAAAGACCCCTTTACACACATGCCATAATCATGATCTGAAATGGGCACCATTTGCACAGGAACTGAGGACAACCCACAACTCACATCTGATTGCTACATTCAGAACACCCTGGACACAAACTGTGTACTTTGTAAAGTAGTGTGGAGTACTTACAATTTAATGAATGAATGCTCATGGTTAAAAAGAAAAAACAACAACATTTTATTCTCTATTATAATTAGCGAATCACCATTTAAAAAAATTCTCACTTAAAAATCCATTAGAAATAAACATGCATTTCCATTTTACTCCATTACTTTAAAAAAGATGACATTCAAACATCTTACAATGAAGAATGTCTTAGCATAATAATCATAATTCATAATCTGTTCCTCTTAATAAAAGGGTAAGAGGGTGCTCGGAGAAGCTAGAACTCATTGCCTACCCACCAATCACGGTGGCTGACCCAGCTGACCCATCTCTGATTGGCCATCCATCCAACGAATGGCCAATCAGGAGGGTTGGACTGCCAGGGCCAGGGACTGTAGCTGGGGTTGGTCGGGGTGGAGGGAAAAGGGAAGGAGGTCCTCCCAGCCTTGCCAGGATTTGGCTGGGCTGTCCGGGGTGGGGTGGGGAGGAGTGGATTCCCCACCACTATTTCTCCTGCCTGCCAAGGGACCTTCTGGGGGTGTCAGGCATTCCACACTCCCCCCCCCCCAAAAAAAAAGGATCACTGAGACCTCAGCAGGCCTCTGTGGGCCTTCTGGAGGCAGTGGGGAAAACAGACTGCCCCCTAGCACTTCCCCCCTTAAAAGGCCCACCAAAGGCTCTGCAGGCCTTATGGGAGCAGCAGGGGGGAGACCCTAGCTGGCCTGCCTGGGGTGGGGGAAAGCTTTAACAAGACAACTCGCTATTTAAGGGAAATATTACGTGTTGTTAATCTTTCCTGCTCCCTTCCTTTTGATAATGATATAAGACCTGAGCTAGTGTTTCAAGTTGAAATATGGAGGTGTGCCCTGTGAAATTTCATCATATTATCAATTCAAAGGATTCCTAAATTATCTAAATTGGCAATTTTAATTAGCCATTATTGGTTAATTTTTTTCTCCCCTACTGATAATCACCTTAAGCTCTAATAGGTTTATCAACTAACTGATCTAATAAAAGCTTGTCGTCCTACTAATATATCCTGGGAGACTAAAATTTAACTTGGGAACTCCCTGTTTTTCCTTCCTCATCATGCATCTGTTACGCAGCAAAAATCTTTATCTTCAGTGAGCTACAGTGTAGGTGTAGCAGCAGCCTCTGTAGTTACAGACAAGAATTCACACATTGATGCTCAGAAAAAAAGAGGATGTTTTGTTTTGAAGATTTATGAAAACAACAGTCTTCTTCAATCTGTTTTGGCATGCAGCTGAATGTTTCCTTCAAACCCTTTTATATGTGAGAATTACTGTTGGGTACAGAAAAGAACAAATCATGCTAAATGTCACTCATGGAATCTGTTAACAATTGAACAAAGAAGATATTCACATTGCTTATCAATCAGAAATCAAGATGGGTATATCTGAGTTTGAAGAGAGTCACAGCTACGACATAACTGAAAATTAACACTTTACACAATGGGATAATTCTTTGGTCAAATCTTGAGGCATTGATACATGACAACTGGGCCTACTTATATATCTCTGCTTCGCTGCACAAGAAGATATCTTCTCAGAATACTGTGGTAATCCATAGCCAGTCCTGATTTAAAAAAAAAATCTTCTCCACCATTCACAGAGATTTGCAAGAATCCTCTAAGTAGGCAGATGATACTAAAAATATATATAAGCGTATGCTCTCTCCTAACATTAATAAAGAGCAGGCATTCTTTTGCATGACCAACAACATTCAGATTTCAACACAGGTTTGAAATGTTTATGTTAACCCCTAACCCCCCCCCCCCCCCGAAAAAAACCAACACAAAACAAAACATCACAGTCGAGATTGTCTGTGGGGAAGACTTGGGAGGAGAAAAATCGATCTCTCTTACACACACACTGAAGGGAGGGGAAGTCAGTTGCCTTTCAGAAGCCCTAATAGGGCCAGACTCCAGGGTGGGGTTATCATAGGAAAATCAGGAAATCACCCTATGGGAAACCAATCCAAAAGTACCAGTAAAAAAGCAAGTGGAAGGGTACAATCTGTGCAGAGTGCCAGGCTGGGTTTAAAAGGGCAGAGGAGGTGTGTATTGATGATGTCTTCTAGCCTACTTCCTCCCTGATTTGCAGGCTACAGACTGTGAAAAATGGATCCTAACTATATAGCAGTGGCTCTCAACCTGGGGGTTGGGACCCCTTTGGGGGTTGAACGACCCTTTCACAGGGGTCATAGCAGGGCAGCTTGTTTGGGGGTGGGGTGCTGCCACTGTTCCTGCTCCTCCTGAAAGCGCCCATACTCAGCCGCCAGCTGCACCAGCAGTGCCTCCAGCACAGAACAGTCTCCCGCCAGGCACTCCAGGTGGTGGCACAGCTCAGCAGAACGAGAGGCAGAACTGGGGGGAAAAACCAATTTATATACAATCATAAACAATGGATCTTCCATTGGTCAGTTTCAGTTTAATTCCTGTGAAAGAATACTTGCATAATTTTATGGTTGGGGGTCACCACAAAACGAGGAACTGTATTAAAGTGTCGCAGCATTAGGAAGGTTGAGAACTACTCCTGTATAGGGTGGATCTGCCCCCATCCTTTCAAAGATGTTGATGTCAGAATACCATGACTGTATGGGTAGATCTGAATGGCTGTGATTATGTTGTAAGCAATGCTGTTTGCTGATTATTTCAGCCACCACACAGCCAGTAATGTGTTCTATGTAAAAATCTTGTGTAGCACTGGGACTTCGGTACACTTGTATGCTGAGGAGATGGTGCTTGTCAGCAGAGTTAGATGACAGAAGTACATAATTTGAACTTTATAGTTAGTGTGGATTTGGTGGGACAGAAGGAAAGCCTATTTGGGAAAAAAAACAACTTTATTCTGTCTGACTCAGTGTTGATAATGCACTATTGGGAAGCAGTTTCTGGAAGCAATGTAGAATTTAATACAGGAACAGCCGGATATCTTAATGTGAACAGATATTAGCTCCTGGAATATTGTTTTTTTTTTTAAAGATCAGAGTTTTGCTCATGCAAAACCAAAATTAAAGCCAAATTAAGAGATTTTTCTAATCAAGACATGGATTCGATTACTCTTCCTTATTTTTCTTCCTTATTTCTTAGCATCAAAGCAAAGTATGTTTATTTTGGATAGTTACTTTCATGATTTAACATTTCCTGCTGTATGCAGAGCATATTTTATTCTGTCTCCAAACCTTGTCTGCTCAATATATTGAGGACCCGCCAACAATATCAGAAGATCGGCGACAATAACAGCTTTGTATTTGTAGGACTCCAGTGAATATCTGCTGTCAATCTGTCTTTAGGGAGGATGTTAGTATCTAGAGCAGGCTTTCTTAACCAGGCTTTTGTGAAACCCTGGGGTTTCTGGACGGCCCTGGTAGAGTTTCCCAAATGGGTGGGAGTTATTTAATTTTTCATGTTTTTAAAAATCTGCTAAACATTTATCAGGTGATATGATCATATATGGTCTTGTCGGCCGGCCCCCCCAAAATGGCCAATGATAGATATAGAAGGGGTTGGAAGGGGAGGGTGTCTGAATGGGCATGTATACTCTGCACAATAGCACCACTTCTGGGGTTTCTTGAAGCCTGAAGAATGTTTCAGGGGTTTCTCAATGGTAAAAAAGTTGAGAAAGGCTAATCTAGAGCAGCGGTCCCCAACCCCCGGGCCGGGGACCAGTACCAGTCTGTAGATCAGTCAGTACCGGGCTGTGGCTCCTCCTAGTCCTCCTCCCTGATTGCTGCCTCGGGGGCTGCCCTGCCACTCTGCCACCAGCTCACCTTTGGTGCTCTCTGGCAGCCGGCATGGCTGGGGCTCCCCCTCGGCATGGCACTGTGCAGCTTCTGCTGGCAGCACCCCCCAGTGGGAGGTGGGAAGCCAGGGGCGCCAGTGGGAAAGCAATTGGAGCAGGGGCTCAGGTAGCAGCGGTGACGTTCCTCGGCAAAAGACTACCCCCCCTGGGCCTCAATAAAATTGTTAAGCGTTGACCGGTCCCCGGAGATAAAAAGGTTGGGGACCACTGATCTAGAGCCTCATCACTCATTGTGGTCAAAACAGTATTTTCTGGAAGATTATCTATGTACTTTCCTAATTCGTATTTTACATGTAACTGGAGTTTCAGGTGATGAGTAGAGTCTAAGGACAAAATCCTACAGTGTGCAAGTATGTCAATGTCCAAAACAACTGAATATTGAACAGCTGTCTTTTTGTCTCTTTAATGATAGAATCATAGAATCATAGAATAATAGAGTTGGAAGGGACCTCCTGGGTCATCTAGTCCAACCCCTTGCACCATGCAGGACACTCACATCCCTATCACTCATCTACTGTAACCAGCTACCCCCTTGAGCCTTCACAGGATCAGCCTCTCTGTCAGATGGCTATCTAGCCTCTGTTTAAAAATTTCCAGAGATGAAGAAACCACCACCTCTTGAGGAAGCTTGTTCCACTGAGAAACCGCTCTAATTGTCAAGAACTTCTTCTGGGTGTTTAGATGGAATTTCTTTTGAATTAATTTCATCCCATTCGTTCTGGTCCATCCCTCTGAGGCAAGAGAGAACAACTCTACTCCATCCTCTATATGGCACTCTTTTAAATACCTGAAGATGGTTACCACCTCCTTAGGCAGCCTATTCCACTGCTGAACTATTCTGACTGTGAATTGTTTTTCCTGATATCAAGCCTATATTGTTGTACTTGTAGTTTAAACCCATTACTGCGTGTCCTCTCCTCTGCAGCCAACGGAAACAGCATCCTGCCCTCCTCCAAGTGACAACCTTTCAAATACTTAAAGAGGGCTTTAAGTATCCCCTCTCAACCTCCTTTTCTCCAGGCTGAACATTCCCAAGTCCCTCGACCTATCTTCATAGGGCTTGGTCCCTTGGCCCCAGATCATCTTCGTCGCTCTCCTCTGTACCCTTTCAATTTTATCTACATCCTTCTTGAAGTGAGGCATCCAGAACTGCACACAGTACTCCAGGTGTGGTCTGATCAGTGCTGTATACAATGGGACTATGACATCTCGTGATTTTGATGTGATGCCCCTGTTGATACAGCCCAAAATGGCATTTGCCTTTTTTACCGCTGCATCACATTGCCTGCTCATGTTCAGTTTACAATCCACAAGTACCCCAAGGTCTCGTTCACACACTGTGTTACCTAGAAGCATATCCCCCATCCAATAGGCATGCTTTTCATTTTTATGACCCAGATGCAGAACTTTACACTTATATATTTATTAAATTGCATCTTGTTCTCATTTGCCCAGTTTTCCATTGTGTTCAGATCTCGTTGAACTCTGTCTCTATCTTCTGGAGTATTTGCCAGTCCTCCCAATTTGATGTCATCTGCAAACTTGATGAGTAGTCCCTCCACCCCCTCATTTAGATCATTAATAAATATGTTAAAAAGTACCGGGCCGAGCACCAAGCCCTGAGGTACCCCACTACTCACCTCCTTCCAGTCTGATGAAACACCATTGACAACAACTCTTTGAGTGCGGTTCTCTAACCAATTCCCTATCCACCTAACTATCTGAAAATCCAGATTGCAGTCCTTCAATTTATCCTCAGAACATCATGGGGAACATTATCAAAAGCTTTACTAAAATCCAAGTAAATGACATCAACTGAATTTTCATGATCCAGCAAACCTGTTACTTGGTCAAAAAAGGAAACCAGGTTGGTCTGGCAGGACCTGTTGGAGACAAATCCATGCTGACTTCCTTGGATCACCAAATTGTACGCCAGATGTTTGCAGATCGCTCCCTTTAATATTTGCTCCATTATCTTCCCCACAACAGAGGTCAGACTCACTGGTCTGTAGTTTCCCGGGTCTTCCTTCCTCCCTTTTTTGAAGATTGGAATAACATTTGCTCTCTTTCAGTCCTCCAGGACATCTCCAGTCCTTAAAGAGGTCCCAAAGATGATGGACAAGGGTTCTGCAAGTTCTCCGGAAAGTTCTTTGAGCACTCTCGGGTGCATTTCATCTGGCTCAGGGGATTCGAACTCATCCAGTGCAGCTAAATGCCTCTTGACAACCTCACTATCCATGTCAACCTGCCACCCAGACACTATCCTTTGGCTACTGCTATCTCTAGATGTGCCTAAACCCTTTGACCTGTGGGAAAAAACAGATGTAAAATAGGCGCTAAGCCTTTCTGCTTTATCTACATCTTCCATTAGAGTTTGTCCATCTGCACCCAACAGCTTGGTTATCAGATCCCCTCTCAGTCCTCTTGGTTATCAGATCCCCTCTCAGTCCTCTCCTCTCTAGGCTAAACAGACCAAGCTTTCCCAACCTTTCTTCATACGTCTTGGTCTCCAAATCCCTCACCATCTTTGTTGCCCTCCTCTGGACATGCTCCAGTTTGTCTACATCCCTCTTCAACTGGGGTGCCCAAAACTGAACACATTACTCCAAGTGAGGCCAAACCAGAACAGAGTACAGTGATACCATCACCACCTGTGATCTGGACACGATACTCCGTTTGATACAGCCCAAAATCCCATTTGCCTTCTTAGCCACCAGGTCACACTTCTGACTCATGTTCAATGTATGATCTACTAAGACTTCTAGATCCTTTTCACACATGCTACTGCCAAGACAAGACTCCCCCATGTTATATTGTTGCATTTGGTTTTTCCTACCTAAATGCAGAACTTTACATTTGTCCCTGTTGAACTTTTTAAATTCAGTTTATCCCACTTCTCAAGCCTATCAAGATGTTTAGCTTAATAATGATAACAGCCTCTCCTTTGTCAGTTTCTTTGGTGATGGTGTCAACATTGTTTCTGAGGCTGCTAATTGCAATAAATCAAAAGATGTGTTGCGGGGTGACTGACGGATGCTTGGGGAGAATCAGGATCCACAGGAGCCCAACAGTGTGCCCAAAAGGCCCTTTAAGGCCCATCCTGAGCGAGACACCCAGCTGATACACAGGGGGATAAATTTACAGTTGGATGGATTGGGCCCAAGAGTTTCCTGCAGCTTTGGTAGCTCAGCCTTTCAAATGCTCAGCTTAAATCAATAACAATCAGTACCTTCAGAAGATAGACTATGACTGATTATGCATGGGCAGGGAAGGGCAGGCCAGCACCTGCATGACAGCAGGTATAATCCTGGTTTAATGCATGATGCTGGTGCTGTCTGGGCTCCCTCCTGGCCCTGGCCCATTTTAGGGCCTCTGATGGCCTGCAGCAAGGGAACGCGGATTCTACCACGTTCCTTTCTTGCCATGGCAGCCATCAGTGGTCCGGCCAGGCCTGTGCATATGGAAAGACACACCTATGGTGTACCTACAGGGACACTAACTGGCCCATTCGGCTTCACAGTGCTGCAGAGCAGAACAGGGTGTTTCTACACCCTCCACAATGGTGGGATAGCAACATGCCGCTATCTCACCATCCTGTGGTGGGAATCCCATGCCTCCTCCTCCTGTTGCCCTGCCACTACAGGGCACAGCAGGCCCTTCCAGCCCCAGAGTTATGCATGCACATGCACAACTCCAGGGCGGACTGTGTGCACTGGGGATTTCTTCCCTGTGTGTACACGGGAAGAGGCGGGGCATGCTGCCCTGCCATGAGGAACCAGCGGTGGCACAGCACGGTCATTGGATCTTGTAGACCTATTATGCACAGCACGGTCAGTGCTGTGCATAATAGGTCTACAAGATCCAATCTTTGGCATTGAATCAAAATAATCTTGCTGTTAAGGCATGGTTTACATGCCAGTACATCAAATCATTCTGTGGTATATGGAAGTTTTAGAAAAAATGTGGTATGTAATACCTCCAATAGATTTCACTTTTAAGGAGACATGATTACAAATATCAGGATCTCTATCAATACCTGTACAGCACCTAAATCACAGTGGAAGTACTTCTCTGTGGCATAGATGTCTGATTCTTCAGCATGGAAAATCTTTGGATTCAGATCTGGAAGCTAATATTGACTCTAAAGCTTATACCTTGGAAATCTTGGTGTAAGCTGCATGAAGCTTTTATTCCAATCCCAGGTCAATTCAGTCCCTGCCATCTCCACTGAATGTGTTTTCCATTTTGATTTTGTCTGATTTTAATTTTCCCTCTACAACAAGCATAATTGATCCAGAGTGACCCTACCTTTTCCTCGTGATATCCAAGGGTGGATTTAACCCTCAATATTTTAAGAATTGGATTGAAAAACCATGAGTAATCATGCAGATCGCTGGAATTCCGTGGTAGAGAAGCCCTGATTGGCCAAGGCTGCCCAGGTGACAGACTTGCTTTAAAGGGGAAGCCCCTAATTTCTCTCCGGTAGAGATTTGCGTCTTGGATTTTCCCCCCTTCTCTGCTGTCTGCAATTCTCTCCCCCTTCCCTTTAAGAAAAGAAAGAAAAGAAAGAAAAGAAAGCTGTGCTTGGCTCCTCCAAACCTCTCCCCCTCCCTTCGAGAAAACAAAGAAAGAGGCTCTGTTTGCCTCCCACCTCCACTTCTGAGCCTCCCTAAGCACGTGCAGAACACTTTCCTGTTTCAATGGGGGGGGAGAGGAATACCCGAGTTCAAATCGATCAGATTCAACAGGACTGACAATGGAATAAACAAAATAAGTGCAGATTCAGTTCTAGTTAGTCTTTAAGGAGCTACAGGACTTGTATCTTGCTCTTCGATTGCAAACTAAGATGGCTGCTCACCTGAAATTAACCAGATTCAAACTGCTCTTTTTATAAACTTGTTTTAAATTATATTTACAACATCTCCATTACTATCTCATCATGACATATACTTTGATGTGTGTGTAGACATTTAGGGCTGTTTCTCCACTTGGGTTCTTATTTCTTTGCGATTTGTTCATTTTCTTATAATTTATTATGGTGTCTTAACTTTCATCATTTTCTTTTATTGGAGATTCAGCTTCATAAGCATGACACCAGAGTCATTAGAGATAATATATAGAAATGCAGGATTTAATCAACTAAATTTAATTTCCTCACTTTCTCTTAAGTCCACATTGTTATGGCACAAAACATAACAGAAGCCTTTAGACTTATCTCTACCCTCCTCCTGGATTCTCCTTGTTGTTATACTTCAAATGCTGCACAGAAATATCTTAATTACCAATTTAAGTCTGAACTGTATAAAGCCTTCTAATTAGTCATGGACAAAATTCCAGTTCATCAGAAGTTTATAGTGGGCCAAAAAGATAAATTTAAAGCAGCCTCCAGGTGGCGACTGTTTTAGGCATAGGACCTGAAATTCTTGAGGAAATCCCTTGACCGGGAAAGGGAACACTCCAATTAATTGTCAGAGGTCTCTGTACCATCAGACAAGCAACACAATGTGATGACAGGAAGGATCAGGAAGAATGGCGGCAAGCAGGGCTAAAGCTCAGCTGAGAAGCTGAGGTAATGAACAGCAGGAGTGGAGGCAGAAGTTAGCAGTTTTTAAAAGGGGGAAATAATATATCCCTTTGATTACAACTTTTGGGATCATAAGTGAGTTTTGAAATCAATAACAGCACTAAGTGAAAATAGGAAATAATAGCTGTGGGAAATGGGATTTGATTGATATCCTTTACATTCAGATACAATTCAAGTGAAAAGTACACTATAGTATCTATAGAAACATCTGGTGCCCTAATTACAGCACTTGTTTTTATGGCAAAAGATAACTGCTTATATTAAATACAGCAAGGGGTAACTTGTTACATCTGCAGTTTAAAACAAAATAACACGTAAGGCATACATATTGTGCTCGCTTATTAAATTATAAGCCATTTAAAGAAAGATTAAAATTTATGCATCATTTTGTCCCTAGCTAGGTTATTTTGTTGTTGTTTTAAATAAATGAAGGTGCAAAATAAGTTATGAAAAAAATGAGAGGAAAGAGACAGTATTGTATTCTACAATAGATCAGAACCCTTTATGGGCTGGAGACTACAATGTCTTTCACTGGTAGCTATTTCAAAAGAGATCAAAGTTGGGAAATTGAAATGCCATAACTTTACACACAGTTCTGAGTAGCTTAGGAAAGCACAACCAGTGCCTCTCAGGAAAAAGCTTCACATGCACACAAATAAGAAAAATCTCAGCATACTAACATCCTGAGCAATAATATATTTACACTGTATTGTGTTCTTGTTTTAAATCAGTATACATTAAATAACCACCTTCTTCTAACTTCTGTTTTCCTAACTTATTTAAGAGTTGGTCAGCCAATGAGCTGTAGCTGCTGTCCCTTCCCAAAAGTAACAGCCAAGTCACCTCTTTCCAAGATGTCAAAACAATCTTAATACTACAGAGGTCAATGCATTCACATGATCTATGAAGAACCTACATTTGAGAAATGGATGGATACATCTGCTGTACGGCTATCAGGGCTGCCCAAGTATCCTTGAAACGATAAGCTACAAACCCACTTCAAAAATATGGCTTGAATCTCCAGTTTCATCAAATGCTGCAATGCTTGCATTGGTCCACATGGAATTCAAAAACATGATGGATGCTGGCAAAGAACATAGGGAGACAATAATTTCAGACAAAGGAGGAAGGAAGCATGACATCACAAGATTGACTCCTAATTTGTTAAACATGATATGCACAAAGACAAAGGCAGCATTATCTCTGATAGTGTGCCAAACAAATATTATTCCTTCACAGCCTCATGACGGAAAGAATTTCTCTAAAGGATATTAAAATGGTAGATTGCCTAATAGTGACTTAATTCTTATTTGAATTAAGATTTTCACTCACTATCTAGATTCAGAGATGTATTTAATTCCCTGTGTACCCTTGTGGTCCTCCTCCTCCAGCTCCAACATAGGTGGTCAATTTCTCTAGTGGTACTAAAGAGCAAGTGGACAGATAATGAGGCCGTTAGCTTCTACTCCATGAGGAGGGAAGGTTGAAACAGATGTAATCACGCCAGTCACTTCTAATTCAGTAAAAAGGACTGATGGCTAATTTTAGAATCCCCTAATTACAAGTTTTTCCTCCTATGGTGTTTTAAAAGGCAAGTAATCTCAGGAGGTCTAATAACTATGCTGGAAATGGGCTTTTAGCAACAGCAATGCACAGCAAAGAGAAAAGGACTGAACCAAGTACTATATTATTGTTTCTCTTTTCAAGCCTTTTGTACAGCTATAAGAAAAGGAGAGTAAACATCTTTCGAGTGAAGAAATGGTGCTAAAGCGGCTTTTAACTATGTAAGCATGTTAAAGAAGACCCCCCCAATGGTTCTTCTAACTCTCTTTACCAGTGAAAAGTGGTTCCTAAGCGACCAATAGTTGTTCAATGAAAAGGTCACATTCTGTTGCACATTCCACCCTCAGCAGCCAGAAAGCCAACAATCAAACATTATGATTCATAATATGCTCACAGAGATAATTAAAAAGACAGGGTGAACAAAACAAAAAAAAATGAAGAAAAATTATGCTGAATGAGCAATAACATACTGAATTCCATAAACAAAAGCCATGTCCTACTTTTATTATTAGGACCAAACAAAATGACATAAGACAGTGTGCAATTTTTTGTACCCCCAGATCACTTCCTCAGGCTGAATATCAAAGGGAAAAAAGGGTGCGGGAGATCTTATCGGTCCTAGATCTTGTCTGTACATCAACCGCAATCATTTATTTTATTTATACCCCCCCCCCCCCGTTCTTCCAAAAGTGGCTTCTGACATTCTCCTCTCCTCCATTTTATTCTCTCAATAACCCTGTGATGTAGGTTAGGCTGAGAGTGTGTGACTGGCCCAAGGTCACCCAGAAAGCTTTCATTGCAGAAAGGATTCAGATTCTCAGTTTCCCAGATCCTGTTTAGATGCTTTAACCACTATGCTATGTTGGAAGGGGGTTGCCATCCTCTAGATGGTGGATGGAGATCTCCTGGAATTACTGATTTCCAGGTTACAGTGATCAGTTCCCCTGGAGCAAATGGGTGCTTTAGAAACTGGACTTAACAGCATTGTACCCTGCTAAGATCCCTCCCTTCCCCAAAAGCCACTCCCTACAGGTTCCCCCCCCCAAAAAAAAGTTCCCAATCCAGACTTGGCAATCCTATACTGGGAGAAGGAGATATCAAACTATACATTTTGCCTTCTAGGGAAAAGGAAATGCAATAGCAGCTTCCAATTGAAAACATACAAATATAAAAACTAGGTGATAATCAAATGTATCTGTGACATCAAATGGAAATGCTGGTTCCTTATAAAGCTGAGAGCAGATTAATTTAAACATCGCACTAGGTAAATGGGAGCCAAATAGGGTAGCATAACCTAGCATTTGTATGTTTTCAATATCTGATATCTCGTTCTCCCAGTATAGGATTGCCAAATCTGGATTGGGAAATTTTTTTTGAGGGGGGAGGACCTGTAGGGAGTGGCTTTTGGGGAAGGGAGGGATCATAGCAGGGTACAATGCTGTTAAGTCCAGTTTCTAAAGCACCCATTTGCTCCAGGGGAACTGATCACTGTAACCTGGAAATCAGTTGTAATTCCATGAGATCTGTAGGGCTTCAGGGAGGCAAAGGGAAAGCCCCGCCGCATCAGTGATGTGGAGGGTCTCTCACTTTGCCAACCTGAGGCCCTGCAGCCACCTGGGAGCCGCCCGGGGCCGCCAGGCTTCAGTGCAGGCAAAGGGCGGCAGTGGCCCGGGAAGAGCCACCGAAGCAGGCAGCAGCAGAGCGGCCAGGAAGCCCTGCCCCAGAGCTCAGGCGCCTGCGCGGGGGCCTCCTGAGCCTGGGTGCATGCGTGGGGGCCTCCTGACTGGGCTGACTGCTGGGTTGTCTGAGAGCTGTTGCGCAGTGCGCGACCCAAAAAATGTAAACAATTTAAAAATTGTTTTTTTAAATTGAAGAATGCCGCGGGACAAATAGAAAACACCGTGGGACGTGGGGCAAATGCCTTAAAAGTGAGACTGTCCCACCAAAGGGGGGGACATCTGGCCACCTTATACTACTGCCATTTTTATTCCTAGGTATTGGTCAATTCACTTACCCCCCTCCCCCACAGATATTAATTTAGACCTTTAAGGTAACTTCAGACTCTCCACAGATACACATTTTCCTGCTATAAATGATGCTCTTGCTACCTGTTCATGCGTCTTTTGCCTCTGAAGGAACAGCGTCTCATGAGAAAGTACACACGGTCAAAACTGGGGGGGGGGGAATTCCAAGACCAGATTACATATTTGTATAACTCCCTATAAATCACTCATGACGTGTTGTACAGGCAATATTGGGTCATGCCTGCTAGCCTATCTATTCATATTCATCCCCATATCTACATAAAGCGTAACCTCAAAAGAACTGGGCACATGTAATGGAGCAAGATATTTGCTGAAATAACACCATGCCCTAGCTTTACTGTACTTCCTTTAATTGCTCACTTTTTTCTTTGTCTTGGTCTGCTGGCAGTAGAACTCTCCAGAATTTAAAATGTTCACAAGCATTTAATGACACCAACAACTAGGGAATATTCAGGTTCTGTATCTTTGGTTCTTCCTTTTCTTTTTGTAAGCTGAGTTATGTTCACTGCCTCACTCCTCTATAAGCATAAGTAAGAGCAAAAAGATAATCCAAAGATCTGACTTTGCTGTTAATGTACAGATAACTATATATACCTTGCAAATTTAACAGTGACTATTATAGGCGGGTGGCACACGCATGCGGGTGGTGTGCACAGGTGTGCATGTGCATGTGCACAACAACTGAGACAGCGTGGAGGTGGCCATTTCCATGGCTCTGCTGCCTCTGCCGGCCGCGGCCACCACCCACCTTCGCTTGCCGTCACTGTGGTGGGCAACCTGGTGACCCCGGGGAAGGAGCCAAGTGACCCCAAATGGGGTCGTAACCCCAAGATTGAGAACCACTCCATTAGAAGAAAGCCAGGATATAAATATATAACTGAAAGGCAATATGGCTAACATATGCCTTTCAGTTATATATTCCTGTCCTCTGTTATGTAACATCTAAACCATCCTAGTACATCTGTCTGTCTGTCTTTATATACCACCCTCCCCTGAGGCTCAGGCTGGTTAAATGATGACATATATCGTTAATGGCAGTAAAACACCTTTTATTACCTTGGGGATTTTTTACTCCAAGGTATAAATAGTTACATAGAGTTGATCACTTCTTAAAGAGTGGTAGTGACTGTAAAGTTTAGCCTTATGCAATAGTAATTACTGTACATGTTGGCTTTAATGTAGAGGACCACCTAGCTTGGGGTTATTTGTTCATGCAAGTCAGCCAGCTAAAAGCTACTATCATCGAAAAAGTCTGTGAACAGCTTGGACACTATATACAGGTATTTTCTAAACTGTCTCTGAAATATTATTTTTGATTATTATTTTAAAATTGACCAAAATAATGTTGTTCTCCTCTTTGAGCTTCCAGGACTAGAAGCCAGGATGATCTCAGATCAGTACAGGTTTTACTTCAGTTGCTGTTTTCACCTCCTCTCACCATATAAAGTAGCTCACTTTGGATTTTATTGTCACTCCATCTTGACATATTTATCAACAGACCATTATCACTGTATTCTTGTGCCATGTACTGATCTAGTCTACTAGATCAGATCTTTTAACTGTCCTTTTTGTTCCTTTGGGTTTTTAGATGATCTGGTGCCATATATCTTCCATTTCTGTCTTGTTCTTGTATCTACTGCCTCTGCCTGGCTAAAATGTTGCATCAAATGATCTGGATACCCAGTGTTTTTGGATTTGATGTAGGGCTCAGCTCTGGCAGCCATTGCATACGTAAGACTAACAAGAAAGAAAGAAAGAAAGAAAGAAAGAAAGAAAGAAAGAAAGAAAGAAAGAAAGAAAGAAAGAAAGAAAGAAAGAAAGAAAGAAAGAAAGAAAGAAAAGAAAAGAAAAGAAAAGAAAAGAAAAGAAAAGAAAAGAAAAGAAAAGAAAGAAAATAACTGCTGTTTCTCATAAAGAAGTGAACTGTCTCTGACTCATAACAATTCTTATTGTTGGCCTAGTTGTCAATCTGAGTATAGGTAGAAGCACCTTTGTAGAAGCAACAAAACAATAAAAGCAACCAGTCTACCTAATTTAGGCAGCAATTCACATCTGTATGTGAAACTAGAAATCAATTTTTGACATGCTAACAGTTCTATATTTGCTGCTAGATCACGTTGTTACTCAATAATCACTGTAGTGACGAGAGTCCCTAGGCATGGCAATGACTATTAAATCAATGGGTTCAGTAAAGACAGACACTTCAGCTCCAAAACAGCCAAAACACTGAACATAGACAAGCAAAACTGGGGAACTTATATAAATGTTTGAGATTCCCATCAAGACATGTGACTGATCCTTAACAGATGCCCATGATCCAAAGGCCTGCTGATTGGTTAGAACACAGGAACCAACAAATCCATAACAAGAGCTCAAGATACCAGCCTTTTCTCAGAGCTCAAGGCTCCAGAATGTCCATAGACACAACAATGGTCATCCTCAGTGAATTAGGAAAGATAGTGGGAAACTCTTGAAGCCATGAATTTACTGCAAGTTTGCAAATTTTGTGGTTGGCAATTCACCATTCACTGAGCACTATATGAACCATCTCTGCCAAGTATTTAAAAACACTTCTTAACAAAATTGTTACTCTGGCTCTGATCATTCAGTTGGAAAACTGCCATTTGTTTAAAACAAAGGCTGGCATGCAACAGACCTTATACACACCTGATTCCTCCCCCCCCACACTAATTTCCCAAGAGGCTTCCCCTTCCTGTAATACTTTTGAGCTGGTCACTGAATTCCTGGTTCCAAAATTAGCTTGGTCATTAG
Organism: Paroedura picta; assembly: GCF_049243985.1. Lineage (NCBI taxonomy): Eukaryota > Metazoa > Chordata > Lepidosauria > Squamata > Gekkonidae > Paroedura > Paroedura picta. The sequence goes on from NC_135369.1 coordinate 142,769,848, forward strand.
CTGCAAGAGTTTTCAAAGGGAAAGATTACTGATGTGCACATCATTTCCTCCTAAGTTTCCATTTTGAAAAGTTATTGTATCTCACTGGTACATTTCAAAGTGTAGTCTGAAAAATTTGGTGTTGCAGAAATGGAGCAACAGTAGATCAACCTCAAACCACTCATCTAAGATCTTAGAGCGTAGAGTTTGTTCACACAAGGGTTTTTGTTTGTTTGTTTTGGCTAAAAATAAACAGGAATGTATCATGGCAAAATTTTAAACATGACCATGAAAATCCAATGTAGTTTTTCATGCATAAGGATCACTGCCATGATGGCTTACTGAAGTTTCAAGCCTTTCATAACTGTCAGAGTTCACTCTTTGTAGTTCCTTGCAACCCCATGCCACAACCACTAATGAGGGTCAGAGGACACTTTAGAACAATATGTAGTATAGCACCTGGGACTACACCAAGAAGAAACAATCAGTAATCTTGTTAAAGCATGTATTTTTTTATATTGGTGAAATTACAAGAGAATGGAATATCTGCCAGTTCCCTCCTGCTCCTCAAAGTGGTGCATACTGTTTTGGATGATCAATTCAAACCTCAGTAAATTTTCCTAAGAAAGTTTAAAAAATCATCTGAGTGGTGCTTAACACTCCTGCCATTCACTCCCAAGAAAAACCCTTCAAGAAGGAGAAAAGAACGATCAGTGGGTGGGACTTTTTAGAAACAGTGGGAGTCCTGTACAAAATTATATTCAAGAACATATTTTTTTTCCCACATTGCTAGGAGCTAGGTTTCCTATGGCTCCCAATTTAATGACTTGAGCCAGGAGACATAGGAAGCTAGAAAATATTAGCAGGATATGATGCTTTTGTGGATGTCCAATATTCTGGCCTTACAGTGATTGAGAAGGAAGGGAGAACTGGCAAGTTGGCAAGTAACATTGGAGAGGGGTAACTGGCACGTAACCTTGGGCATTTGTATTTAGAAATCTGGGGAGTCCATATTACAAACTCCCTATTTCTGAAAGTCACAGCTGTCATTAATATCTGTATCATATACAATGGTTATCAAACCATGTAATGACACCATGCTGTAAATACAATTCATACCTCCATGTCCCACTCCTGAGTCTCTCGCTGGGGTTTTCATTGAGTTATAATGGCATAGAGCCCAAGTAGACATTTTGTCTATATCAACGCTTAGAAAGATCTCTCTGTCCTATCTGGAGGTTCACAACCCTAACTACCAGCCAAAATAAACAGTAATGGCCTACAAAAACCATGGTCCCTGACCCTTGTTAAGCAGTTTCAAATATATTCTATGGTGAGCTCATAGCCCACGGTGAATTCTGTCTGGGCCTTGAAACTCTTGCTAAGCATTGATAAAACTGGCTTAATTAAAGCCATGTAGTAATTTCAATTATCTAAGTTACCATTTGTAATGAATAAAATGTAAACACTACTATGGAATTTGAAAATATTCTTGTTTGATTTATATGCTTGTAAAATAATAAGCTCCAAATCACATTAACTGAGTTTATTTCAAGGACACATAAAATTAGTTGCATAACCAAAATAAAACCACACCGTTCACAGAATAATCCATACAGTTTCCATGCAAGTGGGGGTGCACCTCCTCTTCATCTTCCTCATTATTTTGGAAAAGGTAACACAGAATGTTACTTGTCCTTTACAAATTTAATGAAGATGATATAATCTGAGTGATGCAAACAAATACAGCTGTGGCCATCAGCAAGCGGCTGCTATTGCGATGAGCAGAGGAGCCCGGCAAACAAAGAACCAAGTGGGCTCCAGCACATGTGTGCAGCCGGTTCTCACAAATTCCCGCGAGAGAAAAGGGGGGGGACAATGAGCAGAAGATTTAAAAGGAGGCCAGCTTACCCATGCAGTCTCCTTGCCGTCACTGTTTCTGTGGAGGTTTGTATGGGGGCAGATTGCTGCCCATGAGTGGGAGCTTCCTTAAGAAGCTGCACATGTGATCAGGGGGAGCACTTCCCATCTGGGAAGTTGCCTGTGTCACATGGTGGGGTGGCTGGGAGAGCTCCAATAGAGGTAGATGCCCGTGGTTAGGGGGAGCTTGATTGGCTGGTCACTCAGCCCCGCGGGTGGGCCTGCTGATGGGTTTTCCCTCCCTGTGGGGCTGCTGTCTGCTGGCAGCAGCAGGGGAGGAGCGGTCAGGATCTGCTCCCCTCACCTTTGGTGTGCCTTCACTCATGTTTATTAAATTAAAGCTGTGGCCAGTTTAAGCCAAAAGTAAAAACCCATGTGTTGGTATTCTTTGTGCGCCAAGGACTGCCCTCCTACCTCACAATGTAAAATATACAATTTTTAAATTGAAATGTGGATATAGGGATTGTGTTCAATGTAGGTAACACGTATTGAATCAGCTCTCTCAGCAGGGCCAACAAGAGGCAATTAGACAGTAAAATAAACACTTTGTTCTAATGAAGCCACATACACAACAGGCACATCTGTTACATATTCTACATGTTGCTAGTGAGAAGAAACCATTTTTAATTTCTACTGAATGCATATAAAAGGCAACTACAAAAAGACGTCTTCTTTCTAGGTTCCTGTGAATTTCAGCTTCCTTGCCCTTTTTCTCCTTCTTTGGTTCCTCACTTGTACACCAATTTCAGAAATCTAACCAGTCTTTCTTTCCGCTCCTTCTCTTTGAAACAAATACAACTTACAGTGCTTTTTATTCACTTGCAAAGACAGACATCAAAAATTGGTCCAATTAGAGCTCGAAATTTATGAATTCCTTTCTCTCAGGCATGGATGTAAAATTAGGGAGGCATTGCAGAGAATCAGCAGGATATTCTAAACCTCAGCCGATAAAACCATGAAAAAAGCAAGCAGCACTCAGAAAATATTTCAGAAAATTTGTTTGCTCTTTCTGGGAAAAGTTACAAGATGAAACAACACTTCTGAGTCCTCCACCCCAGCAACAAAGTAATTAACACATTTTGAAGTTCTTTTATACTAGACAGGCTTTTGATTCTTTCTACTTCACATTGCCAACATCAATTTCCAACCTCCATAATCTCAGCAGGTTAACGATATTTGTGAAGTGCCTACTGAGCTTTTTCTTAAGATGCCTCTTCCCTAATGGACTTGATGCATGGAAAGGACGATGCTCTCATACATTATTGGAATCTGCAATGTAAGAGAGCCTGTAGGGCTCAAGTTGTTAAAAAGGATTTGTTAGCCTAAACTGGTTTTCTTGAACTATATTTGGAAAGCTATCAAGGTCCAGGGTAGACCCTGCAGTGTTGCAATGTGACATTATCCAAGTGAGCCAACATATCAAGTAGCAACAGGATACCAAGCACAGCAAGTACTATGTTAATGGCAGCTTTGAACAGCCTCCAGTGTCATGCCCAATTTTTTCTTTCCCTAGAAACTCAAGCTAATATAACATTAAAACCTGTTAATGCAAATCAGCTGATGGCACAAGTTATTCTTCGGGATTGTTCAGGTAGTTCTGGTTTAATTCCAGATCAAATTTCCAGATGCTGGTTTCTGTGTGTGTGTGTGTGTGTGTGTGTGTTGGGGGGGTATCCATGGGAAAGGGAGACCAGTAATGTTCTAGATGTTATTATTGCAGGGATTCATTGGTCCCAACCAATTAGCTTAAATGATGGCTAACCCACAGAGAATTTTTCATTGTCTCCACCATACTGTGGACGAAGGACAATTACTGCAATTTGCAGCAGACATATAATCAAAATGTCAAGAATGAATGTGGGAATGCAGAGACAAGCAACAGTGAGAACACTCACTCCCCAACCACACCACTGAATGACAATATGAGACTTGAATTGGTGGACATTGATTGGGGTAAACAACAGGAAAAAGAACAATACCTGAACTTTGCTCATTATTTATGAGATATTTCACAATTCCATAACTCCTTACAGCTTTAAACCATTCCATTGACATATTGCTAGTAAAATAAGCATAATGCTTTCCTTCTGGCTCAGTAACAGCGCAAACCTATGCAGTGAGTCCAGCCCATGAATGTCAGTGTGACTTCGTACCGAATAGCACAGTAAATGGTTTACATGTATTGATTGCTGTACAAACCCAGTTAAATCTGCTCTAAGCCCACTGAGGTTTTGCTTTCAGAGAGTTTCCCAGGTCTCTGTTAAATTTATACTGCAATAAAAACAGCCCTGTGGAATCAGTAAGGAGGTTTTCATTCTCTCCTCCAATCACTTTCTCTGAATGCACAGAACAACTTTGTATCAATAGGCAACTTCAGTTTTTATTGGATTAAGGCAGGGCTGGCTAAATTCTATATTATCAGAGATCACTTTATTTTGGACACTTAACTCGGGACCAGAACAATCTTATTTCGCAACATTAATGTCAATATCACCTCACAGGTCTGCAGGACACGTGCTGGGCAGGTATGAGGTTATCAGTGAAAATAAGGGTCAAATAAGCTTTCTGCTGAGAAAGATCAGAACTGGACCTTTTATACAAAGTGTACATGGAAACTCAGAGCCAAACTAGATAAGACAGCGTCTATGGCTTCAACCTGATGCTACCGACATTTTAAAGCAACTGAAAAATGCCACAAGGACACAATCCTGATAGTTCTCAAAGCATGGTAGGATGAGTTCTTGTTTTCCCCCATAACTTTTCAATTGCCCAAATAACTGTGGGAGTGTGTAGACATTTTAACCCTTCAAAGGGCACAAGAGAGAGCAAGAGGGTCTCAGCCAGCTGAATTGTTGGTCCAATCTGGGTCAGGCCCTTGTGGATTTTAAAAATGGTTTAAAATGGTCTGACCCTTGGATACCATCACATCCAGTCTGGCCCTTATTTCCTCTTTTCCTTACAAATGAAACAGTAAGGAATCACAAGAAAAGTCTTTCTGGATTTGACAAAAGATTTAGCTAATCCAACATCTTCCATCTAACAGGCTAGCAACATCCTTCCAAGAAGCCCACAATGTATTAACTGCTCTTTTTATGTTTTATATGTATGCATTTTAATTCTGCTTTTTAATTGTTTTAATGATGTCTGCTTTGGAAGGGTTAATTTTTGGAAGAGTTTATTTTAATGGTTTTAAAATATGATTTATCATTATGTTTTAAATTAAATCAGAGTCCAGTAGCACCTTTAAGACCAACAACTTTGGTGGTCCTATATGGACAGAAAGGTGGGATACAACCTATTCCAGTTATATGAATGAAGTAAAACATTTTTGTCATATCTTGGATTGAATCTGTAATACCACTAGAGCTCAAAAATATTGCTTTGGAGGTCATATCTGAGCTGTCCAATCCTGTTTCAAGATGCAGAAGGTTTTGCTGTCTTTTTTTTCCTGGGTATCCAGACCATATTTTAGACAGTTTCCATTTCTCAGTTACTCATGACCCAACTTCTTAAGAAAGAAGCTTACATAAGGACAGTAGTACTTAGAATAGACAAATACATAGATGCAACTCCGCAAATACTTCTGCTAATATTGAGGCACTTTCATGCTTTTCCTTCAGAATCTTGTTATTTAAAGCTGTGCTATATTAAAAATTACAATGTCATACTGGGCTGAAGCTAGGGGCAAATTTTTCCTTCATCTTGACAACTATTAGAATTTATACAATCACTTTCAATATTTGGACTATTGTAATAATTTTAATAGCTAATAAGTACTACACTGCAACAGCCTCTCCAAACAGTATTTTTTTATTCTTATGAGATACTGAACTCCTTGCCTTGGCTCAGCAATAAACACCAGCATGATTCAGCCTGCTCTTCATTTTAAGCTTGCATGCATATTACTTAATATTATTTTGATCAATTGTGACTCAAGTGAAGTGTAACAACGAAGCTTGGCTGGATTACAGTCAGAGTATTTCTCACTTTTTAGCAACACATTTTCAATTTCACTTGTATTCTTTGCTAAGCCTCTATTAAAAATGCTTTATATGTGCTTGGCTACTGGGAATCTTCACTTGGGACTGAAATCAGTGAATATGAAGCTCTCCATAGCCTGGAAAGCAGACTTTACAGATACGCTGATGTTAGAAATAAAGGCTATTTGTTCATAATGGTCAGGTACAAATAAATGGTTGGGGACTTTTCGGTCCTGGCCCCGACCTGGTGGAATGAGCTCCCAGAGGAGCTACGGGCCTTGTGGGAGCTTACAGCATTCCGCAAGGCCTGTAAAACGGAGCTCTTCCGCCAGGTCACTGATGAGGCTGGGCCGCAAGGAAGATCTGCTCCCCCCCCTTATAGTAGCATGGCAGCAGTAGCAAAATGTAATCTGCACCCTCTGTTTTCCACCACCCATTGCCCCTCTAGAATGGGTTATCTGGGGTAACAAATAGATATTATTAGAGTTCATGCCACATCTGTTTTATTATTCTACTAGTAAGCAAGCCCGCTGCAGGGGAATGCAGCGGGCGCTAGGTGCTTACTTGAGTCGTCCTCGGCTGCGGCGGCGGCGGGCTGGTCGGCGGCGGGCTGGTTGGCAGCGGCGTGCTGGTCGGCGGCGGCGATCTTCCGGCGGCGGCGGCCTGACGCGGCGAGAGGCGCTTTGCGCCTCTCCGCGCGTCAGCCCGCCAGGCAGGGAACCCCCGCGGGTGGCGGCCTGACGCGGTGAGAGACGCTCCGCGCCTCTTGCTGCTTCAGCCCGCCAGGAAGGGAACACCCGGCAGCCGCGCTTTGCACGACTGCCGGGGGCACCATGGGTCGGCGGCCTGACGAAGCGCCTCTCGCCGCGTCAGGCCGGGGGGAACTGCGAGCCGCGCTTTGCGCGGCTCGCAGTTGCTGGAGCTGTCCAATCCGGACCCTTCCTCATCACGGACAAAGCCCACCTTAAGGGGGCTTAACGAATTATTTAGTCCGTGGCGCCCGTGGCGCCACGGGCGGTTTAAAGATGTTGTGTATTACTGTGTATTGGAGTTTAATGGATTTTATTGTATGGTTTTATTGGGGGTTTTATGCTATAACTCACCTCCAGCCTCCTTGGAGAGGCGAATAACAAGTCTAATAAATAATAATAATAATAATAATAATAATAATAGTAATCTCTTAAATGCCACTGATAAAAAGGGGGGAGGGGCCTAAAGAGGCACTGAACCAACTCTATACCTGTTGTCTGTTTTCTTTTGTATCAGTTATACTTACAGTATCAAGTAGAAAGCCTGTAGCCAGAATTTTGTAAAGAGGGCAGTTAAGCACAGTGGATAGCAGCCAATAATGTGTTTGTACAGAACTGCCTTTCTTATACAAGTCACCTTAAACTGAACCCTTCCAAGACGGAGATCCTGTGGCTGGGTAGGAAAGGACCAGATCAGGAAGTGAGCTTGCCCTGCCTGGATGGAGTACGACTTCAGGTCACACAGTTCACCAGGAATTTGGGCATGATCATTAACGCCTCCCTTTCTAAGGAGGTGCAGGTCATGAGAGTAGTCCAACTAGCATTCTTCCACTGTAATCCATGAGATAGTCACCTCCAGGCTAGAGTTCTGTAACTTGCTCTACATGGGCCTACCCTTTTCCCTGACCTGGAAATTGCAACTGATACAAAATGTGGTTGCTAAGGTTCTCATGGGCACATCTTGGGAGAGTCCATATCCTGTTGGCAATGAGGCAGCTGCATTGGTTGTCAATTGAATTCCAGATTTGCTTCAAGGTATTTGTTTTGACTTTTATGCCTATCCATGGTCTGGGTCCACCATATGCCTATCCATGGTCTGGGCCCAGCATATCTGAGGGACTGCTGTCTATCTATGCCCCCTGGAGAGCATTCCATTCTTCAAACAGCAACAGGGTGGCAGTCCCTGGCCCAAGGGAAATCTGCCTGACCCCTGCCTGGTGAAATGAGCTCCTGGAGGGTCTCAGGGCGCTGACGGAGCTGCCTCAGTTTTGCAGGGCCTGTCATTTGATTGAGACCAAGACAGTGACTCAGTGTTATCATGGGCCCCTCCTCAAAACCTGGTGAACCTTAAATCTAAATTCCTCCCTGACCAAAGAAGAACATCAATCTGGATGTGGATTGTTGCTAATGCTGCTGAGATGTATTTTATAGTACTGGATTATTTTAGGTTCTAACTCCAAGTCTTCACTACGCGTCCCTGTCTCTAACTGCTTCTTTTAACTGGTTCACAATCATCCCTGTATCGGCTTTGATTTTGTCGAGCCAGTGGATCCTTTTGCGACCACGTTTCCTTTTGCCACTGACCATGCACAAAATCTTCCCTTCCAATGACACAGTTGGCCTGCTTCTCTCCAAAATGATCTTGTTGGTAACTTTGGCTGTCCATGGTTTTCGCAGCATTCGTCTCCAACCCCATAATTCAAAAGCATCTATTCTCCTCCTGTCTTCCTTCTTCAGGGTCCAGCTTTTGCATCCATAAGTTGTTATGGGGAAGACAATGGCATTGTCTAGCTGGCACTTTGTATTAAGGCTTATGTCCTTACTCTTCCATATTTGGTTCATGCCTAACATTGTGTTCCGGCCCAGTGTTATATGCTGTTTGATTTCATGGCTGCATCCACCACTTCAATTGACTATAGAGCCAAGAAAGATGAAATCATCAATACATTCAATGTTCTCATTGTCAATCGTGACATTGGTGCTACTGCCAGTAGTTGTCATGACCTTGGTCTTTTTGATATTTAGGTATAGTCGCATCTTTCTTAAATCTTTCTTTTTAAAATACATATTGTATTTAAATATATATTGTATTTGAAACTGTTGTAAGCCACCATGAGCTGGCATTGCTGGGAGAGGTAGATTAGAAATCAAAACAAACAAACAAAACAACTAAGTCGTGGTATATTACAAAAAAATGTTTCAGGTTTATTACAAAGACTAGAAATTAAGCCCGCTGTAGTTTAAATACAATGGGCGCTAGTGGGCCTACAGATTTGGGCGGTGTGGCTGTGTGGCTTGGTGGCAGCCGGCTGCACACCCGAGGACGTGGATCGGCCGGCCTGAGACTGTTGGTTGCTGCCTCCTCCAGGTCTCCCCCCAGCGCGGGACCTACCGCAGTTCTTGGAGGGTAGGGAGGAAATGCCGTTGGGCGTCGTCATCATCGGGACTAAGTAGAGGGGGTCGGTGTTCTGGCCGCTGTGGTGGTGGCGCCATTGCAGCCGCTGCATCTCCGGCGACCGGCTGGGCCTGGCAGAGACGCTGCCGGAGCCGTTGCCGCGGCTGCAGCCATTGGATGCGTCCCCGCCGGTGCGGGTGCAGTGGCGGCCGGGAGGTGCTCGATGCTTGGCGGGCCGGCAGCGACATGTTGGCCTCTGAGGCAGGCCAGGCGAAGCCAGTGGCACCACTGCAGTGGCTGGCGGCGGGGCCACAGCTGCGATGGAAGCTGGCGGCAGCTCGGGTGCTGTTCGCGGCGTGGCTGGAGGGCCGGCCGCGGCCGCTTGTCGACCACGTGAGGCGGCGCCAAGGCAGGCTCCTCGCGTCTGGGGCCAGCGTGGGCTCCTCACTGCCGCGCGGACAGGCAACAGCCTGCCATCTCGGGAGCTAGCGAGGGAATGGCGGCGGCCGGCCGGCTGCGGCAGATGTGGGGGGCGGGATCGGGAGGCGCTTTGCGCCTGCCAATTGGTCCCTCCGATTGTCAGTCTGGGGGAAGGGGCCAATTGGCACCCTTCCTCATCCCGGACAGGGCCCGCCCTCGGGGCCCTTACTGTTTTATTTTATCTGCTCTGCAGGAGCAGTTAAAGAAAATAATAATTATAGTTGCCAACTTTTAAATTGCTCCTCTAGCTGTCACTTTAATATCAGTTGGGTCTGCAGCAAATATCAGGTAATATTATTTAAAGTAATATCATGAAAAACTTACACTGTCCCTTTTTATTAGTTAAACCTCTGTTAAAGAGGCAGGCCATTACTTTTTCCTGCCCAGCTAGCAATCTCAGACATGATCAAGGTAAACCAAAAGCACTCTAAACTCCCACTGACTACAGAGGAGTCACTTTCGCATTAAAATCAATGGGAAGGTGGTGTGCTTAATTCTGGAGCCAGGTCAGTCTCACTGAGGCTGTAATCAAAGAACTGTTTCCTGGGAGTAACCACCATTGAATAAAATGGGACTTATATCCAAGTAGACCTCAAAGTATGCATATTTAGCAACTCAGTTTCTCTTTACAGCTGCACAGGATTGTTTATCTTTATGTCTCATAAGAAAGGCAAGTCTTTTTTAAAATTTACAAGGCAATTAGGATAGAGCTGAAATCAACCATTGGCAACAACAATCAGGCTGTGTTCCATAACCCTGCTGGGCTGTGCAGAGAATGCCTTCCCAAAGGACAAGAAAGCAAGTCACACAGCCTGACAGAATGTCGCCCCAAGATAAGTTCAGAAAACGGCAGGAGTTGCAGCAAGTTACCACTTCCTAGCAGTTGCTGGAGGTGGGCAATATAGCTGGAGGCCAAGCACAGCAAGTGAATGTTTCCAGCTGAAAGAATCTGGCAGGAAGCACCTAGAGTAAGCTGGTCTTGAAGCATGAAGACATTTTGAACAGCACACTTGAGTAGATGGGCTTGTTTGCTTGTGCACGTACCTTGGTTCTCTTCATATTCCCCTGTGGCTGGCCAGCTTGCTAGTCAACACCTGTCTGTTGTTTTGCCACAGCCATTGCCTTCACTGGCACTGTGTGCTACTGGAGTCCAATTCTTCTAATTATTTGCATCTTGGTATGATTGATGTATGAGCTTAAATGGATTCTGGGGAATGGTAGAGGACAGGAAGGCCTGGAGGATCATTGTTCATGGGGTCACGATGGGTCTGACACGACTTCATAACTAACAACAACATGATTGATGAGGGGGATTTCTTTCAAGGCTGTTTGATGGGGCAAAACATGTTTAGGATGGGGGCATTGTCCTTATTAGCCCCCCATGGCTATGGGTCTGCAGCAGTGAAAAATAGTAGAGTAGTAAGCTATGGACACAGAAATGTCACCATCAAGTTATGACACATTTTGTACTTAAAATCAGGTCTCTGTACATGACTGTGATCCACTGGAATGGAACTCACAAACACAAGGCTAGATCTTCCAGAAGATAAGGTGAGGAAGTCACCTCAAGCAGTACTCATTTTGGGGTAGGGCAGTAAACTCTGTCCATTGTTAGTACCCAGACCCTTCCACACCTTGAGGAGTAGCTTATAGGTATCACAGTCATAAATGTTCTTTGATAACATTCCAAACATTAGTTTTGCCGCACACTATTTGGAAGAAATAGGCACTGGATTAAATGGCACATGTATCTAAAATGCAAAGATAAATGGTCTGCTCACAAGCAGAAAACATGGACATCAGCCAGATACAAGGGCTTCCCTGGTCACTTTAGATAGATTAGTGAGATGGCTAGGGGTTAATTAACTGCTTGCTTTTTCTTCCCACTCAAAGTTAGTATGCTTTGGGATAACAGGACCTCCAGGAAAGGTGTTACTAAACTCATCAATTCTGATTTATGCCCAAGAAATTCAATTAGCAACCACTAAAAAACTTGCCCCACTTTAACAGCCTCCTGTCCTGTAATCCAGGAATCATCAAGATGCATTTATATAATCATGGTTATTGTTTGGTTCCTGGGAAACTTCCAAGGTTCTAGCCAGGACTTTGTCCTCACTCTGGACAAACCATCACATGCATCCTAGTTTTTTATCACACACAGAAATCACATCAAGCACATTATTTAAGGGGCTAACCTATCAGCCATAGCCCAATGATACATTTTTTCTATAAATTAGAAAATTAGGGTTGCACTTACCTGTAACTGTTATACATTGATGTCTTGTGTGCAGACACACATTTGGCCTGTGCATGGGCAGGCTTGCCATGGAAGACTTTTGCAAGTTAGCTCCAGTAGGGTGTGCTCATGCCCTCAAAACACGCTGGATGCACATGTGTCCTATGGGTGGAGCACCCCCCCTTCTCCCCAGTTCTGAACGCCACCACATAATTCCCTCCGATCATGGTTCCTTCTGGCTGGAGCTTGCATAGGGGTTGATTGTGGGGATGTGTCAATGAATGTCAATGAACATCAGTTACAAGTAAGTGCAACCTCCATCTTGCTACGTCTCCAAGTAATTTGCTAATTCTCCCATTTAAATTCAGGAGACATCCAATTTGAGTAACACCATTCCCATATTGCCTCTGCCCAGGAGCTAGTGCTCTTCATCTCCTCCATCACAACCCTTTCTAAAAATAAAACAGCAAAACTACACATGTCTTATAGAGCAGGGGTAGTCAACCTGTGGTCCTCCAGACGTTCATGGACTACAATTCCCATGCCCCCCTGCCAGCGTTAGCATCTGGAGGACCACAGGTTGACTACCCCTGTTATAGAGGTTCCTGAATGCTTCCAACATTCCTTCCTCTCACAAGAGCTTAATGATAATGTTGGCTGCCCTGGTTAAATTCTGCTAAATCTCACTAGAGGAAGTGACCTTGCAAGAATTATAGTATTATGTACTATGAACAGTTGGCTACAATACAATTTAGGGCTCTGATAATATACCATATCACAACAAGGGACAGCACAATGTAGTTAAAAGTCTTCTCCCAGTTAACAGAAATATTCCACTGCCGCTGAGCCCCTAACTAAACTTCCATTAACTTGAGCATAATCAAGACAGGATAATTTCAATGGGTTTTATTCAGACACATAGCTTGTAGCAAAAGATAAACTGTCTAGCTATTTTTAAGCACTCCATTTATTTTTCCTTTCCTTTCACTTACCAGAATGAATGGCTCTTTCAAAGGCCAATTTGAAATTCTATGTATTGAAGAGACATAAATTGTAGGAATAACTCAAATCCTAATATATAAAGTATTTGCTTTCCCTCATGTAGCCAATAACATTTCTTGTGTTCTCCCTCACAATGATGCAAACCTTAACACAAAGATAGATCTTCTTGCTTCTCAAGCAATTGTGAAAGTAGTAGCAAGAAAATACAAGACATTAATAATAATAATGCTCCATCAGTCAATCTCTCTCTGCAATGATACTTTCTCTTGCAAGCAATACTAAAGGAGAAGCAAACAATAAGCCATCACACCAGTTTAGTTTTACAGTATAATTCTAAATATAGTTAGAATAAACATTTATAGTGTATAGTAGATAATGAAGTTATACTTGATGTCTTGCATTGGGTTTCTCCAGTCATTCAGAATCCTTTAATAGCTGAAATTGAAGCAAATATAATTTCTTGACAGGTGAATTAATAATTTAATCACGTAAATATGTAATTATCATGTGAAATTTTCCAGTTGAAAAACAACACATGAGTAGTGAAATTCTGCTGGTTATAGCTCCCCATGTAAATAAGGGGCAATATATCATAAATATGAATTATGGCACAAAGAGATTTACAAAGTTTAATTGTTCTTTCACAAATACATATTCCTTATTCAACAGTTAGTACCAATACTACACGATGCAATTTAGGGCCCTGACTGATTATAACAATATGAGAACTGCTACGGTATGCCTGTTTTTTGTGACATGAAGGTAATGTGAAAAATTTTCCCCATATCAAGATTAGCCCTCCTGGAAACTAGGGCAATGCTAGTATGGGGAGAGCCTATAATATAGGCTCTTACACAGCATGGTGACTTTGACAAAGGTCCTTTTTCAGATGAGAAAAAGCTGTGCTGCAACAGATGACTAGTCATAAACCCCAGCATATCAACAGTGCAATTCTAAATAGTTACATCGTTCTAAATCTATTGAAGGGTGTATGTCTGTTTAGAATTACACTGCCAGTCTCAAATCATAAGCATGTTCTGGATAAGGCATTATTTTCTTTGGTAAACCTTGCGCACTGTGGAAATGTTTTCCTTCATAATCCCCTTCAAGTTCAATATGCCTTGTGATGGATCAGCTACCGATTGGTTGTACTCTATCTTGACTTCTGAGGATTACGGCCAGGAATTAAAATGGTAGGGCAACATTGCCCGTGTCTGGCATAGTTCTACTGTAATTATTGTACATTCACTTTCTATATGTTGTACAGGATCCAAGTGGTATTCTTCAGGGCTGTAGTTTTGTTACACAGATAACACATCTTCTCAATACACAGCTAATAACAGTTCCTTTTTTAAAATGTAAGTATTTTTTAAAGAATTGTGTATACAATGTCCCCTCTCGGAAAATGCATTATTCCCATGAGAGCTGATATATCTCACAATGTAATGTTGTGTGGAATGGGACTGCAAAATGCAATAAGTATCTACAAGATTTTGCCTATGACATTGCTAATGGCAATTATTATTTTATTATTATTATTATATTTATATTTATATTTATATTTATATTTATACCCCGCCTCCCCCCGAAGGCTCGAGGCGGCTTACATAACCCCGTCCCCTAAAACCATAAAATGACAATAAAAAACGATAATTTACAGTAATGGCAACAGCAATGGCGTAATCTACTCATTGCTCTCCGCATCCTCAACTACAGAGGGGGGTGACGCTCTCTACCGCCAGTTTGTGAGGGGGGGCTGATCTTCTTTCCGCCCGGCCTCTGTTATAAGCCTGGCGGAAGAGCTCCGTCTTACAGGCCCTGCGGAATCAATGGAATCAATCTCCTGGTGTGGCATTTTTCGAACATTTCATTTTGTTTAAAGTCTAAGCACTGTTATTAGCAGTGTGCATTTGGCTAATCTGAGCTGAAAAAATACCCAGAAAATACTTTTTTTTAAAGTATAAATTAACCCAAATATAGATTTTGATATTTTTCAGCTATTTGACTTAGTTTGAAAAATCTTGAAAATATTTGGGATTTTTCAGGACCACCAAATAGCTGAAGTTGAAGGGTGTTTGAAAGAGATTTCACATTCTAGATGAACTCCTAGCTTGCAGAAGGCATTTAAAGGGATTGCAAGCCCTTTAAACACTTTCAGAGTTCACTTGCATTGCAGCTTGCAAAAAGGATTTACATTTTAAAGGGGGTCATATTTTCTTTCAAGTGTTAATGCCCCTCTTTGGGAGCCCATAAAATTGACACACAGTCCAATCTTTTTCAAACTTGGTGGGTTGTGGGAGAAGACGCAAATTTGGTGCCTCTGTTTTAAAAATCAGTCCCTCTTCATTATCAGTCCCTGATATCCTTGGATCAATTCTCCATTACACCCTATGGCAATCCCAAATACATACCAAATCCAAATACCATGCCAGCACTGGGATTTGAGAATATCTGCTTTTTTTGGTTCAATATATCTGAACCAGAAAAATATGTTTGTTTTTTTGCATACGCCTAGTTATCAGTAGATAGCAGGAACATGATTTTTTTTTAAGTGTCAGACACTAGAAATAGAACAAAGTTGAGTCCGGTGGTACCTTTAAGACCAACAAAGTTTAATTCTAACTATAAGCTTTTCTGTGTATGCACATACCCATTATAATACATACCCCCATTTTCTGTCATTTTGTCAGCTTTTTAACAAAAAAACTGTTATGCATTTCTTTGAAGATCATGTCTTCTTTGTCCCTATCTCCAGTTCAAGAATACAGAAGTATCCTGGTCCCCCACCCCAAAGGAACTAACACAAGTATGTTGATTCCTGCCACAGTGCTATCCTCCATCCATATTATGCATGAGATATGGATTAGGTCTGCTGTTAATACGCTTCTGAAAGGAAGATATCTGATTTTAGAATCATCCTTAATTTTTATTTATTTAACTTACAACTAATTATATTCACATAGCCATGAAGAGTGCCTATTGTCAGGTTCCAACTGAATTACCAAATCATACAACTTTTGTAGCAATAAAAAGAAGTCTACTGATTGGTTTTGAAACTAATTACAGGCATACTCCAGGTCTTCAATAAAACTGACAGACCAGGGCAAATTTCCCTCTATAAGATCCAGACGCAACCCCCTTTCCAGCTCAGCTGCCTGTCCCCAGGTCTCCAGGTGCTCCCTTTTCTCACTGCCTACCCTACTATCTTTAACCGCTCCCGCGGAGCAGATTAAATAAAGGAGCAAGGGCTCCAAAGGCAGGCCCTGTCCAGGATGAGGAAGGGTGCCGATTGGCCCCTACCCCCGGACTGACAATCGGAGGGCCCAATCGGCAGGCGCAGGCCCTCTGATTGTCAGTCCGGCGGCAAGGGACCAATCGTGAGCCGCGCACAGCATGGCTCACGATTGGTCCCTTGCCGTCGGACTGACGAATTGGGAGGTGCGATCCGCCCCCTCGAACGTCCACCGCGTTTGCCCGAACTCCACCATTTCTTCACTTGCTGCTGAGACAAGCCGCGCCCCCCCCAGGCGACAGGCCGCTCCAGCACAAAGAAGCAGCCACAATAGCCGGCGATCACAGCCGGCGGCTGCCGCCCACAACTCTCAGCGGCAACTCTCAGTGTCAGGGAACCGCTGGCGCCCATTCTATGCCAAGGCTGCTTCCGCCGCTGAGGCTGCAACCAACATGCGATTCGGCCCCACCGCGAGCTGCCCGCCGCCATTTTGTGCCTCACCGTGAAGACGAGTGGTGGCCCGCGGTGCTGATAAGCAGTGGTGGCAACTGGCGGCACCAACCAACGTGAGGAACAGTCCGCAGAAAGACGTGGCGTGGCAAGATGCGGCGGCCACAGCCAGACACCCGCCAGCCGAGCTGCCGACAACGGACCGTGGCCCACCAACCTCTCTCCTGGGACAGGCCGACACAGCCGCTTCGGCCCCGCTGCGAGGCACCCACGAACATCTCCTCCCTGGCCTTAAGGAACACAGGTAGGCAGCAGTGCAACTGGACACAGCCGCATTGCAACAGCTGAGCACAAGAGAAAGAACAGCAGGATCTCCCTCTGTCTCCTATCCCTCCTCTTCCTCTTATCGGTAATTGATGGGATGGAGGGCTGTTTAACTTTGGCTGGAGGTCTGCATGCAAGATCCTTGGAGAGAGCATAAGAACCAAGTGGTGTTCAAACACCGGTGCCAATATTGTGAATCCCTGCATAGGAATTGTGTATGCAACCATAGCAGTTAGCACAATTACAGCATCTTAGACATGACCATTTGGATCATCTGAATCCTATATACACATATATACACACACACAATATTGCCAGCAGCTGCAGTTCCTTTGCATATCATCATATCCTTTGTCAGTAAGTTCATAAGGTCCGTGAATTATATTTTGCTAGGGTGGCGGGGAATCCTTTTGTCCATTTGTCCTTTGGATGTTCATGTCATTGGATTTTCTCCCATCCTAACTTCTGGAAGGATAGTAAAATAGATTTCTTATTTAGGGTTGCTTACTTCAAGTTGGAACATACTTGGAGATTTAGGAATGGAGCCTGAGGACTGCAGGGTTTGGGCAGGGAAGAACCTAAGCAGGGTATAGTCCCATGAATTTCACCCTTCAAAGCAACAATTTTCTCCTGAGGACCTGATCTTTGTCATCTGGACGGCGGCAGCGGCAGCGAACACGACCTGCGGCTGTGGCTGCAGCAGGGGGGGCCGCGAAGGAAGCGTCTGACGGCCGCTAGCGCCCGCCGTATTTCAAGTGCAGCAGGCTTTATTACTAGTATTTCAATACAGACATAAGAATCCAGAGCCCACTAGGAACCCAAGGCCACAGGCTAATGAAAGAACAACATAGCTAGCAGTTAATGACCTCTTCCCCGCTCCACATTCCACTTTGCATGGCACCGTACCCACACTCTGGACAAGGCTGAGCAGATCGCTGCACAATTTCCCCCCTCACTACCTGGCTGGACCCCGGCCATGGGTAGAGCAGCCTATGACACCTATATCTAACCATTAATCACTGTTGCACTATCCCTCCCATCTTAAGGCATTTAAGTAACAGCATGTTTTTATCTTTATCCTTCTTGTTATTGTTCAGCTTCAATGAAAAAATATGCTATAAATCATCCAAAATTATGAAATAACAAATCTGTATCCACTGTACTCTTTTATCATATCTAGTTTGTTATTCTTAGATGAAGATTGCATTTAAGTAGTTGGACCCCAATTATTATTTGTCACTGTTATTTGTCACAAAGATAATTTTTTGGAATATCATCAAAAACATCAGAAAGGGCTTTATAAAGTAAAGTAGTTTCAAAAGAACATTATGAGAAAGGGCATTTTAAAAAGCCCTTACACCTTCCAAAATCTGCCTACCTATTTATTATTAGACTTAGTGATTACAGTACTGTACTGTACAGCTGAGAAAAGCAGAACACTTCCTGCTTGATAATGATTAAACTGGCTACTGGATCACTGTGTCTTCTCTAGGAAACTGAATCACCCTTTACTTCCATCAGCAGCAAAAGTGACAAGAGCATTAATCAGACCATTTTACAGAAAAAACACAGCCTACAAAACCAGCATTTTTCTTTTTATTACTGGGACAGGCAAACAACAATTTTCTCCAGCTGGGGAATGGGAGAAGTGCACTGAGACAACCGCAGTTGATAAACAAAAGCATGTTCATTTATCACTATTCTGACCTTAGGACACTTCGCATATGTGTGACTAATGACTAATTCATAATTTCGATGGTAAAGGGTTTACAGTGATCTGATGGTTGCAGCTTTAAACAGAACAGGATGAAATCAGATGTTTATATAATCTGTCACTGTCTCTTGTGCAACTACTTGCAAAGATGTCAGTTAAAGGAAAAGGAAAATGACTAATCAATTGTCTAGTAACTTATACTGAGAAAATTACTATTTTACAATATCACTGACATATCACTCAATCCTCTGAAAGTTTATTTGGAAGGCCCATGATATTCAGTGTGTTTAGGATTACAGCAGTCTAATACTGGATGTATTTACTCTGAAAAAAATACATGTATATTTAGTAAGAGTTACATCTAAATTAGTGTAAGTCATCCATGACCCATGTGAGACAAAATATTATTGTTTCCATTTTCTAGATAGTGAACAGAGGTGGCATGATGTGAGAATGATTTATTTGCTGAAAGTCATTCAATACATCCCTGGCTGAACTAGAATATGAACCCAGGCTTCTCATTTGCTCAGGCAGTAGATCCCAAATGGAATATTCAGTAAGTGAGGTTAAAGAAACCAGAATCAACAAACACATCTAAGGTGTACATTTTCTTTGTGAAGTACATTTCTTCAGAGACTGTTTTTAATATTTATATTAATATTATTAATATTTATATTAATATTTTAAAATATATGTATTACACTTTTTATATTTAGCATTCTTTTTTCCAAAAATACAAAGGTACAATGTAAAATCAACTCCGCCCAGCCAGTACCAATTGAGTCTGCAGAATGTTTGATACAAGATGCAGACAATGGTTTAATGCTTGCCTGTAGGTTAAAATGGAGAGCCTCTTGTGGCACAGAGTGGTAAGGCAGCAGACATGCAGTCTGAAAGCTCTGCCCATGAGGCTGGGAGTTCAATCCCAGCAGCCGGCTCAAGGTTGACTCAGCCTTCCATCCTTCCGAGGTCGGTAAAATGAGTACCCAGCTTGCTGGGGGGTAAACGGTAATGACTGGGGAAGGCACTGGCAAACCACCCCGTATTGAGTCTGCCATGAAAACGCTAGAGGGCGTCACCCCAAGGATCAGACATGACTCGGTGCTTGCACAGGGGATACCTTTACATTTTAGGTTAAAATGGAGAACATGTTTGTCCACAGAAAACAATGGTGTTCAAGCTTTCCCATAGAGCTTTCCCTATCCCCTTTTAACTTACAATAATGAAGAGTTCTGGAGGACTCAAAACTCTGTGTATTGTATTTTTGTTGATCTTAAGAAAAGAAAATATTGTTTATTTTCTGGAGTAGAAGGTACATTTATTATACCAGAGAAATCTCTAGTCTTCACTGGCACCAGTTCACACTGTTTTAAGGGAGCAGACAACTGTGAAGTGATCTCAGAGACTTGGTCGTTTACAATTCTTTTACAAGTGTAAAAGCAGGGACTTCCAGATTGATAGTTGGTGTATATCTGGTCTCTCACAAAGAAATCTGCATCACAAGGCCTCAGTCACAAAAGCAACTTTTTGATGAACATAATCTCATACAGAATGTTGGAGTAATCTATTTCCCCCTCTAGTCTACTAACAAACTGCACTTCTTGTATACTCTGCAAATTAGAGGGGCTATAGACTATGAACATGTCATCAGAACTACAGTCATACAGTCATCTAGACAGAGTGGTATGATTGTACAGATTATAGTTGAGAAGTATAGCT
This sequence comes from Paroedura picta, assembly GCF_049243985.1. Lineage (NCBI taxonomy): Eukaryota > Metazoa > Chordata > Lepidosauria > Squamata > Gekkonidae > Paroedura > Paroedura picta. Next base: position 142,790,028 of record NC_135369.1, read on the forward strand.
GTGTACAGACCCACCAGGGCCAACCATCCCTCCCACCCTCCAGGGCCAACACTGGTCATTTTGGGAGGGAGGGAGGGCAGGTCAACATGACCATATATGGCCATATCACCCAATAAATGCTTAACACATTTTTAAAGAATGTATTAAAATTAATTAATTCCCATCTATTTGGAAAACCCTTCCAGGGCCAACTAGAAACCCCAGGGTTTCATGAAACCCTGGTTGAGAAAGCCTGAGTTGTAGTATTACAGTATTCCTTTAGAGAGCTACCCATACTCTGCAAAATTAAAACACAAAACAAAAAAGGATGGGCAAAGAAACCTGATGGTTGCTTGAGAACATTAGTGTGCGTTTGTGTCAATGCACATTAGGTAAAAGGATGCCCAGATTCGGGAGGTTCATTTTCAATTAATGAAATTTTACCCTGGTACACAAGGGGAAGGTTGAATGGACAACACCAAATTTTCAGACTGCTCTAGAAACAACAGTCATGGAAAATCTATCTTGTATGGAGAACATTAAAAAAAAAACCAAATAGATATTACACAGAATAGGGAACAACATATTAAACATCTGTGATCAGTTGCAAGAACCAGTTTGATTCCCTACTTCTTCACATGAAGTCTGCTATGAGACCTTGAGCCTGTGACAGTTCTCTCAGAACTCTTTCAGCTCTGCTTACCTCACAAGCTGACTATTATAGGGAGAGGAAGAGAAGGAGATTGTAAAGCACTTTGAGACTCCTTAGTGTAGAGAAAAGCAGGGCTAAAAAAAATTATTCTGCAGACATATGTTACTGCAGTTACAAAAAGCAGTACAGTCAAAGGGCTGTGAAATGCAGGAAATAGAAGATGATATGCGGTTATTTAAAAATTAAATTGAATTTTAAAAGTACCAAGCCTTTTCACAACAGATGTTCTTGATGGCAGCACAATTTCTGTATGCTATTCTGAACTAGTTAACACCTATGATGACTGAGGAAACACAGGTACTTGTTAAATCCCTGGGAAATTGTTCATTTTTAATGTATTCTAATTCAGCAGTTTCAAACTAGGATCTCTCTTTGAAATTCTTTTACTGAAAAATCATAGAATCATAGAGTTGGAAGGGACCTCCAGGACCCTCTAGTCCAACCCCTGCAGAAGAGCCAAGCACCTACACAATCCCTTCTGTCCACCCCTACATTCACAGAATTAGCATTTGTCAGACTGCTATCTAGCATCTGCTTAAAAATTTCCAGAGAAGGAGAACCCACCACCTCCCAAGGAAGCCTGTTCCACTGAGGAACCACTCTGTCAGGAACTTCTGGATGTTTAGCTGAAAATTATTTTGAATTAATTTCATTGGTTGTGGTCCCATTGGTTGTGGTCCAACCCTCTGAGGCAACAGAAAACAACTCTGCTCCATCCTCTATATCAGCGGTCCCCAACCTTTTAAAGGCTGAGGACCGCTAACAGGGGTGGAAGGGAGAGGGCAGTCCGGTGCCACCACACATGCGTGGCAGATCCATGCAAACTTGCATGTGCAGAGCTTTCACACATGCGCATACATGGAGCTTTCGCACATGCAAGTTTGTGCCCGCCAGGGGCGAGGGTTTTGCGGTCTGGTGGTGAGGTTTTCGTGGCCCGTCACTGGGCCGCTAACCAGGGGCTGACGACCACTGCTCTATATTAGCGATCCCCAACCTGTGGGCCATGGATCACATGTGGTCCGTCAACTAATTCCAAGGCGAAGGACGCCTTCTCTCCCCCCCCCCTCAGCCCTTTACAACACACTTCGGGTGTCATTGTCTCCCATCACTCCCAGATGGGACTATCTCGTTGCAGAGAAACAAGCTCAGGGTTCCCATTGATTTGTCATTGTCATGAGTTAAAATTTCCATGAAAATAAAATGTTCCTTATGTTCATTGTTGTGGCTTGTCTGTATCTTATTTTGAAGGGATGTTTAAACATTACCATAGTGATCAGAGAGTGTTAGGGCAGTGGTTGAGAGTAGAAGAGTAAACTACCCCCCCCCCACCGGGCCTCAGTAAAATTGTCAAGCGTTGAGTGGTCCCTGGTGATAAAAAGGTTGGGGACCACTGCTCTATATGACAGCCCTTCCTTGAAGATGGCTATCATATTACCTCTCAGTCATCTTCTCTCCAGGTTAAATACACCAAGCTCCCTTAACTTTTCCTCATACATCTTCAAACCCCTCACCATCTTCATAGCCCTCCTCTGGACATGCTTCAGTTTGTTTCCACGCCTCTTTAGTTGTCACTATTATTCAGGAACAATGAGTTCTGGGAGACTGATATGCCCTCCCACTGGACTCTGAATACTACCATTTTCAGTATCAGATTTGCATAAGAACTAATGTATATTCCGTTGAGTCATAAACACACACTACAACATCTTACTGATAATATTCTCAGAATATAAAACATGTTTATACATGTTGTATGTGTGTGTGTGTATATGTATGTACCCCTGATTTTAATACAGATCTCCCTGTCTGTTGGCTTCAGTAAAACACATATGTAGGAGATCTTTAGATAAAGAGCAAATACCTACCAAGCCAGAAACAGATATTATGACTTTCAAATGGCAGATACGTAGTAAAACAGCCTCTTCCACAAAAACTTCACTTAGGGTACGTGACAAGGAATCTTTTACAAGTTGTTCATTCAGAAATCAGGATTAACATACATCAATGCAACTCAGAAGAGTGGTGAATTAAACCTCCTAATGCTATATATACATTCTTTGTAATCCAGCTTCTCTGCTAAAGCTTATCTGCCTAAAAATAATCTCATTATGGACCACTGAATAAGCATCCCCTTCCCATTACTACTTCTGGCATTTTAAACTTTAGTACCTGCTTCATCACACAATTTCATTAGAATTCGGAGCAGCTCATTACTGTAACCTTATTTATTGTTGATTTTCTATTTGATAAACTTCTCTAAAATAATTGACAGTAGTTTGGTATGAAAGCTTTCAATGTAGTACTTATTTGCCTTAGTTTCTTAATCACCCCCACCTAGAGGCTGTTCTAACATCATTGCCTATAAGCTTGTTAACAGCAAAAATAGAATGAAATATGATGGGCATTTCCGCATGTGCAAAATGTAGCAGAACAGCCTCCGAATGTTGGCGACATATTCAAGCCCCTCTCCATGAAGTCACCTGCATCCAGAGGCTGCTTAGCAGCCAGCTCATGATTTTCAACTGGTGATGTGGTAAATCCAGGAAAGGTTTGTCCCAGCCTTGCTCCCGCCCTCCCCCCTCCATTTCCTGCCTTGCGGGGGAGGCAGATTCCCACCCCTGTGTCAGTTCAACCTACATAAAGGTTTATAGTAGTTTTTTAGTAAGTGTATCTTTCCCTTCCTGCTCTTGATTGTCAGACCCGTGTCCCTTCTGCTCCTCTCTTCCCTCCCCACCCCACTGGTCTGCCTGCCTGCTGCTCAGCAATTCCCTCTCCAGGTTGCCTAGGATTCCTGCTTTACCTTCCTTCTCGGAGGGCATCTTAAGTGGGGGTGCTGCTGCCACAGTGCCCAACGCACTGCCTCCGTATTGCCACTGCACTACTCGAACTGCTGCCTCTATGCCGCCTGACCCCCCCTCCCTCCTAGGTCCTGCCCGCTGGCTTCTTGGGCAGCTTGCGCAACTGTCCCGATCATGCAGCTTGGCAGCAAGTATGAGTCATGTGCAGGCAGATGGTCAGGAAGAAGCAAGGCCTTGGTTCACAGCATCCCATTCCCTACCTGACCCTCCTCCTGGGCCCTCCATGACACCTGGGCCTTCCCTTGGCACCAAGGCTGGGGCTCATTCCTCTTTTCTCCCAGCTCCCGCCCACTGGCTGTCTGACCTCCTGGCAGCAGGTCAGGGCCCGGTTGGCCCATGCAGGCACCCCAAGCACACAGCTTGGAGGTGACATTGGCCACACTCCACCTGACCTGCCACTGTGCCACCTGAGCTGCTGCCTTGGGCAGCAGCAGGTCAGGTGGCACAGAGGCAGCAGCTTGGATGGTGCAGCAGTGGATTGGGTGGGGCAGAGGCAGCAGTTTGGTTGGCATGGAGATGGGTCAGTCAGCACAGAGGTGACGGCTCAGGCACCGTGGTGGCAATGCCCCCATTTAAGATGCCCTCTGAGAAGGAAGGGAAAGCAGGAATCCCAGGTGAGCAGGGGAGGGGCAAGCAGATGGACCAGAAGATAGGAGCAGAAGGGACGGGGTTCTGACAATCGAGAGGAGGAAGGGAAGAAGGCACTTACTAAAAACCACTATGAAGAACCTTAATGGAGGCTGAACTGATACAGGAGTGGGAATCTGCCTTTGCTCACTGTGCCCTCCGTTTGGGTTTTTTTTTGTCCTTTACCTTTTGTGGTAATGAATAGCAAATGAATATGCAATGTCATGTGTAGGTTTCATTTTTTTTTAATGTGCTAGACCAACAAACCTCCTATTGGTTGCCTTCACTGATTGACAGGCTGAGGAGCCGTGAGTAAAAGAGTGCATTGTTTTCTCTTCTGTTTTTTCACCAGTAGTGAGGAGAGGAAAAGGCAAGACACAGTGGCAGGAAGGCTTTAAAGGTGTGGAGGTGAGAAACGGCGTGATTTACTATCGTAGGAGATATTGTGCGATTTGATCCTCTTTGCAGAAATGCCCAATGAATCAAAAGCATCAATGCAAACTGGGTTCTATTTTGCTTTTTCAGATGTCTGCATTGCTATTTCTTTTTTAAGGCCCTCATGGTGATATATGTTTATCTCAAAATAAATACAAATGCAGTTAGATGTTTGTATCATATCAATGCAAGGAATCTGGAGTGTATGTACCTTACGGAAAAATCATAAATCTCTGTTTTTTATAACCTGACATAATATGGGAACTCCAGGATATTGGAAGTTGGTATTATGACAAAATGTTTCAGTGGTTTTGTTTTTACTGTAAAGAAGAACCTATGTCAAAGTGAGTGATAGTTTTGAATTTGATCAGATCAGTGATAACGAGAAGAGTTATTTTCAACAGGTTGATTTTATGGGCCTCTTCACCAGGCTAAGCTAACAACTACTCTTTGGGAATGTTTAGTTTGGGGAAAACAGGATGGTAATCATCATCTTTGAGGTACCCGTGTGATTTAGTGGTTAAACCGTGGCCACTCTAATCTGATGAGCTGGGTTTCAGTCCTCATTCCTCCACATGCAGCTAGCTGGGTAACCTTGGGCTAGTCATAGTACTCTTAGGTCTGTTCTCACAGAGCAGTTTGTTAGAGCTACCTCAGCCCCACTTACCTCACAGAGTGTCTGCTGTGAGGAGAGAAAGGGAAAAGTGCTTGTAAGCTGTTTTGGGACTCATTTGGGTAGTGAAAAGTAGGGTATAAAACCAACTCATTCTCCTCTTCTTTAACTTTTAGAATTAGATTTGTCTCAAAATGTCTCCCACTCTGTTGAATTATGTGGATGATTTTAAATCTCATTAGTCACCAGCTGAGATTTAAGCAATACACTATAGATCACTGGATTCCTCACAGTATGCTTAGAGCAAAATAAACAATGTAATAGTGTCCTTCAGGTTCACTGTCAGTTCAGACTGCTGGGATAGGTGTTTAAAAAAGTCACTCCAGACAAAAATGTTCATATCAGAGAGAAGGCTAAGTTAGAGCCTTCTAAATCTGATGTACCAGATTTCTACATATAGGGAATGTTTTATACTGAGAAATTATTTTAAAAGTGGCTCCAGACCTACACTACAAAATAGTAGGATACCAGAAAACTGCTTTACCAAGTGATTTTATTGAACATGAAAAGAAGCCCTATGCAAAAAAGGAATATAATGACACACAAATCCAGCAGAATACATTACTGGCATCTGAATGATTCTTTTTAAAGTCTAGCCTCTAGTGAGAGTACTTCTAAGGATGCTGAAATGGATGGGCTCTGCCATTTTTCATTTTGCAGCAGCATTCCAATTTGAAGATCACTGAAAAGAATTATGAATAGTGCTAAGGAAACTTCCACAAATATCCTATTAACTGAAGTGGCTACAGCGTATTTCCTTAAAGCCACTCATTAGAGGTGGAAACTTAAATATTATAGAAATACCAGTGCACTACGGCAGCTCCGTCATACCCTAATTTCTTTGGGTGGTGTCTCTTCAAGATCACATGGCATCTGCATAAAATCTCAACTTTATTATCTAATAAAATATTTAGAATATTTTTCATTAAAGAAATGATTGGCTACAATACTGGCGATATTGTTTTTTAAACATATACACAATTGCCACAAATGTGCCACTTTTCTGCCAATTCAAAAACACAGTGCTTGTAAACAAATGAATCAAAGATTATGAATTCATTTTGAATAAATTACAGTCAGTAGATATGTCACAGAATTTTTCCAGGAAAGGCTGTATGACCTATGGGATATAACTAAAACAAGTAGCACAGTGTCATTTTAATAACCCTTAGCTCACTCAGGCATCTATGAATGATTCCTTTATGTCAGACTTTCACAGCCAGCATTCATCCTAAGAAGTTACTGTGCTGCTTTCACTCATTGCATGTTTCTCTCTATTTCCGTGGTATTTTAAAGTAGGAAGCAGAAATGCATTCAGAAATGTTCTATCAAATTCTCGTTCATATACAGTATAGTTTAATTTCTTATTCTAAGTAGAAAGTAGTGGCTATTCAAGAAGGCCACTATTTGGAGAATAACTCAGTACAGTACTTGAAGAACACATTTTGTAGGTTTTGCTATTATATAAAGTTACTCATATAGTCTAGGAATTGTAGGTTTAATATTGTATAATTCTTGCGTGGAGTTCATGTTCAGCATTTGTTTAGACAAATAAAATTTCAGTTGTTAGCCTGATATAGCAAGCCCTGTCTTCATCATTAATAATAAATACCACACTTCCTTGACGAGTATCTTGGGTAATTCACAAATCAGTATATTTCTCATTAATGGTAAGATATTGTTTACAGGAAGAGATGAAACAATGGTGAATTAAATTCCCCAATCTGACAGCAGTCACTGACCTTCAAATTAACTTGAGCATATTAAAAAAAAAAAAACACAGATCACTTCAGCTGAATTCATTTGTAATAAATAATGAGCTTTAAATAACCTTTATACAATCCTGCTTTTCGGCATTTTAAAACAGTTTAATTAAATCGTGGAAGTTTATTTTCTACATGGGACAATATGAACTAGTACAGCAGGGTTTTTTAAAAAATTAACTTGTGAACTTTCATTTTAAGTAAGCAAACTTAAAGAAACCAAATATTAAAATGCAAAAGGAAAGAGCATTATGATATTCAGGCCTTAAAACATGCAACACAGCATACATCTTTAACATATCCCATGGAACAACTATTTCTTCTGTGTACTGTGTGAAAATACATATAGACTTCTGGAACTGTGAGGTGGATGAAAAGAATCCACCTAGGGTGGTGGGAGGAGTTGGGGCTCATTGCCTACCTGACTGGCTGTCTGTGCAATGAACGGCCACATCCCACTTCAACTTCTTCTGCTCTACTGGACTGACTGCAGAAGGTAAGCAAGGCAGTGAGTGGGAGCTGGGAGGGAGGGGGGGAAGAGCCCTCAACTTGCTGCCGTGTGTGTTTGTGTAGGAGGCGCCAGAAATGCCAGAACCTGAATCCTTGCCACCGCTTGCGTGTGGCTGATGTCACCTCCAAGCTGTGTGCTCAGGGTGACTGCATGGGCCAACCGGGCCTTGACCTGCTGCCAGGAGGTCAGGCAGCCAATGGGCGGGAGCTGGGAGAAAAGAGGAATGAGCCCCGGCCTTGGTGCCCAGGGGAGGCCCAGGTGTCATGGGGGGCCCTGGAGGAGGGTCAGGTAGGGAAAGGGATGATGTGAACCAAGGCCTTGCTTCTTCCTGACCATCCGCCTGCACATGACTCATACTTGCTGCCAAGCTGCGTGATTGGGACAGCTGTGTAAGCTGCCCAAGAAGCCAGCAGGCAGGACCTAGGAGGAAGGGGGGAATGAGCCATGGCCTTGCTGGCAGATGGGGGGGCTAGAGAATGCCATGACCCCAGCCAGTGCTCGCCCATGCTCCAAGCAGCCCCCGCTGTAGCATCACCAGGCCTTGGCAGGCCTCCTGGAGGGGGGAAGGTGAGTACCTGTTGTACAACATGCTTTTCTACTAGTATTGACAATGAAATGGGTATGGCTGACCCTATTCCTGTCACAACAGCTGAAACAATAGTACAGGGGAGGGAACTTCTGGTTTGAAACCGGGCAACCCAAAGTCACCAGCATTTTATCTTAATTGCATGTTGGAAAATACAAAGAAAGGGAGGAAATAGCAGAGATACCCATAACTGTATTAACAATGTGATATAAAGAGACAGAGGCGGTTTGTCTGAATGTGTGAGACTTATTTTAATACTAATAATCTTAGAATTTACAATTTTACTGATTTTAAATAATTTATACACTGCTGTGAGCTGCCCCAAGCTCCCTGGGAAAGGGGGGCATACAAATGAATTAATTAATAAATACACAACTAAAACATGAACAAAGTCAATACAAAAATTAGAAGTCAATTATGAATTAAAGCAATTTATCATTGAACGCTCTTATGAATCTTTCTCATCTATTACCCAAGTGTGGCCCCATCTGCAGATAGCTAAACATACAGATCAGGGTCAAACTTATCCCAAACATATATTTCTGTAAATGTTTGCTGAAAAATATGAAGTTAAAAAAAAAACAAACAGATTAAATAAAGTATTATCTATGTGTGCTCCGGAAATACATTTACTGTTGAACAAGTGGAGAAAGCCCCAGTGTTTGCTGTTGCAGCAGTGATGGCTGCAGTGGCGACACAGCCTGGAAGCCGCTGGTGGACCATGAGTCTGGCACAACCAGTAGCTGATGGAAGGCCTGGCTGTGGACATGGTGGAGCCTTGGAGCTACTCCCAGCCCAGTGGCAGTGGAACCCAAGCCACACTGGGGTAGCCCAGCAGCTGCTCTTAACAGGGCATTCCCCTTGCAAGATTCATGGGCTTCCCACTTCCCCATCTGCAAATAGCTAAACCCACGGATCAAGCCACAGTTAGCCCACATTTTTCTGCAAACTTGGGTGACCCTGCAGATGTATTTTAAAAATCTGATCTTTAAAAAAAATTAACTGGGGGTTTAAATTCCCCCTACTAAATTAAGAAGAAGAAGAAGAGTTGGTTCTTATATGCCGCTTTTCCCTACCCGAAGGAGGCTCAAAGAGGCTTACAGTCACCTTCCCTTTCCTCTCCCCACAACAGACACCCTGTGAGGTGGGTGAAGCTGAGAGAGCCCTGAAATCACTGCTTGGTCAGAACAGTTTTATCAGTGCCGTGACGAGCCCAAGGTCACCCAGCTGGTTGCATGTGGGGGAGCGCAGAATCGAACCTGGCATGCTAGATTAGAAGTCCGCACTCCTAACCACTACAACAAACTGGCTCTCATTGTTTGCATATGTGCAGACAATGCACTTACTGCTGGACAGCTGGAGAGGGGTCTGACACTTGCTGCTGCAACAATATAGTCCAGAAGCTGCAACAGGCCTGACAATGGTGGCAGAGTTCAGAGAAGGCCCAGCTGTGGTAGCAGCAGAGCCTAGGAGCTCCCAGCAGACCTACGAATGGCCACAGTGGAGCCCAAAAATTGCTCCAAGCCTAGCAGCAGTGGTGGAGTCTAGACCTGTTCCCCTAGAGAAAATGGCTGCTTTGGAGGGTGAACTTCATAGCATTATACTCGACTGAAGTCCCTCCCCAACCCAAATCCCATCTACTCCCGTTACCACCCCCAAAGTCTCCAGATATTTCCCAACCCAAATCAGGCAACCCTGAAATCTTGGGATTTGTGACATTCCCCCTGCTATAAGAATGTAAACATAGGCAAATTCTGTAATCTTATCTTTATAAACTGTTTTGTGATTACCTACAGCATACAACAGGAATAAAATGTTCCTAAATTAAATGTGTTCAAGCCCTATTATTAGTGACTTTCTTAGAAACATTTTGTTTCTTCCAACCATGAGAGATTAAAATGCCTTCTGAACAAGTAAATGTGTTAATGTTGGTTTCATTTCTAGACAATATAGGCACCTTTATCTCTCTGGCTGCTGTTTATTTGGGAAGGGAAAAATCCTCTTTTATGACATAGGAACAAAACTAAATCCAGGAATGCCCACAGCTAAACATGGCTGGCTAATACATGCCACAACTGCCCAAGGGGAAGATGTCCCACTATGGCTAAGGGTACATTGGGATCAGATGCCTGGTGGGTAGAAGGTCTGTGGGGAAGGGCAGACACTTAAGGTTGCAGGCCAGTAAAGCTGGAAGGTGACCAATGATTGAGATGGAGGAGAAAGAGTATATGAAATAGTAGGCCGTATTCAGGAGTGCTGAGTACTAACCCCAGTAGGTCCAGGAATCAAGGGCTGTCCAAGTTGAGGAATCCTATAAAGACAAGAGATGTTGATGACTATGTCTATTATCTCAGTGTCTCGATTAGCCTTTATATCATGTCTATGTTGAAGACTGTCTCGACCCCACACCAGCCTGATGCAGGTCTTTTCATTGCATATACCGCACCTACCCGTCCTAACCCAAATGCCTGTGACAGATGCTCTCTTAAATACAGTATGATCGGCATTATGACATGAGTTCCATTAATTCACAACTGCATAGTCAATATTATAAACATCTATTACAGTAAAGTCAATATTATGAGCCACAGGCACTGAAAGTCCAAAATAAACAAACACATTTTTGAGTGATGTTTTCCTTTGTAAAGAAAGTGTAACTAAAGCTTCCCTCACAAGGGTTCTTGTGAAGAGGTTTACAGCATTATCAGTTTAGTAAGTATAATCTATCCATGGAGCAAAAATGCACTGCAACTTCTAATCATTTCCATAGGATTTGCATGATTATCCTTTTCAAAGCTACTTGAAATGAATGGCAGATGAACAACAGTGTTATCTGGCAGACTGCACGTATATGATCTCAAACAGAGCACCCTTCAGTAGTAGTAATTTGGATCAATTGAAAACTAGATGGTAAATGAACCGGATTACAATTATTCTGCATTTGTGTGACAGATAGATGATTTACTTCCAGTTAAAGTAGGATGAAATCCCTCCTTTCATGGATACTTCCTGACAGAAAGACATAGCAAATGGAGCAGTGAAGTGCAATATGTAGTAATATTCATGGTATTTTAAAGAAACACTAGCAGGAAAAGCGGCAACATTTGGCCACAGATCTATATTGCTCTGAATAAAGTAATCTGATAATTCATGTTTCGCATTAGCACATTTCTGGTATTAATTAGGGGGGCACAAAGTCTTCTAATTTTCATTTTTTTTCATGAGACATTTGCCTAGCATTTTAATTTTGTCCAGTCTTGCTACCCCTTAAACCATAGACTGTGACACCCTTAGTGACCTCCACATGCAACCTGCTGGGTGACCCTAGGGTAGTCACAGTCCTGATAGTGCCGTTCTGACCAAACAGTCCTATCAGAAGCTTTCTCGGTCTCACCTACCTCACAGGGTGCCTGTTGTGGGGAGAGGAAGTAAAGGCAATTGTAAGCCACTTTGAGACTCTTTTGGGCAGTGAAAAGCAGGGTACAAAACCCAACACTTCTTCTAACAAACCAATCTGCATTCTCAGGACTACACTTTTTGTTAGGTTTAGAAAAGTAAATGGTATATAATAACTTTCAATTTACAAATTTCAATTCACTAAGGGCGGCACTCAAAGTCTTCTGCTCAAGGAGCCTATCAACAATAGGAAATTGAAACAAATGTCCTTAACTGTTTAAACCAGTGGTCCCCAACCTTTTCCTGGTTGAGGACCGCTTCCAGGGGTGGGGACGAGCCGGTGGTCCGGGTACCGTGCATGCGTGGCAGCGCCGCACAAACGTGCATGTGCGGAGCTAATGCGCATGTGCGTTTGTGCCTGCCGGCAGCTGCCGTACATGCGCGTTTGCATTTGCCAGCATGCCGGCGGCCACAACTGCCTCTTCCCCCCCTCGCAGCGAGAAGTCAGCCGTGCCACGAGCGAAGCGGCTGCTTTGGCGGCCGCTGCGCTCACGAACTGGCTAGCTTCTCACTGTGGGGGAGGGGAAGGCAGGTGCGGCTGCCGGCAGCCGGTACTGAGGCCCTCGAGGCCCGGGACCGGGCCGTGGACCGGGGTTGACGACCCCTGCTTTAAACAATTTCACATTGAAATAAAAAGACAAAGAAGTAGCAAATATACAGATGTGGAATTCTACCAGACCTGAAAAGTACCATAAAGTAAACCAGAAAACCATCAGTTGGAAAAATGACACCTATCAGATGAACACTGTCCAAAACAGGGAGAAAGGTGATTGGCTACCTGGCTTGGTTGACAAGCAGATGAGAGTCGTGAGTATAGCACGTTCCTCTTTTCTGCCAAGAAGGCGGCAGAGGGACGGAAGATAGCCAGGAGGTGAGGAATGACCAGAGGCGCGTTATTTAAAAGTGTTATGGCATGGCGCTGGCGTAACGCTATTTTTTTCAATGTGTAGAAATGTCCTGTGAAATCTTGCACTGACAGGTAAGCTCCACCCATGCAAACCACTTCATTGGGGATTAGTGGCCTTCCCAACTGATCAAAGCAAGTGGCTCATTGCAGCTGTCCTGGCACCAATGAACATGCCCAACATTACAATGATGCCACCATACGCAACAGAAACCATCACTGCAGACACACACCTGCCCAAAAAACATCACTCCAGTGACCTTGCCCAGAACACCGGCCTAGCATCCGTTGTATTCCTGTGTACAACAGGCTTTACCACTAGTATTAGCATGAATATGGCAATAATGTTTTGGCTGGGAATTTTATGCAAAGTGACATAAAATTATTTCCAACCCCTGCAACAAACAAACCCTCACATGCATCACATTTTTAATCTGGTGCAGAGAATTTACACTGACATCACAGAGTAAACTAAGAAAATGGTTCTGTGTAGAGCTGACAGGCAGCTATCATGCTAAGTCACTGCATGTCCACCACTTATAAATCTGGAGTTCTCTGAGAGCAGAAAGGGCCCCAATTAACATATTGAGCGGCTATTATTATTATTATTATTATTATTATTATTATTATTATTATTATTATTATTATTATTATTATATTAGATTTATTTCCTGCCACTCCTCAATTGGCTCGAGCTAGGACTGGCATTTGATTGTTTTTTTTCAGGGAGAGGGAACCTTCACCAAATGAGCACACAAATATTTGTCAAGTAACAAAGTATTGAAACACTGATTTAGTTTAACAAACAAGCAATAACAGAAACAAAACCAGTATGGTCTCTCCCAGAAGCTTTACAAACCACCATTCCAGATCTCTCCACAGCAAATGCTAAGTGATAGTGATAGTCTAGATTCCTGAGCAACTGAGACCTGGGAAGAGTGACACAAGCTGTATGACCTGAGATTGTGCAAAACATTTAGAATTCTACAATTAAAGACAGACTCCATTTATGTATGGGGCTCATGTCTCTTTAAAAAAAAACTGGGCAGCTGACATGGTTGGTTGTTTTTTTTAAGTTGTAATTATTGTTCAGACACAGTCAAGATACATAAGAGGGCACACTGCAAAATAATGAAAATTTACGAACTATCATGAAATAATATGACAAGAGATGAGTGTATGTGGGAGAAAGAAGAAAATAGGTTCTTGAACCTGTAATTGCAACTCCCACACTGTTTCTTTCAGCTGTCTAATAGTGACAGTGTTTATAATACCTCATCCCCCTAAGGACAACACATCTTTTACAGCAAGCTTTGTATTACAAATAAAGCAACATGATGTTAATATATATAAATGTAGTATATACACTGCTTTGTTTCTAAAATGAGTGCAAGGGACATTTTCTAAAAAAAAAAAAAGCAAATTGACATGAAATAAAGAAAAATCTACTATGGCTAAACAACAAGTGTGCACTAACAATGTGCGGCCAAGACACAGTGCAGCCGCTGGTTGACACTGTGGAGGACTGGCTGGAGGCAGACACGACCTCCCCAGTGGCCCGTTCACAATGCAAGCTGCACACACATAGACGTGCAGCGTCAAAGTGGTTAGATGGGAACCGCAGAAGGTATAAAGGCACCACATGCACAGGTCCTGGCCGCTTCACCCAGGATGCCGTGGAATAACTTCCCTCCCACCCACCCTATGTTGGTGCGAAAACTGCCTTGTTCTAGTGTTTGAGGTGGATGTTTCATGGTTAATATTTCATCATAGCTGCAGGTTTGCATGGAATGGAGCCTGTTGGCAGGGAGTTCGAGGTGCAATTGGGGTGTGGAGCCTCTCTGGGGTGCAGGGCCTCCATAAGAGGTGGCAAGTAAACCAGCACAGCTTAGCCAGGTGTGAGGCCAAGGGCTTGCTGCCAGCAAGCCTGGGGGCAGCCAAATCGGGTGGGTGCCCATTGGCTCCCCCACATAGGTCGCTTCCCTTGGGGCAGACTTCAGTAGGAATGGGGATCCGCTCTCTTGGCTGAAAATGGTGTGGATCCCCAGGGCACCTCTAGACTCTGTGGGTTTTGTTGCAGTCTGCTGACTGCTAGGTCACACTTCCTCTCCCATGCTGCACCAACCTTCCCATCTGGAGGTAATAAAGCTGTGGCCTTGTTCATAACCAACATTGGCATGTCTTGTCTTATTCCAGCCCAAAATGCCCTCCTGCGAGTCAATTACAATCTTATATAATCATTTTAGTGCACACACACAAAGAAATCTGCAAAGTTGCCATTCATTCTCAATGCTAATGCTAGATACTGGTGTCTTGACATATACTATCTAGGTGAACTCTTCTGCATTTCAGTTTTATATTCTGCTACCTCCCCAAAAGTCTGTTATGCATGTGGAAAGGTACTTCCTCTCATGAAAAGGGTGGACTTCCTCCCTGTGCTCATTCCAACAATCCTCCAGTTCTAAGAAGCAGCTTTATAAGCAGTGCATATAGACACAACAGGAAGGAGGAAGAAGGAAAGCCCCGAACAGTGAGTGGAGACCACAAGTGATTAGTTGACTCTTAAGATACTAAAGTAAATAAGGATTTATTTCCAATATAAATTTCAAATCTCAGCCTAAATTATCTGTTAGATATTATTTCAATTTGAGTTTATACTGGACTAATTCTACATATGATTTCATTGATAGTCTCCACAAATTCCTTTCCTATACATATTTTATCTGCTGTGAGGATTCACAGCCTTCTGTCTCCAGGCAATGTGTGAAGGTGGTACCCTTTTTCAGTGGTTCTGCTTTGTCAATTTTCCTACTTCTTTTTATTTTATTTTCTGGAAGCTTTCTTCAGAGTCTGATTTTTCACAGCCATTCCAATTCCTTGTCTATACTCCACTCAGCTTCCATGACTGGCCAGCACTAGAGCTGCCAAGTTTACAGGGGGTGCATGGAATAATTTTACCATAGAAATTTTAGTTATTCCTAGAGTGATCCTTGTAATTTCTTGTATCAACATCCAGTAAGGCTGTTTTTAAAATCTCCCACAATGCTGTGCCCCTACAACCCTCCGTCCTGTTGCCTAGCAACTGGACTGTCCTTTTAAAATACAGCACAGAAGTTCTCCCAGAATTACAAATTACCTTCAGACTAAATAGATCAATTCCTGTGGAGAAAATTTGGAGAGTGAGCTATATGGCATCACATCCCTCCTGAACTTTGGTTCTCTAGCCTAACTTATACTTTCCCCAGATCCTAGAATCTGAGAGATTTCCCTCCTTCCCTATTTCTTATTTCCCCTTCCTTTCCATCCTACCCCCCACAAGCCTTTTACTGTTTCTGCACGGAGGTCTTAAACTTGCACTACTTCCTGCTTGCAAATGTGTGGTTGGAAGCTGCGTGTTTACAAGCTTCCTGATGGGAGACCCCTTCAGCATTTTCCTGCCACCTCGTCAAGGGTTTTTTCCTACTGACAAGACAGCAAGGGAAAACAAAGCAAACTTCTCCCCCCACTCCTCAGCTTGTCAGTCACTGCAAGCCACCAATCCCAGCACAGCAGTTGTTCCAGGGACTCAAACTTCCTTTCCCCACAGAGCCCTGAAATTAATTTAAAGAACAAAGCAAAACAGCAACACTTCCATGTTGCTGTGCGATAACACCACAACTCAAGATTTTTAAAAAAAATGTAACATTTCAGGATTGCTTTGGAGAAACGCCACAACAATAAAACACACCCCCTTTGGGATTCTTGGTATTTTGCTCTCTATTTATGTTTGAGTAGATTTGTGAGAGGCTGGACATGGTAACTAGATCCTGATGAGTGATTTTGTGTGAACAGAAAGGCTCAAAAAAAAAAAAAGGAGCATGGATGCCTAGCTGATCAGGAGAGGGCTGCTTCATCTCACACAACACACCTTTTCCCCGTTAAAACTCAAACACCAGAAAACACAAATGGGGATGTTTCTTGGCTGCCTGATCCCAACACAGATGAAGACAATGAACTGAACATATTAAGTTCAGTATGTTTATTTGGTCGATTGACCCATATAAATAATTCATCAATAGAGACTGCAATCCATTATAAAAGTTAATCAATATGTGTAGTAAAAAAATACAAAAGTATTGCTACATAAAATTATTAAGATAATAAAACAATGTTAAAAACAATGTATTGATGGAAACAATATGTTATTGTAGGCTGGGGGGGGGAAGGGTTATAACATGTAAAGGAGAAGGGGGGAGAAACCTCAAAGGAGTTAACTGCAGGGACAGGGAATCAATACATCTTCTAGAACAGTCTGTTAACCCAAGTGATAAGATGGCCTATCCATTACCCATTACTATTGTTCAGACATTCTTTCTGATCTAATTCTAGTAGAGATAAAAAGGAATTTTGCGACCATGTTTGAAATGAGTGGGTCTTTATCCTTTAGCAAAAATTTAACTAGAATGTCACTATTATGAGATGATAAGGATGAGTGTCTAGTGTAGTGGGATAGTATAGGGAGGATTAGATGTTTTCGGGAGCTTTCATAAAAAGGACAATATAATAAGATGTGCGAAATTGTCTCAGGTCGGGAGTTATCACAGGGGCATACACTTAGCTCCAGCGAACGATTGAGAAACCTGCCCTCGAGGGCAGCTGAGGGGAATGAGATGAAACGTGCTCTTGAGAAGGCCCAACGGTATTTTGCTATTGAGATGTTTGTGAGATATGGAGCTGGAGTATATCCTGACCATCCTTTCGGAGTGCTATAGATTCTAGGAAGAATTGAGAATTCCTCCCGAGAATCTATATCGGAAAGACGTTGCCGTACGATAGCTTTGGCTGTTTTAAGGCCAAGGTCTATTAGATGGTTCAGATCGAGGCCCAGAGTTTGGATTATTCCAATGATTTACCATTATACTATGGGAATTGCGAGGAGACTGCTAAAAATTTCGGGATTAGTCCCTTAGGATAGAGGTAAATTTTTAGCCAGTAATTGATGTTTTTTTTTTTTAATGGTGTGGTCCACGTTGCAGTGGGACCGCAAAGCTGCATTCCCCAAGTTAAAATAATATGTTCAGTTCTCCTAATATTAACTATGAGAACTGAACATATTATTTTAACTTGGGGAATGCAGCTTTGCAGTCCCACCGCAACGCAGACCACACCATTAAAAAAATACATTGCGAGCAGGAAATGGGGAGGGCAGGTGTGAGAGCAGGACAATGCTAGTGGGCACATTTCTCCCTCCACACGGGGTTTGCCCCTGATTTCTCCCCAATGTGAAGTTTGATAAGGACTGGAAAATCCAATTTTGGCAGTTTCCCTCATCACAAGGCAAATCTGGCCAAACTTGTGCCAGCCCCTGGACAGCCTGTGGACATCATGTGGAAGCAGCACTAAAACCCACCAGCAACTAGAAGGCTGTCCAGGGATAAATTCCTCATGTGGAAATGGTCTCCCCCCTCCACAGTTGTTGACTCAGATTCCTGTTTCTCAGCATACTGCTTACTCTGAAGAGAACCTTCCCTTAGATTCCATGCTTCTGGATTTTCTTAGGTTTCCCTACCTTCTGGCTTGCATTCTCATTGCATCTTCAGCTTCTTGCCCAGTTTTGTACTTCTCTCTGCTTCTACTTCATAATTACACAATCTTTTTTTCCTCTTGAAGTAGACTCTTGATTGGCAAAAAATTATACTAAAATATCTCTAAACAGAGGTGATTTTTTTTATTCTCAGAAGAAAAAAAATCAGTAATCAAATTTGAAAACCATGAAGGAAATGCAAGGTCTAAGATCGTATCTGAGTATGATATATATTATGTGCAATATACTCTGTCCTTTAAAAATGTTTGATAGGATGACACTAAAAATAAAGAGGAGATGATGATAGGAAGAACCCAGATGGTATTTTGTTCCTACATAATTACAAAGCATTTATTTTATGAAAATGTTATTAAGCCTTAATCAATGTGCTATAGAAACTAATTACCATACCATTCATGAATTTGTTATGTGAATTAAATCATATGAAAAAACCCTCTCTATTTAATTAGAAAGGAAAGAAAGTATTACTATCTTTGGGTGCCAAACAAACCAGAAACACTAGCAAATCCAGTAGGATATAAATAAGAAGCTGCTTCATAGGACAATGTGCTATGGACTCCGGGGAATGGTAGAGGACAGGAAGGCCTGGAGGATCATTGTCCATGGGATTGTGATGGGTCGGACACGACTTCGCACCTAACAACAACAAGGACAATGTGCATGAACAGATTAGAAAGTGTCTTCAGAATCCTACTTTAAGAACCGAGTAAATTGGCAAGGAGGATTTCTGTGTATGTGCAAAGCGCCATCAAGTTGCAGCTGAATTATTGCAATTTCAGGGCAAATGATTGAACAGAGATGCTTTGCCATTGCCTTCCTCTGCAGAGTCTTCTTTGGTGGTCTCCCATCCAAGTACTGACCCTGCTTAGCTTCCTTCATCTGGATACACTGTGCCACCTTCTCTCCCTGAGACTTCCACCAAATATTTATGCATAATAACATATTATCCACATTAATGGCTTGTGAAATTATTTTTGTATCATGTATCACTTTTATAGGTGTCCTGTGCTCAGCTGCACTGCAACATATCTGTTCCACATAATATTTCTAGTAAGGCTGTGGAGGAACTGTGTCTCGTGGCTTAAATGCCACTCAGTGCTCAACACCCACTCAGGGTGGCTGTCCTACCCCTGAGTACCTCCTCCTTCAACCGGCTTGCCTGTTTGTTCAACAGCCAGCCAATCACTTTCTGTCCCCCACCCCGACCACCCCCTCCTCCTTCCACTTCCCTCTGAGGCTTGGAGGCTGCACATCTCTGCCACTTGAGAGCTGCCCCTGCTGTTGAATTCCCTGCCCGGGGGCTTCCAGCCCCGGGACCTTGCAGATCCCTGGGAGGGCACCTCGCCCCTAGATGACCGAGCCACCTGGCTGCAGCATCGGCCAGGGACGCACCACTCTAACAGCTGCCTTCAGCCTTTCGAGGTCCTGGGGGAAGGCCTTCCAGAGAGTTCTTCCAATCCACCCCCCCCTCCCCCAAAAAAATCTAACGCCCATTGTATTCCTGACTGAAGTGGACTTGGTCCTTAGTTGAATATAAATATCAAAATGTTTGTCAATGAAATTGCAAGCGGCAACCAGATGCTACATCCAGGTAAAGTCTAATAAGCTAAATTTCTCTTCAAATATAAATGCATTAGACATTTAACTCCTCAGGCCCAGGACCAATTATTATTCTAATCCAGCTTTTCTGCAGATGTCTCCATCTAATTGATTGAAGAAATTCATAGCTATAATCCATTTGGCTAGAATACAACACATCTGTGTAATCGACTGATAAGTCTGATACAAAATCAACAGAAATACCCAAAGCTACATTTTCAAAAGAGGCTTGAGTCAGGCTTTCAGATCTGACAAAAAGAAGAAATGTTGTATCAATATGAATTTTTTCCCTTAAAAACTAATTTTATGATATAGGAACAGGCTCCCAGAATATTAGGGGTTTAGATATTCATGCTACTTGGGCATCCTTTTAGCTCCCAATAATGCTTGTTATGTAGTCTTGCCTGGCAGATCATGAGTCACATCTTATCTCTTCCGTGTTTTGCTGTGATTAAGGCTGTCTTAGTCACGCTCTCATGGGCCAACACTACACAAAGCCACCCCTTTGTTATTATTGTGCTATTATAACTAACTTGTTTCTATTTTTATATGAGGCAAGTATGTTTTACTCTGCAAGGTTTAGATTCTCTATGAGGAAAAGATACTGTTAATTTGAATTAGGGGGTTCTTCAAGCTGTAATTAAGACAACTATCTTGGAATTGCTACACTTTTTGATCACAGTTCCCACCTAGAAAATGCCTTTCTCTCTGAAACAATCCACACAGCCAAAACAGGGTATCACAAAGTTGGGCTTTATGGATATCCTATGTTCTCTCAGTCTAGGGCTTATTATGCATGTGCTGCTTTCCTCTGAAGTCAATTTGCTGACCCTTTTAAAAAACGTTAAAAAGCATTCCCAGTTATGCATTCTACGTTGTTGTTGTTGTTTTAAGCGATTATGCATTGCAAACCATTCTGACTGTAACCGTGGGATGGGAAACTACCTCCATTGTGCTGCAAAGATTCCTGACGGCCACTCTGGCACATGCTGCTGTCAGGGCCTTATGGGAATTTAGTTCATGGACATGGAGACTTTTCTGTGGGGACACACAGACTTCTGAATGCCAAAACTAATATCTTTCCCCCTCTGAGGTATACTGTTCCTCATAGAGAGTGGGCAGGATGGACCAAAGCAGACCACAGGCTCCCATGCACATATAAAGCCTCCACCGTACCATCCTTTCCCCCATGAAGGTTTTTTAAAATCAGTGGCAAGCCAAAAATGAGAGCCTCTGCCCATAGTCTGAAGCAGCTCTGCTTCCTAAATCTCCTACAACCCGGAGCTGACATTTCAGACCCCTCCACTTTGCCAGCCTGATAAACTTTCAAACAAAACAACCACCCCCTACCCCCCACCTCCGGTCATTGATCAGAGGTAGCGCTTTATCGTCTCAGGAACATTCATGGAAGGCTGAGGAGGAAATGCCATGCATACGACAGGATAGTTTCTACTAATTTACATAGCAATACAGTTGGCTCAGTTGTCAGGGCAAATAGCATGTTCACTGACAGAGGCACAGTATCAGTGACAGGAGACTGAGCTCTCATTGGTAGATGAGGGACTGTGAGCAAAAAAGGGGAGGAGACCAAAACCTAACATTTATGCATCAAAAAAAGACGATCACTCAGGAGATATTCCTGTGCGACCAGAGGAAGAGACCCAGATTGATAAAGTATTCAGAGCCTACTCAAAGGCGACTGCAAGCAAGAATCAAGTAAGAGATTTCTTTGGCCCTGACAGAAGGATAATCAGAAACACTCTACTATGGCAAAAAACACAATTTCATTTTCTGCGACCACCTGAAGGATGAATTGAACAATGGAGTATTCCCCTTGCTTCCTGTGGGAAAGACAGCAGCAGTAACTTTTAGGACAGGACCAATATATGAAGGGAACTGACTTTATATCATCTAAGACAATAATAGAATATATCCTAATAATAGATTATACTCTCATATGTATCAACAACTACTTTGCTAAGAAAGATGGTAATAACTCCTAGATCAGGATTAATATGCGATGGGAATTGAATATGTATGTCAATATGTATGCTAAAAGAGGATGACAAACCATACTTCATAGGCATTAACAAGACGGCAGTAGTAACTCTTGGGTCAGGGCCAGTTTATGAAGGAGACTGACCTAATATCATCTGTACACCGCCCGTGGCGCCGCGGGCGCCACGGACTAAATAAAACAGTAAGGGGTTCTGGGGCGGGATGCGTCCGGGATGAGGAAGGGTCCGGATTGGACCCTTCCTCATGACAGACAATCAGAGGGAGCAATCGGCAGGCGCAAAGTGCCTGCCGATTGCTCCCTCTGATTCCCAGCCCCAGCAATTGCGAGCCGCGCGCAGCGCGGCTCGCAGTTGCTCCCGGCCTGATGCGGCGAGAGGCGCGAAGCGCCTCTCGCCGCGTCAGGCCGCTTCCTGAGGGAGCCCCCGCAACAACAAGGAGATAGCCGTCAGCCCGTCGCCTCAGGGAGCCCACGGCACCACAAGAAGATGGCCGCCGCTCAGAAGACGTCGCTCTGGAGCTGCCTGCCTCCGCTCTAAGGAGCCCTTGGCAGTCGCGCAGAGCGCGGCTGCCGGGGACTCCCTGCCCGGCACAACAAGAGAAGATGCCGCCCTGGAGCCGCCTGCCTCCCCTCAAGGGAGCCCCCGCCAGCAGCGCGGAGCGCCGCTGCCGGAGACTCCCTGCCCCGCACAACAAAGAAAATGGCCGCCGCTGCCCCGCCCAACAAGAAGATGGCCGCCGCCGATGCTGCCCGAGAGGGAATCAGGGCCGGGCCGCGCCCGTGCAGGCCGCGCCCGCTCGGCTCGATCCGCGGGCGCGGCTCGCGGGCGCGGCCGGGCGCGGCTCGCGGGCGCGGCCCGATCCGCGGGTGCGGCCCGCGGGCGCGGCCAGGCGCGGCTCGCGGGCGCGGCCCGATCCGTGGGTGCGGCTCGCGGGCGCGGCCCGATCCGCGGGTGCGGCCCGCGGGCGCGGCCCGAAGCCCTGCCGGTCCCCATCCTAATAAAGGTTGGGGACCACTGCCCTACAGAGCCGCAGCCCAACATGCCATTAGGAACATTCGAGCCGCCGCTGCACACGCCGCCAGACCGCCTGGGGGCCGCCGCCCGAAGCAACGGCCTCCCTCTTCCACTACTTACTGCCCCGCCGCCGAAAAAAGAACGTCCCGCCGCTGCTGCTGCCGACCGCCCTCGACAATGCCTCCGCTTTCAGGTACCTCTTCTTTCACAACGCTGCCCTCGCCTTTCCCCCCCCCTCTACCCCCGCTTTCTAGAGCCCATTGTATTTTGGGTACAATGGGCTTAATTACTAGTTTAAGATAATAACAGAATGTATTCTTATAACAGATCATACTCTCATATGTATTAACAATCACTTGGCTAAGAAAAATGGTAAAAACTTCTAGATTAGGAATAATATGTGATGGGAACTGAATATGTATGTTAAAAGAGATGGCAAACCATATCAGCTGGTCGCTTTTTCTTCTCAATTTCTCTGTAAATGCTTTATATAATAATAATAAATAATAAAATTATATATATAAAAAAAGACGATCAGTGCTGTCACACAAGAAATGGTGCAAAGCTAGTTTTAGATACTGTGTGCTGAAAAAACGCAGTAAACGCAATGAGGAGGGGCTGCCATGCATTAAAAAAAAACCCACAATGGGTTTCACACAGTGAAAATGGTCCTTTGTGCAGAAATAAAAACAATGACGTATTTTTGGGCAGATTGTTTGTGAGGTTTTTTGCCATGCATAAGGTGTCCAGGTTCCTATCCTTGATCACATAATGATATACCAGCAGGAAACGTGTTGTGAACGAAAATATTCCCATAGAACTCAACTGAACAACAAAACCCCTCCTTCACCGCACCTTCAGCCCTGTCTGGAACATGATAAAATATAGGGTTCCAACTAACTTTGCAGACAGTTATAGCTCACATAAAGTGCTGCCAAGATACTATATCTCTAATGATATGGCATGTGCCACATGCTATGTTTGCTGTCATACTTTATGTTTCCCATGCTGCAATATGTGGTTAGATTCAAATGAGTAGCTGTGCTGGTCTGAAGTGGCATAATAAAATCAGAGTCCAGTAGCACCTTTAAGACCAACAACCTTTAAGACGCCTTGAATACATCTTTGTTGGTCTTAAAGGTGCTACTGGACTCTGATTTCATTTTGCAATATGTGGTTGTTATATATGGACTTAATCATATTTCTCCTTCATGTTCAAGTTCATTTATTTACAGCCATTTAGACCAATTCAGAGCAATATAACCAGATAGTCTAAAATTTGTATAAAGTGGAACTATTTAACTAGTGGTGTGTATCTCCATGACAGCAGCACAAAACTTAGCAATACAGATGGTTGTATGGCTTCCTCCATCAATTAGCAGATTCTTTATCATATTCCTTATAAGCAGGCCTGAATATCTCTCTATTACAGGTTGCAATAGTTTGCCTCTAATCATATTATTATAAGTGGGACTATAAAGCAAGAAGTACTCTCTAGTTTCTCTCTAGTTTCTGCCTGTCTACTGTTACACGGATAGTCTCTGAGATAGAGGGACCTTCTTGTAATAACTTTCCAAAACAGCTGTGGGCAGGACAGAGCTTTTTCCGTCAATAACCGCTAACAGTGACTTCCATATAAGGACATAAAAATATAAGAGAAGCCATGCTGGATTAGGTCAATGGACCATTCAGTCAAACACTGTGTTACATAGTGGCCATTAGGAAATCCACCAGTAAGGCAAGAACTCCAGAAGCCCTCCTACCAGCTTGGTGTAGTGGCTAGGAGTGCGAACTTTTGATCTGGTGAGCTGGGTTTGATTCCACGCTCCCCCACATGCAACCAGCTGGGTGACCTTCGGCTCACCACAGTACTGATAAAGATGTTCTAACCAAGCAGTAATATCAGGGCTCTCTCAGCCTCACATATTGTGGGGAGAGGAAAGGAAAGGTGACTGTAAGCCGCTTTGAGACTCCTTCACGTAGAGAAAAGCCACTTATAAAAACCAATTCTTCTTCTGTTTCCTCCTAAGCAACAAGAATGCAGAATATTAGTGCCCTGTTCTGTCTATACTTTACGGCTAATAGCCACTGATGGATCTCTGATCCATACATTTATCCTGTCCTCTCTTGAAGCTGTCTATGCTTGTAGCTATCATCACTTCTTGTGGCAATGAATTCCACATGTTTCAATTTCAATTTATATAATTTGATCATAGACCAGCAAGTTTCCAACATGCAAATATTTAAAAAAAAATTAAAAACTTCTATAGAAACAATGACGTATTCTATACGTCACTTCTATAGGAGTGAAAAAAAACATCTTAAAAATTATAATCTAAACAATAGAATCAGAGACCAGGAGCACCTTTAAGACCAACAAAGATTTATCAGGGCGTGAGCTTTCGAGTGCAAGCACTGACCAAGAGTGCTTGCACTCGAAAGCTCACGCCCTGAATAAATCTTTGTTGGTCTTAAAGGTGCTCCTAGACTCTGATTCTATTGTGCTACTTCAGACCACCATGGCTACCCATTTGAATATAATCTAAACAGTTATACATAAGAAAAAAAGCTGATCGAACAACATAGTAAACAAGAGTTTAAAATTAAAACCTGGCTATAAAAACTACATCATTGTTGACCATTGCTCATTGTTAAAAGTGATCTGCATTTACAGATCACACTATGTGACAAAATTTCACTACAGTGTATGAGACTCTATTGTGCCTATTGTCTAAAAGATATTTCAATAGATGACTCTTTGCATGGTGAAAAAAGCTTTCTAGAGGTTGGAAGCACATGAGGAGGGGCATGGATACTAGTTTCCTCTCATCAATATATAAGGGGCAATAAAAGAAACTGTGGCAATTGTTTTTATTGCATCTGCTGAGCAGAGGCAGTGCCTTGATTGCATGGGGATTCTGGAAAATCTGCCCTGAAGCACCACTGTGGGAAGGGCATTAAATCTTGCCCTTGAGAATGCCCATCTATATTTTGGATTTGTGATCTTTTGAAGACATGAAGCGGAAGAAAAACCTGACTCAGATTTCAGGTTCTTGTAAAACAAGGTTAGAACTGCAAACTCAATTTGTGCATTGATATCAATTAATCACTGCTTTATCTGACTTTTCCCTTTAATAGGCACACCCTCTTGGACCTGTTCCAGATCTAACCCAATGGAACTTAGTTTATCTACAGCTCTAATAGACCATTGTGGGTAGGGAATGGAAGTCAGCAATGCAGGAATTAAGCCAGAGGAATTAAGCCTGATGTTCCACGTTCCTATGGGGAAAAAGTCTTTACAGCATTGGACTGTCTTTTCGCCACCAGTTACTTCCACAGCTGAGTGTACTTTCGGCTTTGGCCCAGTCGATTCATTCATTCTGGCGCTACTCGTACTAGCCGTCTGCTCATCCCCAGTAGCATACTGGACATCTTCCGACCTGAGGGGCTCAGGCGTCATATCGTTTTGCCTTTTGGTACTGTCCATATAGTTTTCAAGGCAAAGATACTGGAGTGGTTTGAAATTTCCTTCTCCAGTGGATCACCTTTTGTCAGTGCTCTCTGCTATGATCTGTCCGTCTTGGGTGGCCCTGCACAGCATAGCTCATAACTTCACTGAGCTATGCAAGCCCCTTCGCCACGACAAGGCAGTGATCCTTGAAGGGGAAAGTGCATATACTAAAGAAACCCCAAGATGGCATTGCCACTTTTCTCTGCAAGGTAAGCCGCTGCCTGGATATGTGCGGCAAATCTGCCATTATAAGAAAAAGTCAGCCCTAAATACTTACAGCTTTTTTCTTGCTCAATATCATGACCATTAATCCTGCACTTAGATTTCATAAAGCTTTTATGAAAGCACACTACTTTTGTTTTATCAAAGTTAATAGATAGATTTTCTTTCTGACATTGGCTGACAAATGCCACCTATTTAATGCCACTCTATTTAAATGAGCCCTGGACACCAAGAGCAGGACTGCATCATCTGCATACATCAAAATTGAGTCTTTTCTCTGTGGCTACTGTAAGGAATTTCACATATTAATGACTGTTTGGGTGAAGAAGTACTTCCTTTTATCTGTTTTTTTGCTCATTGATTTATTTGGGTGAACATGAGTTCTTATATTGTGAGAAAAGGAAAAAAGTTCCCTGCCTTCTCTATACCATGCATAATTTTGTAAACTTCTATTAGGTCACCACTCAGCTGTCATTTTGCCAAGCTAAAGAGCCCTAACTTTTTTAACCTTTCTTCATAGGGAAGGTGTTCCATCCCCTTAATCATTTTAGTTGCCCTTTTTTTGCCCTTTTTCCAAATCTATATTTTTGAGGTGCAGTTCCAGAACCATACACAATAATCCAAATGAGGTTGCACCATAGATTATACAGGGACATTGTGATACTGGCTGATTTGTATTCAATCTCCTTCCCAAGGTTTTTTTTATTGCAATTGCACAATGAGTCAAGGATTTCAGTGAATTATCTACCATGACCACAAAATCTCTCTCCAGGTCAGTTAACACCAGCTTGGATGCCAATGCACATTATTTTGCACTTGCCCACACTGAACCTCATTTGCCATGTTGAATAATGAAAGATAAAACCATTATCCAAGCCAAAATGTTATCAAGCAGCATTCAGAGGTGGGTTACTTTAGCTTGACTCAACATTGTGACTCTGGACTTCCTTGGTGGTGTCCCATCAAAATACAAACCAAGGTCAACCCTGTTTAGCTTCCAACATCTGATGAGGCTGGCCAAGCTTTGGCCATCCAGGTCAAGAGGATATATAAACTATTTAGGGGATATATAAACTATTCTGCAGTAGCCAATGAGCTACTAATGGGTAATGAACCACCTAGTCCATGACCCTGAAATATGGCACAGTAAAAAAAAA
Source organism: Paroedura picta (assembly GCF_049243985.1). NCBI lineage: Eukaryota > Metazoa > Chordata > Lepidosauria > Squamata > Gekkonidae > Paroedura > Paroedura picta. The sequence goes on from NC_135369.1 coordinate 142,817,637, forward strand.
AGAAACTTGTAGTATGTGTCCAATACATATACCAACAAGTATGATAAATGATGTTAAACAGAAAATGTCTTGGTAGTAATATTGTCAATACAGAAAAACACTTGATATTTATCTCCAAGAACATAAGTAACATAATTTTTAAGTAACTGTGCTTATTTGTCAATAACATTTAAAAGCACATTTGTTAAAGGAAAGGAAAATCAGAATATTGCAATAATTTATAGAACTGGGAAAAGTTGTATTATTTGGCAGCTTTCTGGTCTCAAACTTTGCTATGTTCCTAAATCCCTGGAGATTTATTGTTCTAGGTCTTGATGCTCTTTGTCCATGACTATATTTTCACTGCCTCCATTTCAGGACCTATGTATTTTAACAATGTCCTTTGGGACATGATTCTTGCTTATGTTGTTGAATATATGAGTGGCTATCAGAGTTTATGGACAGATTTATATGAAGTCCAAGGATCTGGGCTGACCTTTTCCCATTACAATTTTGTGTCAGACTGTTTTCAGTATCTAGACTTTTAAATCATTTCCCCTTGACTGTGATATCAGGTTACTCGGTGATAACTCAACAGTTTAAACTGGCCAGTGTTTTTCCATTTTAAAATAATTTAATTTCACCGATTTCTCTGCATTTTTTAAATTAAAGGTACACTGGACCATTGTTCTGAAGTTTTTTTTATAACTATGTTTTATTTTGTATACAGATATTTCTTGTAAAAACATTTCCTCCAGAAACCATTTTTAATCATGTTTTCAAAAAAATAAACAAAATAGTGAAAATGTGATTTTTAAAAAAGGTAAAAGCAACAATGTGTAACAACATGTGGAAAATTTAATTTTGCTTAACCAATCTCCTTTTAATGACCTGGGCTTAGTTTTCCATACTTTAGTAAAAACTAGTCTTGCTGCTGTCAATATGTACAGTTATAATCTGATATTGCTTGGGACTGTAGCATAATTAAGAAAAGTGAATTCAATTGTTTTGTCACCGTTACTTACAAAACAGACAGCATTGATGTAACTATCATATCCCCAGAGGATTTTGTCCTATTATAATACCACCACATGTGCAAGAAGTTAGTACTAGATTGTTGATAAAATCAGCAATAATCACTACTGGTTGAGGCCAGGCGAACCTCAAATCCGACCAGTAAGTTGGAACTCACAGAGTGTAACACTCTGTGGGGGGCGTAAGGCAGCAGACGGTCCATTAGATATGTGGGCCCTGTACCAGGTCTCATACTCCATTCAAGCTAAGCTGATCTGTGATATTTTAAATTTAATGGCTGACTTTAGTTCAATTTCTATATATCACAACTTTTATTTGGGCTCTGATAACATTTTATCTGTAAATGTTTTGTATGCTGAACTTGTACTTAAAATATATTATCTTTGGTCTAAGACGGGGGGCATCAACCCCCGGTCTGCGGCCTGATACCAGGCCGCAAAAACCACTGTACCGGGCTGTTGGCAGCCGCGCCTGCCTCTACCCCCCACAGCGGGAAGGAAGGGAAGAGGCAGGCGCAGCATGTGCGCAGTCGCCCCCTGGTGGCAAAAATGAGCTTGCACGGCAACTGTGCGCATGCACATTAGCACCCCCTGGTGGCAAAAACGCACATGCACGGTAACTGTCTGTGCACGTTTGCGTGGCACCCAGGCCTTCGGCTTTCCCCTGACCTCAGAAAGGTTGGGGACCGCTGGTCTAAGACCACAAATACATTTGAAATATAAAAGGAGCCCCCTCTTCAGGTTGGCATCTCTTAGCCTTAAGGGAACAAACCTGTTTCCTGAGAGCCAAGAGCTCTGTTTATCGACCACAAATCCATAATTTCTGTTCAATGCACTTTTAAGCATACATATGGCATTCCCTGCAAAACACTGGATACCCGTAACTCTCCTGCTGGCTTTCTACTTCCATAATTGATTTGGTTGTTTAAAGTTATTTTAGCGTTGAAATGGGGGTGTTCACCTGAATATATACAGATTTTTTGTAGCATGATGTCCTTTTTCTGAAAACTCAGACTTCAGGGGTTCTTCTCCTGCTCCCCCTTGAATTCCTATATTGAACTTACAAGTTCAACTCCTGCTGATTTCTCACGAAATTTCATGGCAGAGTACAGATACAATCACCATGCTAGCCACAACACTATTCACAAGTTATTTTGCCCATACAGATGAAAGGAGACAGTTTTGAGGTTAAAAGTAAAGTTAAATGTGCATAGGAAGGTTGGAGGGGGAATAGCCATCTATTTAGAAAATTATATCTTTTCACTCTACATTCATCCTGAAATTATAAGATACCCTAATAGGAATGGTACACTTATCTTTCAGTTCTTCAGCGTTCAAAGCTTTGGAGACTCTAAATTGTCTTGGAAAGTAAAAGGCAGGCTACTACATCTGCAATGGAATATGATTTGAGCCTGGGCTATTATTTCCTTGGCATCAGCTGAGATTTTTCTTTCCATCTTTCTTCTCTCACTCATGATTCGTTCTTTCCTTAGGCATGTACACATTTATTGATTTTTTTCCCCTAGGTGCTTCCAGAACTAGAAGTAAGCTTGGCTGAGCTAAAAGCTGCCAGAGAGACATTTATAGAGAAGAATATTGGGCATGAGTTTACCACCTTTGCTAATAAGCCATTTGGCTCCTTCTGACTGAATCATTGTTGTGCCCAAGGAAGGCATCTTGCCTGGCTGGATCTGAGACAGAATACATTATGTACTTCATCAATAAGGCCAGTTGCTTATGAACCATTTCATACAATCTGCCTGAGTTCTAAGTTCCAGTCTGTAGCCAACACAAGCTATGGACCTTTGCTAGTTGACAGGGGAGAAGGGTTCTGTTGCAGTTAAATGTAGCATGTCTTAATTGTTTAGAAAATATAAGTTGAACTCATTTAATCAACTACAGTGAAGGAAATGAGGTTTCGTCAAATGACTACTATATAATATTACTGAACTGATTTCCAGTGGCATGGACTACATCAGCTTGTCGCTCACAAACAGCTTAAGGGTTATGAGCTCCTTGATGGGCAGAAAAAAAAACATTGTATAATTTAACAAAAAGAGCCACAAACTGGCCAAACTGATTAAAATATGTGATTTACTAGTGCCAGTGTAGTTACTCCATCTGAGCAGAGCCCTTGGGAAGCACGCCTGGCCTTGACCAGGGCCAGGGCGTTTTCTGTCTTGACCAGGGCCAGGTCCTTTTCGGTCCTGGCCCCTACCTGGTGGAATGAGCTCCCGGATGAACTGCAGGCCCTGTCAGGACTCTCTGAGTTCTGCAGGGCCTGCAAAATGGAGCTCTTGTGCCAGGCATTTGGTTGAGGCTGGGTGGGAACCCCAGGGTATTAGATTTGCCCCCCCGGCACCTGGCTCCTGCTGTGGTGTATTGTGCTGGGGGCCTGTTCCTAGGTCCCAGCCACTACATACATATAAAGAGCAATGCCTGGATTATATGGCGAGAAATTTTTTTAATGTTGCCATCTTCAACATGTTTTGTATTTGTATTTAATTTTGTTTTACAGTTTTGGGTTGATTTTATTGATACTGTTGTAAACCACCGCGAGCCAGTTTCTGGGCGCAGTGGTATAGAAACACAATAATAAATAAATAAATAAATAAATAAATAAATAAATAAATAAATACATACATACATACATACATACATACATACATACATACATACATACATGCTTTACCCAGGTAGTGATCTAGTACATTAAAAAGATAATAGAAAACCTTTATACCATATCCCAAGCCATTCCTAGTAGGTTTTACTCTCCAAAAACCTACACCTCAAAAAATCTAATTTATTTAATCACCTTGAAGTGATTTTTTTTAAGTTATTTAGAAACTACTCTGCTAGTCTTATGACAGTATGGGACTTCTTATCTTCAAATAATAAAGGTAAAGGTAAAGGTATCCCCTGTGCAAGCACTGGGTCATGTCTGACCCTTGGGGTGATGCCCTCTAGCGTTTTCTTGGCAGACTAAATATGGGGTGGTTTGCCAATGCCCTCCCCACTTCAAATAATACACTTGCTTTTTATACTTTTTTTTTACTGTAATACTTGTGTTTTCTGATTTCAACTTTTACTTTACCTACCTCTTGACTGGCAAAAACTAAAATATGTTACAACGTTTTGTAGCCTAGCATATTACTAGACGGTTGATCCTGCTGTAGTATTTATATATTTCCTGATTTTCTCCACCATGGAACATCATTCCCTTCCTCTACAAGATCACCCAGCAAGCTTCCATGGTAGAAGTGAGGATTTGAACATGTGTCTTTCAGGATCTTATTCCGCCTCTTACCATCAACAAACACCACTGTCTGGCAGAAGCCCAGTAATGACTGGAGGCATTCCTGCTGGCAGTTTGGAGTGGGGTGCACATGCACCCAAGACGCGGGGGTACATTGACCCAGTGGAAGGAGATTGGCCTCTGTGAGATTCTGGTCAAGCAAATGCTCTGGATAATCAAATGACAGATAAAAAATTCTTTTGCTTTGAATTGCTTTGAATTCTGCTTTGAATTCTGACATTATATTTTACAGACTACTGAAGAAAAAATTACTACTGTACTATGGCAATTTTCATTGTTGAATGACTACACTAGCACAATGTTCATTCACTTCTCATCCTTTTCCCCAAAAACACTATATATGCAACACTTTCTCTAAAAGAAAATGTTCATCATTTGCCTGTAAAACAATTATCAGTGAAAGAATGGAAAGCTAAAGGAAATCAAAACATTTTCATTTGATAAATGCTAATATTTCAGCTTTGCTCTTTTCTTATGCAATGTTAATTTAGGTTCAGGAAGAAGAGATGAAAAAAAGGGCCGGGGCTTTTTTACCCAACTTTTTTTTTTTGACTGCCTGGAGTCTCAAGTTGCTTATAGTCGCCTACCCTTCCTCTCCCCTCAACAGACACTCTGTGAGGTAGGTGAGGCTAAGCTCTGAAAGAACTGTGACTGGCCCAAGGTCACCCATCTGGCTGCATGTGGAGGAGTCGAGAATCATCCCTGGCTCTCCAGATTAGGGGCTGCTGCTCTTAACCATTACACCAAACTAACTCTCAAGGAGCCTTTTCTATGGAGCTCATGAAGAAGTAAGCACTCATACATCTCCCAATGGAAAGAAATATCATGTAAATTAATCTGGGAGTACAAGCAAGAAACTGGGTTGAAGCATTATTGCAGAGGAATTTAATAGTGCTTATGTATGTTCATCACATTTATACATGTGTATGAATGAGCAATCACAGGTCAAACACAGTACTTTCATATAATCTTAAACACAATGCTTTTCGATGCAGTCCATTCCCATAGTCATGTTCAAGTAATCAGGTTGAGGGAAAACATGTCAAGTTCAAAGGCATGTGTTGTTATACAGTACAGAGGTCAGCTCAACATCTGAGATGACCATGTCACCAGTGTCATGGTAGACCTGCTCTTCCATGGCTCCTTGCTTTTAGAATCACTGTTCCTGAGGTTCCAGGCAGATAAATTTTATGGCACTCTCAGTTTTCAGAGTCTCTGACATTTCTACAGGAAGCCTATTCAGATAGGGATGTCAGTGCAGCAAATAAATAGCTGTGTTTACAGTTGATTCTATACTGTCAGCCTAATCACTCTAAATAGTGATTTATAAATTGTGTGAAGGATCTGAAGCACAACATTATGCCATGTTCTTAAAACCATAGTTCTGATGTTTAGGGTAATTTTTAAGATAAGAAAACAGGTATGCTCTGTACCCTTGGAGATGACACTTTGCTTCAAAGACAGGAAGAGGAAATAGCAATGGGAGAGGAAGGGGATTCCCATTTCCTGACCTCCCACCCAGCCATGATGGATCAAACTCTTGAGTACGTAAAATATATACAGAAAAACAGGAGCAATGATACATAATATCCACCATATTGTTCTCCAAGTCAGGAAACAAGACATAAAGGTTACTTTATATAACATGCCCCAAAAGCAGTTTTATAATTTGTAAAATAAATAAATAAAAGGCAGCTAGTAAATTTCATAGCTAAATGAAAATCTGATCCATATTCCTCACATCTCTATACATCTAGGTTCTAATAATTTTTAAGAAGGTGCACATCGTAGGGTATCCTAAGGAGAAATCCCAAGCCAATCAGAATCCTACTGAAGTCTATTTAGTGGGGTTTTCTCCTTTCAAAGTGTTCTTAGGATTCCAATGATCATTAAGACCACCAGTCATAAATTAGAATGAGTGTAGCAATTTCTGAAGAATTATCACGAGTTCTGAAAAATAGGACAAGAGGCTGCCCCTCTGATCCTGTAAATGGCACCTGGTCAAGAAGTTCATATACTCTGAAGAGGAGGCATTAAACAAAGCGCAACATGAAACAAAAACAATTTTGTTCACTATGTTTTAGTTTAATGTGACTGTCTCCAGCACCTTTTTATCTAAGGCCACTACTACTTACACCATTATAAATCTGTCAATTAATGTAATTGCCAAGCCCATCAAAATAAGATTCCATCTTTGCTTAATTTGAATGATCAGCCTTATACTATTTGCATCTGCTTTTGAAGATGAGACCAAGAGACATCAAGATTTATTTCCTTCAAAATAACTAGCTAAAAGGTTGAGAGCAAATTAAATTTGTGGGTATGTAATCCAATTTGTAGATTTTGTCCATTGTTTCATTAGCTACATTCTTAAGAGGAGCCTTCTTGGTCCTTGGGTCTTCTGGAGTGACAGAAGAAGATAAATACCATGTTCTTTTATTTGAAGTGTTCTCTTATAAATTATCATCATCGTCAGGAAGCAGAAATGCAGTGGATTTGTACAGGAAATGAAAGAAACAGAAAAACAGACTGAATGGCCCTGATCCAAAGAACCTATTCATGCTTGTCCCACTGAAAAAAAAATAGTAGCTAATTTGTAACAATGTTTTTAATATAGCCTATGGCTCACGTGCAGATAATTTGCTTTGCAATCATCCCCAGAATTTCCCGTTAAATGGATCACATGGGAGTAGATATGAAAGATGTCTCCATGAGAACTTGAAGCACACTGTCAGTCAACATAGACTGTACTAATCTAGATAGGTTTGACTCAGTCTAAGGCAGCTTCTTATTGGTTGAATTTTTCTGGGTTGGAGTGGTAATCTTAAACATACACTAATGGAAAGGAATGGAAATGGAACAGATTTTTTAAATTTATGGACCACCTTTATAAATACATGTTCCAAGCAGTTTATAAAATGTTTAAAACAGTAATTGCAATTAAAAATTCAAATACAGTCAAGCAATAAAACCACTAAATGAAATAGTAGCAACAATAAAACTACTAAATGAAATTAGTAGCAGCAGAAAGTAGTGGAAAATGTCAACAAGTCCCAATCAACATATGGCAATCCCATAGGCTTTGCAAAGCAAGAGACCTTCAGATGTGGTTCACAATTGCCTGCCTCCACATACCCTTGGTATTCTTTGTAAATCTCCCATTCATCTCTTATATCCACATTCCTTACAATCCCCTCTTCTTTTTATTTTATTTGGGACAATGTGACTGTAATATGATCTAAGTAGTATGCAATGTAATTCAGAATCTAACTCTCTAGTCTCAGGACAAGATAACTTGCCAGCACAGGTTGTCACTTGCAGGGATGCTTTTTGTACTAACATGATCCTTGTTCCATTTTGTCTGAGGAAGAATGCTTGCACTTGAAAGCTCATGCCAAGAATAAATCTTTGATGGTCTTAAAGGTGCTATTGGACTTTTTGTTGTGCTACTTCAGGCAAACACGGCTACCCACTTGAAGATCTGATGACATTGGACTGGCCTAGAATATCCAGGTCAGGGGTACATGTTATGCCAAACCTATGTTCAGTTACCTTTTTGAAATCTTGGAAGTTTACACAGAAAGAGAAACTTCAAATGCTATGTTGTGGAATTACGCTGATATTATCAGTTCTCTTTTTATCAGTGATAGATTTGAGTCAATTGGGAAAAATCTTTGTGGCCATCCTGTTATTTTAAGAGAAATATTGTAACATTTGCCTGTGGAGAGAAACTGGGAGCGGGGGATGAAGTTGGTTAGGGTTGTGATATTTCCTTTAGAGTCAACAGGGATGACGTCCAAACTTGGGATTTTGAGAAGCATGTCTGGAACTCTATAGTATCTGTCATCAAAATTTCTCAGTTGTGGGAAATGTCAAGGGCTTCTTAATACATGTCAAGTGTTTGGGAAAAAAATAAACCAGACAAACCAGATATGCTTTATCAACTGTAACTTTTTATGAATATCTCTTCAGGAAATAAACTTCCACAGATTCCAAAATGATTCAGGTCTTCAGCTATAACATTTAAGATTATATGCCAGGGGACTTCCAAACTCTAAGTAGCAGCAGGCAAAGTAATCTTGATTCAAGTCAGACTTTGACAAATAGGAATGTTAGGTCAGGAAAACCTACTTCCATGGATCATTGACTAGGTTTATCTCAGTTACAAATTTTCTGTATTTGTGGACTAAATCCTAGTTTTTAACATTGTTATTGCTTTAGCTTTCCACAGGCTGCTCTGTGCTGTGCCTGGCATACTAAAAACTTCATGATAACTAGCAAAATAGAACTGCCATAAAATTTAGATGCAGCTACTTTACTTGAAGGTGCTGCTAAACTTGACCCTATGTAGTTTAGAAAGCTAGATGGACAAGGCAATTCTATAATTGATTCCAATGCACCCTGTCTTCTATAGTGAATTCATCCTGAAGTAAGCATATTTACTATGCAGTGTGATGCAGTGTGATGCAGTGTGATGCAGCGGTAAAAAAGGCAAATGCATTTTGGGCTGTATCAACAGGGGCATCACATTGAAATCACAAGATGTCATAGTCCCATTGTATACGGCACTGGTCAGACCACACCTGGAGTACTGTGTGCAGTTCTAGAGGCCTCACTTCAAGAAGGACATGGATAAAATTGAAAGGGTACAGAGGAGAGCGATGAGGATGATCTGGGGCCAAGGGACCAAGCCCTATGAAGATAGTTTGAGGGACTTGGGAATGTTCAGTCTGGAGAAAAGGAGGTTGAGAGGGGACATGATAGCCCTCTTTAAGTATTTGAAAGGTTGTCATTTGGAGGAGGGAAGGATGCTGTTCCCATTGGCTGCAGATGAAAGGCCACGCAGTAATGGGTTTAAACTACAACGATATAGGCTAGATATCAGGAAAATATTTTCACAGTCAGAGTAGTTCAGCAGTGGAATAGGCTGCCTAAGGAGGTGGTGAGCTCCCCCTCACTGGCAGTCTTCAAGCAAATACACACTTTTCTTGGATGTTTTAGGATGCTTTGGGCTGATCCTGCGTTGAGCTAGGGGGTTGGACTAGATGGCCTGTATGGCCCCTTCCAACTCTATGATTCTATGACTATATAATCTAATTGGAACATATTCAGGATTACTGAAAGAGTACAATACTCTCCAACAATTTTACCTTAATCCTAGTTTATTTTGAAAGTAATTTGGGGTTTTCTTTCTGTCTGCAATAGTTCTCACGGTCGCCTGTGAGCCCAACTCCTTGTCTGCTGGCTTTTAAGATAACCATGACTAGTACAGTGATGACTACTAGCAGAGATACATATATATAATTACTAGTGGTATATAAAACAATAGCAAACTGTTTGTTTTTGACCACAAAAGAGGAACAGATTACCTAAACATAAACTATGCTATGAGAAACAATTCATTCAAAAAAGTCTGTTGAAACTTTATTCAGTAGTAACTAGCCTACTTGAATTTGTAAGCTAAACAGGTTTTCTCAAAGACAATATTAAGTTAGCAAAGCATGCCTATTATGAAGCAACTCCTATTGAACTCAATAAGCCTGACTTCTGAATAGCTATGGTTTGAGTTGGTGGCCGTTATTTTTGGGATAACAGCACATCAAGACTAAAGTTCTGCATTTAGGTAGGAAAAACAATATACACCAATATAGGATGGGGGAGACTTGTCTTGGCAGGACTATATGTGAAAAGGATCTAGGAGACTTAGTAGAATACACATTGAACATGAGTCAGCAGTGTGACTCAGTGGCTAAAAAGACAAATAGGATTTTGGGCTGTATCAAACGGAGTATTGTGTTCTTATCATGGGAAGTGATAGTGCCACTTTGCTCTGCTCTGGTTCGACCTCACTTCAGTTTTGGGCATCCCAGTTGCAGAGGGATGTAGACAAACTAGATTGTGTCCAGAGCAGGGCATTTAAAGGGGGGGGGGGGTTGGAGACCAAGACGTAAGAGGAAAGGTTGGGGAGCTTGGTCTGTTTAGGCAGGAGAGGAGACAACTGAGAAGGGATCTGATAACCATCTTCAAGTATTTAAAAGGCTGCCATGTAGAGGATGGAGCAGAGTTGTTCTTTCTTGCTCCAGAGGGGCGGACCAGAACCAATGGGATGAAATTAATTCAAAAGACGTTCTGTGTAAACATCCAGAATAAAGTTATTGACAGAGTGGTTTCTCATTGGAACAGGCTTCCTTGGGAGGTGAAAGGTTCTCCATCTTTGGAAATTTTTAAACAAAGGCTGGATAGCTTTTGTGTGGGGTTCTACTCCAGACCCACAAAAAATAAAATAAAATAAAAATAAAAACAAAACACCACTACCACCACCACCCCGTGTTTAGCCTCTAAACTAGACCTTTAAAAAACTGCTGGGCTTTGCCCCTTGGTTCTAAATTGTAACCTGTTCTGGCTTCCACCCTTTATAATTTACTCTTTCTTCATTAGCAGCAACTCATACATGAGTTTTCATATGTAGCATTCATTGTATGCTTACTTGTCCATGTTTACCAATGACAGTCTCGTTAATTTGGCCCTGGTAAATCACTGTCCCTATTTTTTGTCTTTTGGGGATATTTTTGTTGAAGTTTTTCAGCTTCTTCTCCAGAGCCTCTTGATGTTAAATCTCTGAGGCTGATAACAAAGGATGTATCTCTAGTACACATACATACACACCAGGGAACCTTGTTCTGCATAGTTTACCATATTCATACACTGCAGCTACTATAGAACAAATGACCAGCATGTGGTCTAAAATCACACAATACTGTTGGCAACTTGACGATGGGGACCTAGAGTTCTCCTATAGCTCCAACTCTTCTCTAGACTACAGAGCTCCTCTAGAAGAAATGGCAACTTCACAGGGAGGGCTAGGGTCTGGGAGAAACAGCAGTCCAGAGGTGATGCTCTAGGACTTCTATTTTTCTATTCTATACCAAACAGAAACTATTTACTTTAAGTTTTCATTTATATTCCACCATTCCCTCAGTGGCTCAGAGTAGATTGCATCAGAAATTTAAATACAATATTTAAAGACAAATAATCAAACATAAAAGGTATCCCCTGTGCAAGCACCGAGTCATGTCTGACCCTTGGGGTGACACCCTCTAGCGTTTTCATGGCAGACTCAATACGGGGTGGTTTGCCAGTGCCTTCCCCAGTCATTTCCGTTTACCCCCCAGCAAGCTCGGTACTCATTTTACCGACCTCGGAAGGATGGAAGGCTGAGTTGATCTTGAGCCGGCTGCTGGGATCGAACTCCCAGCCTCATGGGCAGAGCTTTCAGACGGCTGCCTTACCACTCTGCGCCACAAGAGGCTCTTAATCAAACATAAGATAACTACAAATCAACGTTAAAAAATTAAAATTTAAACTTATGATTTAAAAACCTACAGGCTGCCTCCCTCTCACAGGGTTATAATTGGCTGAGTTGAACTGAACTGGGGCGAGAAATAGATAAAATTCTAGAGAGTTTATCTAATAAGTAGATTTTTAAGTGGGGAGGACAGTATATCCTTTGTGTTATCTCTGGCTTCAACCATAGGCCTGGTGGAACAGCTCTGGAACTATCACCTGTAAGCACACTAAAAGCCTGCAACTAGTTGGGGATTGAGAGAAGAAGAAGAAGAAAAAGAAGAAAGAGTTGGTTCTTATATATATTCTTATATTTCTCAACCTGGAGGAGTCTCAAAGAGGCTTACAGTCGCCTTCCCTTTCCTCTCCCCACAACAGAGACCCTGTGAGGTGAGTGAACCTGAGAGAGCCCTGGTATCACTGCTCGGTCAGAACAATTTATCAGTGCTGTGGCGAAACGAAGGTCACCCAGCTGGCTGCATGTGGGAGAGCGTGGAATCCGGCATGCCAGATTACAAATCCGCACTCTTAACTACTACACCAAACTGGCTCTTGATGGGACTGTAGTTGGCTGGTGTCCTCCAGTCAGTCAAACTTTATTACAACCGTTCAGACCAAGTCAGAGATAGACAGAAGCATGAGAGATCAAAACTATATGACCATTAAATGTAATAATAAAATAAAACTTTATGACTTTGGAGCATCAGATTTTTATGGTGGCAGCATGAAATTTAGCCAGCTGCATTGTCATGGTGGAGGGTGGTCCTCATCACTTAGTCTCTTTGCTCGATCTACATCCTGAAGTTCTGGAAACTTTTAATGAGTGGTTCAATCAAATTGCCATGAATATCTGCATAAGCAGGGCAGTGGAACAGTATATGATCTCTTCTTTCAATTTGACCACACCCACAAAAACACTGTCAGTGAGACACCTTTAGCCAGCATTGCATCCCCCAATACACTGCCTCTGTCTTCCCCAGACACTGCATGAAAATCTCCAAGAAATTTCCCAAACTGGGATTGGCAAACATTAATTCCTGAAGCTAAGCTGATCTTAATATGACCAGGATTTCTTAACCAGGGTTTCTTATGGCCCTGGAAGGGTTTCCTGAATTGGTGCAAGTTAAATATACATACATACATACATACATACATACATACATACATACATACATACATACATACATACATACATACATACATACATACATACATACATACATACATACATACATACATACATACATACATTAGGTGTTATGACCATATTATATGGTCATGTTGACCTCCCCCCCCATGGCCAGTGAGGTGGTAAGAAAGGAAGGGGCCTCAGGTGGGGTGATTCCCAATCATATTCAGCATGATTGCATCACTTCTGGGGTTTCTCAAAGTCTGCAGAATGTTTCAGGGATTTCTCAACAGTAAAAAAGTTAAGAAAGGCTGGTCTAGACAGACTACCTCCTGTCCATCCTAAGTAGTGGTATTTTAAGCTCCCATGAAGAAAGTCATTATTTTGGATTATTGTTGATTTGGTTTTTGTTAATTTTATCTGTGAAATGTTAAAGGATAAGGCAGCTAGTTTATTCTCTTAACAGAAGTCTTGATCTCAGGCCTCTTTTTCCTTCAGTTTAATTTAATATAGATTCAATCATTGTTGCCAGATTATCAATTTGGAATCTTTATATTTACACCATTTAATGACTATTCAACATAATCATTTTTTGTTCAATTAGCAATGGATCTGATTATGCGGAGCTGACATAAATCCAATTGTGAATGACTAATACAGTACTTAGTCCAGCCTGAAAAGCTAAACACAGTTTTGCCTTCTAATCCATACTGTGAAGAAAATTTCATTTAAAAAAATAGATAACTGAAACTATACAAGTAGGGTTGAGTACTCCAGTGCGCTTCGGCTGCTTCAGCGAACACCGATGCCCTTGGTGGCTAGCACTGCGGCGTGGAGGGGAAGTGGAGGCACGCGAGCTGGTGTCCACACGCTGAGTTCTGCACCTGTGTGTGGGTGCAGTCTAGCGTGCCGCCGCTGCCACCCCTCCTCGCTGCAGTGCTGGCCGCCACAGACATCAGTGCTCGCCGAAGCACACAGGAGTGCTCAATCCTAATAGCAAGTCAGGGAAATATATTATACAGCAATAGATAAAGCAATTTCTAATTAATCTATGATGATATTTCAGAGTCCCTATAATCCTTTCTTTGGAGTTGAGTATTAATAAATATACTTAAAGGAAAGAAAAAAAATATTGGCTTTGTACTCTAAATATTTTTTTCTGGCAGGCCCAAGAGTTGTTCCTGCTAATTTGAGGAATCACATGACAATTTTAGGACAACTGAAGCCTGGGCCTCCTTTGTAATCCATTACTATCACCTATCAAACCCAAATGAGGAATTTTTTGTCTGTCTGAACCATGAACCTTTTCAAGATTAACAAGTAAGTGGAGAATCTTCCAAGATCATTCACTGGCTAGGATGCCAAAGCTCAGGAATTCTATCAGGGCTCTATCAGGGTATAGTTCTTCCTATCTTTTCTTTATTTTGTCTTTAGTTAATGTATTTCCCTGTTGATCTTTCAGCATGCCTAATCATGCTTTAATTTTCCCTTAGATTTCTTAGAATCTTGTAAAACATTTTTTGTTCTTGCTTTTTTGTAATTCTATTTCCTTACATTGCTAACTATAATAGTTTTCTTTGTGTCTACTTGCCATTCACTGAAACACTGCATTTAAACTTCTGATTGCATTTGTTACGTTTTCTGCTCATCTTTCTTTAGCAATTTTCTTCCTCGATAATCACTCTGGTTTCAACTTACAGTTCTTCAGGTTCATGTTCATCTGAACTCAGTAATGCAAATCTGTTCTTTACATGATCTTTAAATTCTTCAGGAAATTTGTTTAGATTGTGTTTTGGCACTTTGCATTTTGAATGTTTGGGTGGTTTTCTTCAGATTTATTCTAATTTACAATATTAAAAGTTGATGGTCTGTTCCAGGATCAGCTTCTGATTTTGTTTTAGCAGAGCAAATAGAGATTCATCCCTCCACTACTGCTACTATGTAAATTATTCAATTTCTATATTAGCCATTTAGTTAAGTCCATGTATACATCTATCTGTTTGCTTGACAGAAACATGTGTTATCATTGAACATGTATTATAAAATTACTGTCATCACTGAATTCTATGAGTCAGTCTCCTGCTTAATTTTGTGATCCTAGTCTGAATCTTCCAACAATATTTGCTCCTGTTTTGTTTCTTCCCAATGCATTCTAATCATAGTTACCTATGATTATAAGTGCGTCTTGTTTAGGGATGTGATCAGTTTCTTTCTGGATACTTGCATAAAAGCTTCCTCCTCCTCATTAGAAGAAGAGTTAGCTTTTTTATAACCTACTTTTCACGGCCTGAATGAGTTACAAAGGCCCATTCTGCATTGTCACACCAGGCCACTGTCCATGCGTTGCCACAGAGCTCCATGCTCTGCAGAAGTGTGTGCCCACATGGGGGACACATTTCAGTGCCAGATCTAATGTGTCCCCACCAGGAAATAAAGTAGCAGAGGATTAGTTCTGCTGCACAGGGGGGCCCACTGGAGGGCTATTTTGCAGGAAGGTGGGATTGCATTCTGCAAAGTAAAAATAAATGCCCCGGTACAACTCGCATGACAAAATGACACACACAGACTCCTTCACCACATTATGGTATGCAATCAAGAGAGAGAGGTGATACATATTTCATCAGTGTTACAAACTCTTCACTAGTTTTGCTTGTTTTTGGGTGGAATTAAGGTACTACTTTTTAAACAATAAAACTGTATAGTTTAGAACCAAGGTATCTGAAGGAAGGCCTGCCTGCTCCCATATAAACCTGATATTCCTAAATCGGGATTAGAAGACCTCCTCTGGCTGTTACCTCATTTTGAAGTTAGGTAGATTATGAATATATTAGAGCAGAGGTCCCCAACCTTTTTCGGGCTGGGGAAGGAGAGGAAGGCCCAGGGACTGGGAGAGGGAGGCGCGCCGGTGTCTGCAAACCAGCAGGCACACCTCCCTCCCCCCCACTGTGCAGTGCTCGCTGCGCTGAGAGTGGCCACATCCAGCGCAGCGAGCGCCGCGCTATGGGGGGAAGTGTGCGTGCCAGTGTGCCGCGTAGGTGCAGCAGGTCTGTGCTTGCACATTTGCAAACACCCGCTGGCACACCGGCGTCCGTGCCTCCCCCCTGCAGCGCGGCGCTCGCTGCGCTGGGAAACAATGATAGCTCCCGGTGCAGTGAGTGTGCGCCGCAGGGGGAAGAACGTGCGCCACACCTCCGCCCTGCAGCCCGGTACCGAGGCGTCCACGGTCCGGTACCGGACCGCAGCTCAATGGTTGGGGAACACCGCATTAGAGGGTCTTCTAGTTGTAGAATACTTTCATATGGCACCTGGGTCATTAGCTTTAAGACACAAAGTAAACACTATTATATTCTAGCTAACATTTATTGGTTGACAAATTTTAGCGTGTGCTTTTCTTGTTTTATTTCTGCTTTTATGAAGATTTATACTATTTTACTGTAATCGTTGATTTTTCCTTGCTTTTATGTTTTAATTAATGGCTTTAATTTAGCCATATAAGAGTGATGTGGAAATATGTTTATGTCAGTGGGGTAGATCTTGTAATAGATGGGACTGAAGTCTGCTGTCATACTTCTGTATTTATCATAGTTCTGTGTTTTAGTCTCCCAGATAATTTCAAAACTAAGATTTCTAAAGTATTCCTGCTTCCTTTTACATGGGTAAATTGGAGGAGAGGATATGAGAAGGTGCTTTGGAAATATTGTAAATATCCTGTGAAAAGGTTTAGAAAAGAAGAGAAATGGTGAAAAAATCTACACAAGAAGAATGAAATTTGACAATATACAGTTGGAGACTATGCTCATTATGATCATAGTTTGTTCCTCCTGCAGTAGATTTCACAAATGAGATGCATCTTAAGGATATTGGATAAACTAGGACAATTCATAGTTAAAAGACATCTCAAGAAACGAGTGTCAATTAAAATTTCATATTCTAAAGAGTGTAATTTATCTAAGAATAGAATCAAGAGAAAGCCAGGGGGGTTGCATTTATTTTATTATGAACCAAAGGATCTACTGAAATGGTTACAGTTTCCTTTCATTTTGATTAGCTTAATCAGAATTGCTAAAACAATTAAATGCATACTCCAGGCCTGTCTTTTTCTTAATCATGGCAATTCTATGGATGATTGCTAGCCTCTTTAATATTGGAGCATAACATTTATTAGAAAATAATTACAAGAGACAGGAACAGTAGTGCATTCTTCTGAGCAATTTGTGAAAGGAACTGTATTATGAGTACTTATTAAAATACGTCTCTGTTTATATTTATAAATCCCTTTATGTTTTAAGCCAGTTAAAATGACCCAGGGCACTATCCAATCAAACAAATACACTTTTAAGTCTAATGTATTTATTTTTCATGGACTAGTTTTAGGATTTGAAAACAGTTAAGTTTGGCTATGTCAAGCCTCCATTTGCAACTGAACAGTAACATATAAATAATGCTTAATGGGGAACAGTGTCTGAATCCATCCTAACCTAATATTAGGTAAATAACCAAACTAATTAACTTTAGTCTGATTTTTTATATTAAATGGAATGTTTAATTAGGAACTTGTTGAGTTTTAAAGAACTGTTATGGTTTTGTCATAGTTTTATGCTGCAAATGAGTTTGGATATATATATGCTGTAAGTGTGATATACAAAGTATATCCTTATCAATGGTTCCTTTATATTATATTATTTAATAATATTGACCAAGCATCATTATTTTAAACTTTTCATAGTATTTTTGTTTAGTTTGTTTCCAAAAGTATTTCTCCAATATATCTTATGAATAAGGGAAGAAGAAGAAGAAGAAGAGTTGGTCCTTATATGCCACTTTTCTCTACCCAAAGGAATCTCAAAGCGGCTTACAATCGCCCTCCCTTTCCTCTCCCCACAACAGACACCCTGTGGGGTAGGTGAGTCTGAGAGAACCCTGATATTGCTGCTCAGTCAGAACAGCTTTATCAGTGCTGTGGTGAGACCAAGGTCAACCAGCAGGCTGCATGTGGGGGAGGAGCGTGGAATCAAGCCCGGCTCGCCAAATAGAAGTCCGCACTCTTAACCACTACACCAAGCTTGCTCTCAGGGTAGGCTCTCAGGCCTACCCTTGACTCTGATTCGGAAGTTACAGCTGGTACGAAATGCGGCAGCTAGGGTCCTCACTAGGTCACCTTGGAGGGCCCATATTCAGCCGGTACTCCGTCATCTCCATTTGTT
Source organism: Paroedura picta (assembly GCF_049243985.1). Taxonomy (NCBI): domain Eukaryota; kingdom Metazoa; phylum Chordata; class Lepidosauria; order Squamata; family Gekkonidae; genus Paroedura; species Paroedura picta. Next base: position 142,835,643 of record NC_135369.1, read on the forward strand.
ACCAGTCTGTTTCCGGGTCAAGTTTAAGGTGTTGGTATTAACCTTTAAGGTCATACGTGGCTTGGGCCCTACTTACCTCCGGGACTGTTAGGTTGCTTATGCCCCACGCAGGGCTCTCTGCTCTGCAGGTATGAATCTACCGACTGTCCCGGGCCCCCGGGACATTTGCCTGGCCTCAGCCAGGGCCATTTCGGTCCTGGCCCCAACCTGGTGGAATGAGCTCACGGAGGAGGTAAGGGTCCTGTTGGAACTACCATATTTCCGCAGGGCCTGTAAGATGGAGCTCTTCCACCAGGCATATGGTTGAGGCCAGGACAGAGCCCAGGTTCCATCCAAGATCCCTAATCCATTGGCCAGTTTTTCTCTCCTCTCTCTCTTACAGAATTAACGTCTGACCTCTCTCTGAACAAGCGGGGAAAGTGGGGAGAGTTATAAAATAGAATGCCATCTTTTTATTGTAATAATGGGGTATTTATGGGGTTTTATGTGATTTTAAAGAGCCTCTTGTGGCGCAGGGTGGTAAGGCACCAGAAATGCTGTCTGAAGCTGTCTGCCCATGAGGCTGGGTGTTCAATCCCAGCAGCCGGCTCAAGGTTGACTCAGCCTTCCATCCTTCCGAGGTCGGTAAAGTGAGTACCCCACATGCTGGGGGGTAAACGGTAATGACTGGGGAAGGCACTGGCAAACCACCCCGTATTGAGTCTGCCATGAAAACGTTAGAGGGCATCACCCCAAGGGTCAGGCATGACCCGGTGCTTGCACAGGGGGTACCTTTACCTTTATCGTTATGTGATTTTATAGAATCATAGAATCAGAGAGTTGGAAGGGGCCATACAGGCCATTTAGCCCAACCCGCTGCTCAATGCAGGATCAGCCCAAAGCATCATAAAGCATCCAAGAAAAGTGTGTATCCAACCTTTGCTTGAAGACTGCCAGTGAGGGGGAGATCACCACCTCCTTAGGCAGTCTATTCCACTGCTGAACTACTCTGACTGTGAAAATTTTTTGCCTGATATCTAACCTATATCATTGTACTTGTAGTTTAGACCCATTACTGTGCGTCCTTTTCTCTGCAGCCAACAGGAACAACATCCTACCCTCCTCCAAGTGATAACCTTTCAAATACTTAAAGAGGGATATCATGTTCCCACTCAACCTCCTTTTCTCCAGGCTGAATATTCCAAGTCCCTCAACCTATCTTCATAGGGCTTGGTCCCTTGGCCCCAGATCATCCTCGTCGCTCTCCTCTGTACCCTTTCAATTTTATCTACATCCTTCTTGAAGTGAGGCCTCCAGAACTGCACACAGTACGCCAGGTCTGGTCTGACCAGTGCCTTATACAATGGGACTATGACATCTTGTGACTTTGATGTGATGCCCCTGTTGATACAGCCCAAAATGGCATTTGCTTTTTTTTTTACCGCTGCATCACACTGCCTGCTCATGTTTAGTTTACAATCCACAAGTACTCCAAGGTCTTGTTCACACACAGTGTTACCTAGAAGCGTATCCCCCAACCAGTAGGCATGCTTTTCATTTTTTCTGACCCAGATGCAAAACTTCCTTTTATATTTTATTGTGAACCGCCGTGAGACCTTTTTGGTGAATGGCAGTATATAAACCCACCAATAAATAAATAAATACAGTATTTGCTGGCGTATAAGACTACTTTTCCCCCCTGAAAACATGCCTCAAAGTCGGGGGGTCGTCTTATACACCGGGTGCACTTCAGTTGGGATAGACATAATTGCCCATAGTGGCCCATAGTATGGTATTTTGAGTGTAAATGTTGAGGGGTCGTCTTATACGCCCAGTTGTCTTATACGCCGGCAAATACGGTAAATAAATAAATAAATAAATAAATAAATATCAACACTACAAAACTTAAAAAAAATTCTACTACTTTAAGATAGATTGCCAGCCACACGTGAGGCTTCAAAATCTCCCAATATTACAAGTGATCTTCAGTCTAAGGAGATCAGTTCTCCTGGAAAAAAAATGGCTGCTTTGCTGGGTGTATTACTTCACCACTGAGCTTTTTCCACTCCCCAAACTCAGGCCTCTCCAAGGACCCCCCCACACACACACACACTTCAGGAAGAAGTAGAATGCAAAGATCAGCAAGTATCCTAGTAAAAATTAACAGTACTGGAAAATTATCAGCTTCATAGAGGAATGGTTGATGATATTTTTAAAAGGTGAAAGTTATACAAAATGGAAGAGGAAGTCCAAACTATACTCTTAACAATATCTATTACAATATCTATTTGATCAGTTAAGAAGATTTACAGCACAATCTTAAGCAGATTTCTATTTGATATAAGATGTCCTCAGCTAGCTGAACAGTTATTATTATTATTATTATTATTATTATAATTATTAATTATTAATTATTAATTATTAATTATTAATTATTAATTATTAATTATTAATTATTAATTATTAATTATTAATTATTAATTATTAATTATTAATTATTAATTATTAATTATTAATTATTAATTATTAATTATTAATTATTAATTATTAATTATTAATTATTAATTATTAATTTCAATTTATTTCCCACCACTCCTAAGCAGCTCGTGGCGGGTCACAATGTCTTAAAACCCCATTAAAACTCCCATTAAAAGACTTATAATCCATCACAACATGGCGGCAGCAAAAAAAATCCCCTTCCTACCCCCATTGCTAAGGGGGGGGGTGGAGAAGAAGGAGGTCAATGATGTCCCAAAAGCCCAGTTATTTGGGACCATACAGGGACCACACTGTTATAAGGGACCATACAGATGACCATACTTTCAGTTGAGCACCAACCATGGAAATGTGCTTACTATGGTTCTTATAAATGTATAATTCATCACTGTTAGACAAATCCAACTTTTCTTCAAATGGAAAAAAATCCTCCTGATTCTCCATGTTTATGATTATTGTTCCTTTTTGTGGAAAAGCTATATTTGCATAGCATTGGTAGTTAATTATGAAGCAAGGTTCTCCGCAATCTTCTTTTCAGAACAGAGCAATATACATCACTGATTGGAGAGTCTTTGTGTGCAACATGAAGTAATTTCCCCCCTTATTTAGAATACTAAATGACTATCACTTGTGTTAGACACCTTTTCCCTCTCCCTCCACCATCAAGTTTCAAATTTTTAAATAAGCATAAAGCAAACTTTACAATAAAGTCTTTGATCAACACACACTTTTTTGAAATATTTGATTTCTGACTTTTAAAAAGTCTTTGTAAAGCCTTTGATTAGCATACACTTCCCAGGCTGAAGTATGGGGAAATGGGTAAAAAAACTCTTTGCCTCATGCTGCTTCTTAACTTGTTTGTTTTAATCAGACTATTCCCCATTTGAATGGCTGCAAAAATCCATCACAGATACATAGTTTTGCAGCTAAAAGAGTGATAGATCTGCTATTATCATCTAATAAAGGAGGTAATATTTCCCTATGATTAATATTTTGGAGCAAAGAAAGAATTAAAAGATTCCTAGGCTCAGAAATGTGATTACATTTAGAGGTCACATGATACAAGATGTCCCTACCTCCTGCAGTGTATCTTAAGATACCTCCCTTGCAAAATTCCAGATGGTATGGCATTAAGGCAAGATAACATAAAGACCGTTTATGCACTGGAGGTTTCATGCTGGGCTGCAGGCTAGAGTTTTAGTTGTGGCAGATTGCCTCACCTCTTCCTGCACCCACACAAGGGAGTATTTGGCTTGGTGTGCTTCATCCATTCCAGATTTGTGCTCCTGCATGGGAGCTGGGGCAGTGAAGTTCCCAGTGCATAAACGGTCAAAGGCATACCTATTTCAAAGAGAAGTAAAATATATGCATTAATTAGGGAGCTCTACAGAATACCAACAAATTGAGCAGAACTAATGCACCACACTTTACAGATTGTACTGCTCTAATCATACTTAAATAGCTATTTCTTACTAATTCTAATGGCTTGCTATTTAGTAACTGAATAAAGTGAGTCCAAGGAAAGACTGAGGGATTGTAGGTGTTGCATGACAAGTTTATCCCAGTGGGAAACATAGGAGTAATTTCTAACTAAAATGAGGTAACCCTCTTAGATGTCAGATTGTATAATTTTACTTTTATTTATTATTTATTTTATTTATTATATTTATATACCACCCTCCCCGGAGGCTCAGGAGGCTCAAGAGAAAGTGCCTTCAACCAAGCCAACCTTTAAGAGATGGTTGTTCTAATTCAGCAACTTCTGCTACACAATTAGGTATTCTAAACAGACAGAACACTGGAATTGAAGAACTGAGGGAATCCTTTATTCTGTCAATTAAAAAAACAGCCCATAAAACGCACATAAAAACCTTGCACGGTCAACTTGGGTTCACCTGGAACAACTATAGGTGTCCTCCCTAACCTGGGAAGTCTCTGGTGATCCACTCAATGAATGATACAGCCATCACTTACTTTACATTTCTTCACGTCAATAAAATGAAATCCATTGTTTTAGGTGCTACAGCATCCAATCCTAACTTCCAGACACAAAATTGGGTATTTAAGACATGTACTTAAGCATTCTTAGTATGGTATGTCTCTCACTAACCCAGCATGCTGGTCGTCCTGCTGTTTCTTCTTCTAGACTTCTACGTGTTATGTAAGTTATCTGTAATTCCTTTCTTGCCCCCTGATTATACCGCCATCACACCATCTCATCTCTGCTTTTTCTCTTGTATGTGTGTTTACTATTATTTATATACCACTGTATTCAGGAAACTGGCTCAGATTAATGATTTATGCGTGAGCACATTAGCTTGATTTGCCATTTGTTATTTTTCAATAATGATAATTTTATTTTATTTTCAATGTGTATTTGTGCAAGTATTTTAAGAGGACCCCCCTGTAAATATTGGTGGTCAGCCCACTGCTACCCCTCTTTTGTGAGCTAAATTTCCCCAACTTTTATATACCAACTTTGTGGTAACAGTACATGAGATTTCCTCCTAAAACAACAATCTTAGCTTTTAGATAAACAGGCATTCTTCCAGGAAGGCTTCCCATACTAAACAAGAAGGAGGCAAAAGTCTCTATCAGAGAGGACAGTCATGATTCTGTTCTTGATAAAAGAACAAGATTTTGTCTAGGGCCCAGATCTCTTGAAGTCACAAAATCATTCTGTGATGATGATCCTTTTGAATTTCCATCCAGTAATGTTCCAAGATAGCAATTTCAAATTTTGATATTTGGAACACACTTTTTAAAAAAAGCTCTAAAACCAAGTTGGACACCCAGCCTGAAGTGCAGGGAAAGGGGTGAACCACAGAAACTGAAGCTCACAAGAATTACTTACGTCATACTGATGATTTCACAACAACTACGGAAGTCCACTGGAGCATGTAGCAAGCCTATAGAGAGTCAGGAGAATTCAAGAAATGTGGGATTGGGGGGCAGTGGAAAGGTTGTTATCTGTAGAGCTTTTTAGTATATTGTGTCATTTTGCAAAGTTTTTTCCCCCTCTGGGTTAAAGTCAAGTGCTTTGAGAAACACCACAATATACTAAAAATAGTACTCACCTGGACCTTTGTCTTCTGGCTCCAGGTTTCAGTGGATTTCCAGAGTTGGTGTGATATTACCAGCACAGACCATGAGGTATATGCTTATTTACTTCAAACCATTTATGTGGATATTCATAGAAGGACTGAAGAGGGCAGGACCTATGAAGAAAATTGAAAAGGTATATTTCAAACCAATAGTGAACTAACTAATCCCCATTAGCTTTTCTGGAGAGATAGTTTATGTGCGTTTTTAGAGCAAACTCAATGTTGTGTTCTTTTATATACGAATAGATATTTTGATACACAGAGTCATGTTGCCAGGCATACATATTTCTTATCACCCAGGTCAGGTGATAAGAACAGAAAGCAGAAATACAAGCAAGCAATAGTGGACTTACTCTGTTACCTCAGGAAAGGGGTATTTCAAAAAACGGCTTATTATTCTAAGAAAACTGTAACACCCTTCTCAGAAGGTTTTCTAAAGAGGAAGTTCCTTGGGAGTATCCGAATATGATGATATTGGTTGATCACTTTTAAGGATCCCTGACAGAACTATCATATCTTTTTTTAAAAGCAAGGAGATAGCTAGATACATTTATCAGGAATCAGCAATGAACTCTTCCACTCCATCCCCATCAAAACTCTCTCAATGGTCTTTTTTGTAATTTCAACTTACCTTACCTTAAACAATGCAGTTTCATATTACTTTATTACAAACATGAGCCTGTATGGCTCCTTATCATCTGGCTGTCACATATTATTTCATTGTCTTAATGACACATAGCAGATGGCTCCCTCTAAAAGTTGTTACCTTGCTAATAGTACTGACAGACATACACGCTGTTACATTTTGAAATTTTATTTGTATTTCTAGCAGCTTATATCTATTCTCTTCCTTTATTACACAGCACAAGTGAGTAACCTGAAATGTTGATTTATAGAATAACACTGTCTTCCAGTATTATGTATGAAGTAGGTCAAAAACTATAGATTTTTTTCTTTCAAATATTAAATTACCTTTGCAACCCCCCCCCTCCAGTATTCTTGCAGTACTATCCTAAATTGTTACACTCTCCTAAATCCACTGAAATCAATGTGTTTAGAGGAGGGGTAATTCTGTTTAGGATTGCATCAAATATCAGGCATGAGGGGGAGAGGCAGTTGTAGTTAATAGTCTGCCAGTCAATAATGCAGGTTGATTTGGAAAGGGAAGAGCACAGCTGCACTTATAAAACTATGATTTCAGATTCTTCAGAAAACATTCATCCGGCCATGAGGGTGTCATTTGAACTAATTGAAAACCTGTATAATTGACATCCCAGGTACAAAAGCCGCCGCCGCCCTAAGCGCATGGTGGCCATTGTGGAGGCAGCAGGCCCAGAGAACAAAGAGCACACTACGGTGTACTAATTCCGGGCAAAGGAGCCCTGCCCCTCCTCCGGGTGACACGCCCCATTCACCTGGGAGGGGGTGTGGATAGGTAGACCAGCATAAAAGGAGCTGCGCAGCTCGCACGAGCTCCTGCCATGCCGCTCCCAGCACTCCAGTTTCCTTCTCTCCCTCCCTGTTTTAAAGCTGCATTATTGCGTTCATAGGCAGTTTGTGGGTCATGGTCATAGATGGCCAGTGGTTTGGGGTGGATCCAAAGTGCACAACCAGCGCCTGCGAGGCAGGAGCCTCCTTAAGGGGCTGCCATGGAAACCGGGGACAGCTTCATGGGGAGAAGCTGGACGCTACCCATGGCGGGGCAGGTGGGTAGGCTCCAATCGAGGTTGACACCCATGTGGTCCTATCAGTTTTGCCTTCACAGAGGCCAGCAGGCCTGATGGTTAGGGGATCTAGATGAATGGTCGACTAGTCCCTGCAGGCGGGCCCGCTACACGTTTTTATTTGCCTTTCCTCCGGGGTGTGGCCTGGTGGCTGCAACAGGGAAGGGGCAGTTGTGGATTCACCCCTTCACCATGGATGCGCCAACGCTCATTGCACAATTTGTACATGTTTAATAAAGCTGTGGTCCTGTTTTTGCCAAAGACCTGGTATGCGTGATCATGTCTGCTTGCCTCTGCAACATGGGGGGGGGGGGGGACTAGAGATCTGCAGTGAGGGAGAGTAAACAGAAATCCACCCTCACCCTGGCCTGTGGAAATCGTCTGTGTAATCCAAGCCAATATCTAGATTTCCATCTTCCACTCACATGCTTTGGTTCAATCACATTTTATAGGCTATGGTAGCAGCACAATAGGGGAGCAATAGAGAAGGGGGTGAACCATGTATGCTAGCCTGAACTTCTGAACTGGAGAGCCAGTTTGATGTAGTGGTTAGGAGTGCAGACTTCTAATCTGGCATGCCAGGTTCGATTCTGCACTCCCCCACATGCAGCCAGCTGGGTGACCTTGGGCTCGCCACAGCACTGATAAAGCTGTTCTGACCCAGCAGTGATATCAGCGCTCTCTCAGCCTCACCCACTCCACAGGGTGTCTGTTGTGGGGAGAGGAATGGGAAGGCCACTGTAAGCCGCTTTGAGCCTCCTTCAGGTAGGGAAAAGCAGCATATAAGAACCAACTCTTCTTCTTCTTCTTCTTCTTCTTCAAGAATGGCAGTCTAAAAACTGTGATGAACAGTGTTTTATCAATACACATGCGCTCCGATTAAAAACAAACCGTAAGATACCTGTTGCATTGGGTCTTCTTCAGAAACAGCACGATATAATACAGGACTCAAAATTTAGGAATAATATGGAAAACTTCAGGAACATCCTTAAATTAGCTGTATTTTCTTTTTTCTTTATGGGAAAAAGCAGGAAATCACTGCTTGCCCCTGGCAGCCCTTTCTGGCCACAAGACGTAATAGAAATTTAGTGAAATCTTTACCCTGAAATCCATCCTATCTGACTGAAGCGATTCCTATTGTGCAGATTTTATTTTTTCCTGCACTGATTTTATTGGGTAGATTGTTCAAAGCTCATCTACTGGTATTGGGTTATTTGGTAGCAAAAAATGGCTTTAAGAGTCAATAGTACCTTCATCTAGATGTTCTGAGTTCCCAAAGATAGGACAGAATATAAATCAAATAAATAAAATCAATAAATAAGCAGATTTACTCAAGACAAAATGTGCTATAGTATACAGAACTGTCAAATATTACAGTGCACAGAGAACCGAAGGTCATCTAATCCAACACAGTGTACTAAGAGATGCTCTGAGAATAGTATGGCCAAAAAAATTGACAGCCAGGTTCAATCACTGTTCTTTCAGAGTTCTGTGCTTTTAATAATTTTACGTTTCGCTCCCTTGATATTTCACATTTAAACAACTTCTTCTCTGTAATTTAGCTCTTTATTTAGCTCACAAAGTAAGCATTATGCTCTAAGTAGGTAGAGCATTCATCTTTTGGAGTCGGTCCCAGTTGCCCTTAGCAACCAACATTTGAAGGAAAACTTTATTTTCGTTTGGTAATTCTGTGTAGGTGCAAGGGGTCAGTTTCATGGCAGTTACAGAACAAGTCTTAAACTCACAAAATATCAAGGAGAAGCCCTCTTTCATTAGAATGGTTCAAATTCGAAATTAGCACTTGTGTTTGGAAAAAAAACTTTCCTATTCTTGGGACATTTCTGTCTGTAGGTTACCGATAATTTGTGGCAGGTCCGCGCAAGCGCGTTTGTTCCCGGTGGGGCGGCAAACATGCAGTTTCGTGCATGCGCCCCACCAGGAGCGCAAACTGATTGATTGACTGATAAAAATAAAACCTTCCCAAAAAAGCAGCCCAGGAAAAAAATACCAAAAGAACAATCCTTTGTCTAACTGAAACTTAAAGTGAGGTGTGTGAGAAATAAGTCATAGAATCATAGAGTTGGAAGGGGCCATACAGGCCATCTAGTCCAACCCCCTGCTCAACGCGAGATTAGCCCTAAGCATCCTAAAGCATCCAAGAAAAGTGTGTATCCAACCTTTGCTTGAAGACTGCCAATGAGGGGGAGCTCACCACCTCCTTAGGCAGCCTATTCCACTACTGAACTACTCTGACTGTGAAAAACTTTTTCCTGATATCTAGCCTATATCGTTGTACTTGTAGTTTAAACCCATTACTACATGTACTCTCCTCTGCAGCCAACAGAAACAGCATCCTGCCCTCCTCCAAGTGACAACCTTTTAAATACTTAAAGAGGGCTATCATGTCCCCTCTCAAAATCCTTTTCTCCATGCTGAGAAAGTCCCTCAACCTCTCCCAAGTCACTCAACCTATCTTCATAGGGCTTGGTCCCTTTCGCCCCAGATCATCCTCGCTCTCCTCTGTACCCTTTCAATTTTATCTACATCCTTCTTGAAGTGAGGCCTCCAGAACTGCACACAGTACTCCAGGTGTGGTCTGACCAGTGCCTTATACAATGGGACTATGACATCTTGTGATTTTGATGTGATGCCCCTGTTGGTACAGCCTAAAATGGCATTTGCTTTTTTTACCGCTGCATCACACTGCCCACTCATGTTTCGTTTACAATCCACAAGTACCCCAAGGTCTCGTTCACACACAGTGTTACCTAGAAGCGCATCCTCCATCCAGTAGGCATGCTTTTCATTTTTCTGACCCAGTTGCAGAACGTTACACTTATCTTTATTAAATTGCATCTTGTTCTCATTTGCCCATTTTTCCATTGTGTTCAGATCTCGTTGAACTCTGTCTCTATCTTCCGGAGTATTTGTCAGTCCTCCCAATTTGGTGTCATCTGCAAACTTGATGGGTAATCCCTCCACCCCCTCATCTAGATCATTAATAAATATGTTAAAAAGTACCGGGCCGAGCACCGAGCCCTGAGGTACCCCGCTACTCACCTCTCTCCAGTCTGATGAAACACCACTGACAACAACTCTTTGAGTGCGGTTCTTTAACCAATTCCCTATCCACCTAACTATCTGAAAATCCAGATTGCAGTCCTTCAACTTATCCATCAGAACATCATGGGGAACCTTGTCAAAAGCTTTACTAAAATCCAAGTAAACGACATCAACCAAATTTCCCCGATCCAGCAAACCTGTTACTTGGTCAAAAAAGGAAACCAGGTTGGTCTGGCAGGACCTGTTGGAGACAAATCCATGCTGACTTCCTTGGATCACCAAATTGTCCTCCAGATGTTTGCAGATCGCTCCCTTTAATATCTGCTCCATTATCTTCCCCACAACAGAGGTCAGACTCACTGGTCTGTAGTTTCCCGGGTCATCCTTCCTCCCTTTTTTGAAGATCCGAATAACATTTGCTCTCTTCCAGTTCTCCGAAAAGGAAAGGAAACCACCATAGAAGCAGATAGCATTTTTGTTTAGTAGAGGGATTTTCTTTCTATGTGAATACCCTATATACCCTATATACTCACATATAAGCCGACCCCCCCCCCCCCAAAGGAAACAAAAGATCAGAGTCAAACCGTTGGGTATAAATACTTTAAAGTTTATGCGCCTTAGAAGAATAATTGAAGCATGATTCCTACTTACACTAAAGGCATACTAAAGGATGGCACACCCTCTGTGTTTCTATCTATTAACCATACCTGAGGGACTGCCTAACTGACTATACCCCTGAAGAGCGCTCTGCTCTGCCAATACAAGGGCAGAGTCTGCACTTACTTTGTTTATTCCATTGTCAATCCTGTTGAATTCAGATGACTTTGAACTCGGATCTTCCTCTTCTCCCGCCCTCCCTATTGAAACAGGAAAGTCTTCTGCACGTGGTTAGGGTAGTTCAGAAGGGGGGGGCAAGCCTCTTTCTTTTCTTGAAGCGAGGGGGGGAGCCAGGCAGGGAGCCTCTTTCTTTTCTTGGGGGGTGGGGGGAGAGAAGATCGAAAAAGGCAGAGGAGGGAGGAAAACTCCAGGACCAACAGAAGTTGAGAGAAATTAAGGGCTTCTCCTTTAAGGCAAGTCTGTCACATGACCACCTGTGGCCAATCACGGGTCCTCTACCATGGAGGAGAGTCCAGATTCAAAACAGCCTGCTTTCACTAATCTGAATCTTGAAGTATTGAGCGTTAAAAGCACTCAAAGATATTGCACAATAAAAGTAGGGTCACTCCGGATCAATCCTTCTTGCTGCAGAAGGAAATTTTAAATCGCCCCAAATCCAAATGGAGATCGCATTCTGTGTAGAGGGCAGGGACTGAATCAACCTGGGGTTGGAATAAAAGCTCCGTGCAGTTTACACCAAGCAGCCATCAATAGCCAGGGCCTTTTGGAACCAATAGTGAGTACTTGGAATCTTAGGCAGCCCCTTCTGCCCACTTCCCGTGGTTATAGTCAGCCATTGAAAGTTGTATTATAATACTGACTCCACCCTGAGGGTTACATACCTTGTTCCAGATTTGTCCTCAATAAATTGGCAAACAGTAAATAAGAATCAACCGTAAAATTAAAATGGTCCTCAGACGCAAGGCTCTAATTGAAGATAGTATGTCTGCGACCTGGCAAGTTTAGGGGTGTGCCCTTCAAAAAACACATTGTTTCAAATACACGTTGAGAAGTTGGGAAGAGCATGGTTATCATTCTAGTTAAACACTGGGAGTATTGTTATTATTACAGAAAGTCATGACAGGAAAATATTTCCATTTCAATAAATATTGGGAAAGTACTCCCATATGTATAATTATGTACTTTATGAACTAAAGGAAAATTAAAACAATATATTTTAAAGTATACCACACACACACAAACACACACCAGAGGCAGTAGAAGCATGGAGGGAGAGGGAGGGGAAGGAAATCTGCCCCTGACACTTAAACGTCATTGTGTCAATGGACAGTAGAGTCAAAGTCTAGAATAGCATTCAAGCTCCAGGCATACCACTCAAGTCTCATATAAGCAGCCTGAAATCAAAGGTAGCCAGAATGTGGCAGCTAGCAGGGTTAGCCACAGTTAGTACTTGGATGGGATATCACCAAGGAAGACTGTGGTTGCTATGTGGAGGATGGCAATGGCAAACCACCCCTGAACAGGTCTTGTCTTGAAAACCCTAAGGCAGTGGTCCGCAACTTTCCGGTTGCCGCAGACCGCTGCTTCAGAGTGGTGGGAGAGGGTGGCCCGGGGCCCCGCACAGGTGCGGCAGCCCCAGAGCAAACACGCATGCGTGGACTGCCGCGCACGTGCGTTTGCGCCCGGCAGGGGCGCAAACATGCATGCACAGCAGTCCGCGCATGCGCGTTTGCGCCACCGCCATGCCGGCGGCCGCGGCTCCCTCTCCCGGCCCCTCCGGGCCACGAGCAAATCGGCCGCCAAAGCGGTCAATTAGCTTGTGGCTCGGCAAGCTTCTCTTCCCCCCCCTCCCGAAACAAGAAGCTTGCCGGGCCGCGAGCTAATCGGCCGCTTCAGCGGCCGATTTGCTCATGGCCTGGCGAGCTTCTCGCTTCGGGGGAGCGGGAAGAGGGAGCTGCGGCCGGGCACCAAGACCTTCGCGGCCCGGCACCAGGCTGCGACCCGTGGGTTGGGGACCACTGCCCTAAGGGGTCACTTTAAGTCAATTGCAGCTCAACAGCATTTAATTAAACATATACAGGCATGATTCAGATCAGAACCACAATGCAAGGGGACAGATCTTCCCATCCTTGAACCATTTTCCTAACCTTAAATGGGCATGTGGAGCCTTACCAGGAGAACATCAACCAGTTCTTATATTTGTACCAAGCAGCCAAGTACTAGTAGATAGGGAGGAACACGCTATTTATATTTGTTAGCTGAACAGGTCAACTAGTTGCCCTATTTTTTAGACACTGAAAAGCTGTCAGTGTACCTTTTCACTGGTAGAAGTTTTGAGGAGTAAGAAAAGAGATTTCTGTATGACAGCAATTTTAAAATCTCAGATGTTCTATCTTCCATTCCTCTGAATATAAACAATGGAAAGACAAAACACTCACTATTAATAAATTATTCTGAGTTTACTAGAAACTTAGGAGTTTTAGACATTCCAGAAAATAATTGTTTTTGTTATGCATAACTTTGATGTACAGTTAAGATATATCATTGCTAGAATTTTGTTCATCAATTTCATTTTTAATCACTTGGTTCAAGGAAGAAAATAACATAGGCATATCCTTTGGGAAATATTTTCTTAGAATGATAAATTAGTTTATAATTGAAACTGTTTTTGTTTTAATACTTAAATTGTTACTAATGGAAAAATTTCACATAACAAAGAAGTGACTTTGATTTCTGCGACTTTCCTGATAACCTTCTAGTGTTTATCTGAACATTTGTTATGTAAAACTATTCCAATACGGAATTTTACCAGTTCCTAGCATATGTCTTCTAAGATTGATATTGTAGCTGATACACTTTTATACCTTGATAGCATGTCATGAACTGTAATTTCCAGTCATAAAAAATGTATACACAGTTTTGGAGAATAGCTTCAACATATAGCTTCAACACACGGTGGTATATATATATATATATATAAGCCTGGTCTCAACCGTAAACCTGGCGGAAGAGCTCTGGTCTTGCAAGCCCTGCGGAACGATGGAAGGTCCCGCAGGGCCCGCAGCTCTCCCGGGAGCTCATTCCACCAGACGGGGGCCAGGACCGAAAAGGCCCTGGCCCTGGTCGAGGCCAGGTGTGCTTCCGTAGGGCCGGGAACGACCAACAGATTTTCTCCCGCAGAACGTAAAGCTCTGTGGGGGGCATAGGGCGATAAGCGGTCCCTCAGGTGGTATATAAATAATGTGACAATTATGCAGTAATCTAGAGAGAATGGTTTAAGGTATATAATTTCTATTTCCCTTTTTGATGTGTTTTAAGTGTATTAGTCAAGTATTCTGGGATTAATTCTAAATCTTGAGTGTTTAAAATATGCAAGATTTCAACCAGATGAGGCAAGCATTCTACCACTTTCATGAATTATTTATTTATTTATTACTAGAAGCAAAGCCTGTTGCACCCAAGGAAACAATGGGCGCTAGGATGCACACCTGTACTATGGCCTTCCTGGGAGCTGGCAACTTGGCAAAATCATAAAGCAGGGGAGGGAAAAGGAAGCAAGCAAGCAAGCAAACTGGGTCCCATGGGGCTAACGGGGAGGTTTCTCCTGCCCCCCCGACTCTCGAGGCCACCAACTTCCAGGTGTGGGCTGGAAATCTTGTAGAACTGGAGGTCAGCTTCCAAAGGGAAAATGACTGTTATGTTGGGGGAACCTTGCAATGACAACTCATCTCCCCCAGTAATTGCCTATAACAAAAGAACATCCAATAATCTATAAATGTGCCAGTTTCTTCCTTAGAAAATATTCAATTGATTGCAAAATTTGCTTGAAGAAGTGAAAAACTTCCAGTCTATATGTTTTTCAGTTCAGTTCAAGATCAAAGGAAATTTTTAAAAACAGTTGTATGTTACAAACAAACATGAAAATATTGGCTGGCAAAGAACTTACAGTGGGTTTCTCAGTGGCTCTATGTCAGCTTTTCTCAAGTTTTTTTCTCAAGTTACCATTGAGAAACCCTTGAAATATTCTTCAGGCTTTCAGAAAGCCAAGAAGTAGAATCTCCAGGTCCCAGCTGGAGGCTGGCATCCCTGCCATTGTTCAGGGATTCCAGCTTCTCAGTGAGACAGGTAGAACCCCCAGAATGAAAGCTCCTCTCCAGACTGCAGAGATCAGTTCCCCTGGAGGAAAGGGCTGCTTGAGACAGGGACAGGGGCTGTGTGGCACTCCCGTCCACACCCACATCCACTCGCAGAGAGAGAGGAAAAGGAAAAGAATCCCATAACAGCAATTTAAAAAAGACTTACAACATCCTCCTGCAACAGCTTTTTCTGCCTTTTTCTACCTACATCTCTTTAAGCCAATGGTGATTTGTACAGCTTAGTGTGGTGGTTAAGAGCAGCAGCTTCTAATGTGGTGAGCTGGATTTGATTCCCTGCTCCTCCACATGCTGGGTGATCTTGGGCCAGTCACAGTCCTGTCAGAAGCTGTTCTCACAGAGTAGTTTATTTCAAAGCTCTCTCAGCCTCACCTACCTCACAGAGTGTCTGTTGTGGGGAGAGGAAGGGATAATATGCCACTCTGAGATTCCTTGTGAAAAGCAGGGTATAAAACAGCTGGGAAGTTGCTGCTGGGAAATTGTGTGTCCCCCTCCACATGTCTCTATGGTGCTTCTGTTCCCCATCTACAGTTTCCCCATCTTCCATGCCATTGGTATGAAATCTGCTTTGTTGTTATGGTCTTGGAAACACTGCAGCAAAATGAAGGTGGTATCCATCCAGAGAACATCTACATCTTCCCAATCCCACCCATATATCAGTATTATAAACCCTGCTGCAATTGCCCAAAGCTTTCTCAGATTGCAAATTGCAAACTACACATGACTCACTTATGAGTAAATATTCCAAGGGCAGAGTCTTTTCCTGGCCACCCTGAGTCCCAGAAGGCCATTTCATAGAATCACAGAATAATAGAGTTGGAAGGGACCTCATGGGTCATCTAGTCCAACCCCCTGCACTATGCAGAACACTCACATCCCAATTGCTCATCTACTATAACCTGCCACCCCTTTGCCTTCACAGAATCAGCCTCTCTGTCAGATGGCTATCTAGCCTCTGTTTAAAAATTTCCAAAGATGGACAACCCACCACCTCCCGAGGAAGCCTGTTCCACTGAGAAACTGCTCTAACTGTCAGGAACTTCTTCCGGATGTTTAGATGGAATTTCTTTTGAGTTAATTTCTTTCCATTCATTCTGGTCTATCCCTCTGGGGCAATAGAGAACAATTCTGCTCCATCCTCCATATAGCAGCCTTTAAAATACTTGAAGATGGTTATCAGATCCCCTCTCAATCATCTCCTCTCTAGACTAAACAGACCAAGCTCCTCCAACCTTTCTTCATATGTCATGGTCTCCAAACCCCTCACCATCTTTGTTGCCCTCCTCTGGACACGTTCCAGTTTGTCAACATCCCTCTTCAATTGGGGTGCCCAAAACTGAACACAATACTCTAAGTGAAGCTGAACCAGAGCAGAGTAAAGCGGTACCATCACCTCCTGGTACCACCTCTGTTTGATACAGCCCAAATTCCCATTTGCCTTTTTAGCCACTGAGTCACACTGCTGTGTGTGTTCACAGCAGTGTGTGTTCACACAGCTGTGTGTGTTCACACTGCTGACTCATGTTCAATGTATGGTCTACTAAGACTCCCAGAACCTTTTCGCACATGCTACTGCCAAGACAAGTCTCCCCCATCTTATATTGGTGTATTTGGTTTTTCCTACCTAAATGAAAAACTTTACATTTGTCCCTATTGAACTTCATTTTATTCAGTTTAGCCCACTTCTCAAGTCTATCAAGATCATCCTGTATTCTGTTGCTGTCTTCAGTTGTGTTTGCTACCCCTACCAGTTTAGTATCATTTCTGAGCCTCCTGCTGCCCCTCACCTCCAGAAGGTGCTGCCCCAGATCCCCCCATGTCCTCCAAGTTGAAAGGAGACCAGGGCAACTTACTGGCAGTGGCACATGCTCTGAGGTCAACTCCTTTTCCACCCAGCAAACTTCTGAAACCAGCAGGAAGTTGGAGCCAGAGAGCTGGCTCCTTATTAATGACTTCCAGGTTGAGGGCTGCCTCCTGATTAGGGCTAAACTACCACAGTGGGCCATTCTTGGCTGAGGGTCATAACTTACTTGCGAGTAAACATTACCAGAGCAGAGGCTATTCTTGGCTGCCCTGGATCCTAGAGGTCAAGCAGAGAACTTTTTCTGGGCTTCTTGAAACCCCACACCTTCAGAAGGTATGCAGAGACTGCCTCAGCTCTCCCCCCATGTCCTCCAAGTTGAAAGAGGCCAGGGCAACTTACTGGCAGCAGGGCATGCTCTGAGGCCATCTCCTTTTCAACCCAGCAAACTTCTGAAACTGGCATGAAGTTGGAGGCGGAGACCTGATCCCTTATTAAGCTTTCCCTGGCTGAAGGCTGCCTCCTGATTGGGACTAAACTACCAAGGCTGAGGTCCTAAAATTCCTGGCTGAGGTCCAATCATGCAGTGGGTGAGCAGTCAGTTTGGACATCATTAATGTTTAGTGTAGAGGAGGCAGTAATGAAATAAGTGTACTAATGCAGAAGTTAAAATATACAGTATCGATGAAATGATGTTTTGTCACAATAAATCAAGAAAGTTCATATTTCTTGTTATAGTGTTATATATAGCCTTCTAAATTTGCAGTAACTGAATACATATTTATTGCAACTGAAACCAAAGCTTATTTATTTTAGTTTGTCATTATAATTGTATGCAGTTATATTTTTAAACCTGTTTTTTAAGATTTTTCTTCAATTCCTTTGAAGTAATAACTTTAAAAATTCAGTCTCTATAGCTGTTTCTTAAAATAAATTTCAAGACACTTTGCTGATCATGCACCCTCTACCCCAACTTGTCCAGAATTTTGGGCTGGTGATGACACCCAGCTCTATATCTTGATAGTGGTTACCTCGACTCCCCCCCCCCCCCGATACTTTTGCCAGTTATTTGGAAGCAGTGATGGTTTGGCTCAAGAAATGCTGGCTGAAACTCAACCCCTCCAAGATGGAGGTCCTGTGATTCGGTAGGAATGGGGCAGATTTGGGAGCGCACTTAACCTCCCGTTGGATGGTGGTTGAGGCCAGGATTGGGGGAATATCTGGCCCTTTTCCTGTCCCTGTATGACGTCTCTCCTGGGCACATATACATCTGAAAGCATTTAATAGCATGATAATGAGGGTGGTTTGAGTGGGGTTTGGAAAGGGTGGGAGGGGATTTTTAATGGTTATGTTTGATTTTATAATTAATGTTGTAAGCCACCATAGGCCAGCTGGTTCTGGGAGTGGCAGCATATAAATAAAATAAATAAAAATAACGGAATAGCAAAATCTTAAATTTCTCAATAACTAGGGGTCCTTTGAAGGGTCCTTTGAAGCATGCTGAAAATTTTGTCAGGAGTTAGGTTGCTTACTGTGTGGGCCAATGCAGAGTTACGTCTTTCGAAGCCCATTGATTCAAATAGTCTTAGAAGGATATGATTCAGCCCAGGACTGCACTGTTAATCTGCTATACTTTCTCCAAAGTCAGTGAAGTCTGTGGGAGCAATCCTAATTAGTTCTACACAGATGTCAGTTCATTGCTAATCAATTGGGCTTAATCCTTGGAAATTTTTTTCATTATTATAGTCTGTGTATAGGATTGCAGCCAATAACTGATTCTTTCTGCGAAAGCTGAGCATATTTTTTTTGTCCGAAAAAGAAAATGTATGCAGCATAATCATTCTGCTTCCATTAATACCTGTCTTTTAGATCAGAATCCACAGTGAGGTCAAGTTGGAAAATATTTTCTTGGTCAAGAAATACTACCTTTTCCTTCCCAAATAACTGTTTTTGGAAATTCAAATATTTTAAAATAATAACATAAATAACATAAATAATAAAATAAAATAATTAAAAAAAATCCCTGAGCCCCTGGGGAGGGCGGTATATAAATATAATAAGTAAATAAATAAAAATAACCAGGAGCAAAATTCCTCTACCAGGATTATTTCTAATTACAGCAACATTTAATTTCCCCTGTAATAGTTCAGTTTTATTTCTTGAAAGTGCTGGACCTATGAACTGTGGCCTGAAGGCCCTAACAGACTCAGTTTCCTCTTCCCACTGTAGTACATGGTAACCCACCAAAAGCTTTACTGGGGTTGAAAGAAAACAGTGGTTAGACAATCTCATCTAGGTCTAAAAAGAGCTCCTCAGGGGTTACATGGCCTTTCCTTGAAGTTCAGATGACCACTAATATCACTAGATGTCACTGGAGTCCACTTCCTCTGTTGATCTACCAGCCCAGTCTCTTTCTCCACAATGGAAATTATAAATGATCCATCGACTGATGGGCTGTCTCCACATCTTACTTCCAAACCCACTTCTTTGAAAGGCAATGATACATACCACTTCTGGGGTTCCACAAAGCCTGAAAAATATGTCAGGGTTTCCTTCATGGTCAAAAAGTTGAAAAAGGCTGCAATAGGTTATTCAACCAGAAAAAGACAGCAATATAACAAAAAGTTATTGCTATTCAATTGCAGCAGCTATATATTTGCATACACCTAGTGTTATATTAAAATCCAGGTATATTACCAGTCATTAAATGACAGCTAGAAGAGCAAGCAAGCTTCTTATTCAGAGGAGGATCCATAAATTGTCTTTTTAGATTCAAATAAATTATACAGAAAAAAGAAGAGATGCTCAATAGTTTCAATAGAAGACATATCACAGATACAACCACTTGTTAAAGTCATACGACAGGGCAGCTGCAAAGAAGAGAGGAAACTGTATGAAACTGAGTTCACCTACGTCTTGCACCACCAGAAACCTAACTGGTAGGAGAAGACACAAGTGACTTTGTCCTGCAATGTTCCAAAGACAAAACAGTATTTTGTACATGTTGTTTCCCTGACCACTAACATTAGCTTTTGACAGTTCAGGAGGGAAACGGTGAGAAAGATCTGTTTTCAGGAACACACATATAGTTGATAGGATCTCACAATATTTAAGATGTACATACATATTTAACATGTATGTATGTAATGTGTATGTAATGGCATTTTCATCATCTGAATACTTGGGACTTCAAGAACTCTCACCCCACCATCAATTTGACTAGGGATCTATTGGAATTACAATCAACAAATAATTTGGTGAAGTGAGCCTTGAAGGGCTGTTGTTTAAGGCAGTTCAGTTGTACCTGTGTGCTCACTAGTGGCATCAAGTGGTCACTGGTGAGGTTGTAGTGGAAAAACCCTGAGCATATGCTCTGGAGATTCCTTTGTTTTCAGTGGGCTCCTGCCTACTTCCTCCTTTAGGAAGAGAAAGATAAATTCTTTGTGCTTTGCTGAAGCAAGCCAGGAGTCACCATTAGGCGCAGTCTCTCCGTCTTCTGATGTAGGCCTGCAACGTACTGCTTTTGTAACTACTCAAAGCTTTTGTATTCTGCTTCAGTAAGGAGACTGAAGCAGATTAATATATGTATTTGTAAATAATCTTTCCTAGTAAATATTTCTTCTTTTAAACCTTAAAGCACTGTGAATCCAAATCTGTGCCTCATCCACAAAGGTAACTAATAACTGCATACTTTCAGAACACTCTGTAATTCTGATGCTTTATTTCTCTGGAGGGACTCAGGACCAAGCCAAGTCCAAAAGTTCCAACAGGATCAGCCCACACTACAGGCATATTTCTGGATTCCTGATGGATGCATAAGCACTCTTATATTAAAAACACACTGACCACCTACATATCTGCATGCTTTCAGCTACTGCCCAAAGTACACCAAACAGATTATTGTTCACTATCAAGTATCACTTTACAATCACATTTGTGGCAGTCCCTTGGCAGGAACTCTCACCTGAAGGATTTAGGCATGCATTTCTTTCCACTACCACCATTTCCTCCTGTTGGTGCCCAATGGCAAAAAAAAGGGATTGCTGGGATTGCTGCTGGCATCCCTATTCTGCATGTAATAATCTGTACTGAGGGCTTATTTTAATATTGTTATTTAATACTCCATACTCCAAAATGAATTTTATTCCCTTTAAAAAAACAGAAAAGAACAGCCATTGGTAACCTATCAAGAAGGGTGATTTCCAACACATACTCAGGGAGACAGGAACAACAGCAACAGCAAACAGAAAAGAAGCAACCATTGGTAACCTATCAAGAAGGGTCCTTCTCCCTTGAGGTTGGTGATTTCCAACACATACACAGGGAGACAGGAACAAAAACTTCTTCCACTTCCTGGATCACCCATCGCTTGGTCAAGTGTGATCACGTTACAATGCTGTTTCTAAATTTTAAAGAAGCAGTCTTGCACAGCAGTGTGATAATGTTATGTTATAACTCAGGGTTTTAAAAAAATTACATTCAAGACACTTTGTGGGGAGGGGGGAAGTGATCAAGGGCACAGAATGGTGGGATTGCATACAATGAAAACAAAGGCGCAAACAGGCACCATTTTGCAAAAAGCATATTGTTTGAAAAGAGGAAGGGAGCAAAGAATGATGAGAGGCTGTCTCCATCACACTCAGTATGGAAAGCATGTCACGAATTTCAGCCTGGGAAATAAGGGGAGGAAAGCCCAAATGTGGAAATACAGGAGTCGACTTGCAGCATCCAAACAAAATCCAAAGTGAGGGCTAAAAGAACATAGGTTCCCTAAAGCAGAAATGGTCTAGGCCTGGGTGCCACAGTGGACTAAGTTTCAGAAGACCTGGGGAAACTCACATTTCCAAGTGATCTTCCACTGACAGCTATACAGTTGCAGAGAGCCAAGGCCGCCATGGCCAATAGGGAGCCACTAAGAGGACCTTTGGTCAATGATGCCTGGTGTTTCAGAGAAGCTCTGGGATTACAGGGAATGGGGGGAGCGCATGTAGAAGTCCTTGAGGCCAATTTGTTGCAAGGGCATCCACAGTCTCCACTTTTTTGTGAAAAAATTGGGAGCAAAACTGCTGAGTTCCTTGTTATCATGAATGATGAACAAGTCCAGAACTATAGTGCTAAAGTGAGCCATGATTACATTAGTACTATTTCCTTTCTGCCACATGAAGACAAGTCCATTATGCAATCATCCTGAAAAACTTCTGCTTCTTTTAGAGAGATGCTGGAGGAGATCAGGGGGTTGTGCATATCAATCCTTTGTAAATCCCCAATTATTTCCTGGAAGATGCATCCATTCCTTGATCTCACATAAATTTTCAGAAGTTCCTTTTTTGAAACATGTTATTCTTACACTGTTTATCCCTATCTGTGTTATGAATTTTAGAAGGGATGATTATTTCCTTGTGAGAGGAACAGCCTCGAGTCCACGGAGAGTGGCAGGCTAGAAATAGAATTAATTAATTCATTCATTCATTCATGAATGATTACATTGAATGCCTCTATAGAGACCACTCATCTTCTTGTATTACTTGCCTGCTCAGCCAGTCAGCTTGGATGTTTGCTACTCCTTGAATGTGTTTCACCCTTAGAGATAGCTGTTTTTCCACCCAGCAAATTATTTTGTGAGCCTTTCAGTGTAGCCTGAAAGATCATGACTCCACCCACCGGGTAATGCATATAGGTTTTGGCTGCCATACTGTCCATGCATATCATCACGAGAGCTCTTGTAATGAAATCCTTGAAATGTTAGAGTGCCAGTAGGATCACCCATGGTTCTACAGGATTTATTGGAAGGCAGGACTTCAGTTGGGACCACATACACCAGAGGCATTTTGGAAACTGGGAATTATGTTATATATCTTTTATTTATTAATCATCACATCCCTGTGATTCTGCCCAACTGGAGTCGGACCAAGTTGGAAAAGACAAAATGGCTGCTGCCATTATTAGGATCTGCAGAACCAGTCTGAGTTTTCTTCTCCTTTGCCTTTTTGTGTCCTTTTTTGGTGTGCATGGATGGCTCAGCTTTCTCCTTACATTTCACAACTGGCACTGACCAAATCAGTAAACTGCCCACCAAAATGGCTGCTTGCCATGGCTTCAACAGTACAATAGGAACTTCTGGGTCAGCATCCAACAAAAAGCCATTCTTGTGTCCCTCGGCTGCCATTTCAGGCCTAAATGGGGGGGGGAGGACTGTCACTGAAAATGCTGGGACTGAAATTCCTGGTAAGTCTCCCACAATGTAGAAATGGAGGAAAGGGATTGTAGAGAAAGGGCAGAATTAAATAGGTAAAAGCAGAAGGTGGGTGGAGAAGATGAAAAAAAGACTAAGAAGCATAAAAAAGAACAAAAAAAGAATGGATAGCCCCCTATCTAGGTGATCTCCCTGAAGAGGCAGGAAGAAGACTGAGAGATGAGTGATCCAGACGTCGGGAGACAGGAAGTAAAAGAAGTATTTGTTTTTGCCTCTCTGAGTACATGCTGGAAATCGCCCACCAAGATGTCCTCTATTCAGAGGGACAAATTAAAATTTTCTCAAAAACAATATGACGGGTCTTAAGTCTGTACTAAAATGTCTTTGACATGGGACAGAGTCCCCAGAATAGGCCATTTAAAATAAAACTGCTGATAAGTCTTTAGCTTTTGAAGTGAAATAAAAGTCTCTCCAGGAAATAAATAAATGACAGAAACTGACTTTAGTCATTACTGTAGGGGAACAAAATGGGCTGGGAAGCGACCATGGCAACATAGCTTGGTTTATCAAAATGTGTCTTTATTCTGTATTTATAGATATGCATTTCATATTGGGCAATTACTGGCCTAGTTGAGTGACCTAAGAAATCCAGTGATCTCATGATTTTGCAGCAGTTTACGTGGGCTACAAATAATGCACAGAGCTAGAGCCCAGCATAACAAGGCTGTTTATCGCAGATCAGTTATGCTTCCATTGTCAAGAAATGCTGTGTATGCACTGTTAGAGCTGCCAACTGCCCAGAGAAAAACTGATTTGCCTGTTTAACAGAATTTTAATGCGTGAAAGTGGGCAGTTGAAGCTTTTTATGACATGTAGGTAAATAACATCCTTTTATGCCTTGGTTACATGACCAGGGCATTTTTTTTCTCCAGGCTGCTGGCAACCCTACATATTCCTGATTTTTACATTTTACATCTCCCCAATATGTGTGTTAAGTGCGTCAAGACATTTCTGACTTATGGCAACCCTAGTGAACCCCAAGGCATCCTATTGTTAACAGCCTTGTTCAGGTCTTGCAAACTGAGGGCTGTAGCTTCCTTGACTGAGTTACAGAAGTAGCCCATTAAATATGAACCAAATGCAAAAGAATGAAATCACCTACCTTGAACTACACTAATTAGCTTTAAAAAAAAGAAAATCTGAAAGGAAAAATTAAGTTTTTTGTAAAAGAAAAGAGGAAATGATCCCCCCTTGAACCTCTCTACAGTGGCCAAAGGGAAACTAGGTTTAAAAAGGAGGAAAAATGAGCGAAGGAAGCAGAATCTCCCTTTCTTGTGAGAGGTGAAGATGATTCTGCACTGAAGCTTAAATGTGCAGATACTGTAAGATTCTGTAAGTTGGAATAGAGGCCATAATGAAGAAACACTGTTTATTTTCCATGGATTGAAACAAAAGACACTTTGATTCACTCACATGTTTTTTAATCAATTGCAGTTGTATATAGTTTACTTCAAGAAGGCAGCTTTAAAAATATTATTTTAAGCAATTAACAAGTTTGCTATGTTTATATCCAAAGTCTAAGTGCAGTACAACTATAAATAAATGCCATAATTGATCATTCATCATTTCAATCAACCATGGTATGTGAGTGTGTGCATGCGGGGGGGGGGGGCAGAATGGTAGATGTACCTGCAGAAGGCATCAGGTTCAATCCCAGGCATTTCTAGTCAAAAGATAGCAGGTGACAAGATAAACCTCCTTCTGCCTAAGGGCCTGGAAAGCTACTCCCAGAAAGACTAGACAGTACTGAACTATGTAGACTAATGGCTCAACTTAAAATAAAGCTGTTCCGTATGTACCCAGAATAAAAATTGAACAGCATCTCAGGTTCAAGAATGGTAACCATGAATGAACAATCTTCTTCCAACTTCTACATAATTAGGTAATTCATACAATGATTGTTCATAAACTTCAAGGCAAACATTCTTTAATACTTTAATATAAATTTGCATTTCCCCTCTCTGACTGCAATACCATTAATTTCTCAGTACCTTTGTCTTTCCAAAGTGCCAAAGTAATATCTTAAGTAACCTGTAGCTCTAGATTCTACTATTCAATGCAACTTACAATACCCAATCACCTGGAGAAAACATCCTGTTCCTTTAATAAAGATTTAATAGAAATTTGTTTAACAGGCTATTAATTGAATCGAACGATTAAGGTTAAAAGCCAGCGCAAAAATATACCAGGTAATATTATTTACTGTGAAAATGTTTGCCTGTCTGTTTTCATACATCTCCATTAAGCAGACAGAATATTTTTCTCCAGCCTCATGGCAATCCTATACACCTGTAAAAATCTAGAACAATGGTTCACGTAATATGGAATTGTTCTACAGCAAAATATATTTAGCAAATTAGGAGTCAGTGATCACCATCTTTTTTCAACCTGTACGCATTTTTGAAATTTTGAGAATAGCGGGTGCCACAACAAAATGTCTACCATCATAAAATGGTTAGAAAATGCAACAGTATCCTAAGTTTCCAAAACAAGTGTAATTCTATGATGGACAGATATTTTCTAACATGTGCTCCCTGTCAATACAAATCTGATTAGCTTAGTTTCTGCTAGAGCAGTGGTCCCCAACCTGCGGGCTGTGGCCCGGTGCCGGGCCGCGGCTCCCTCTCCCCGCCCCCCCCCGCAGTTAAAAACTTCCCTGGCCGCAAGCTTGCGGCCCGGGAAGCTTCTTACTGTGGGAGGGCGGGGGAGGGAATCAGGGCCGGGCCGCGCATCGCGCATGCGCGGCCCATGCGGGTGCGGGCCGATGCGCGGGCGCGGACCGCGCTCGCGTGGCCCGCTGCATGGGCGTGGTCCGCGCGGGCGTGGACAGATACCCTGCTGGTCCCCAGCCTCAGAAAGGTTGGGGACCACTGTGCTAGAGCACCTCCTTGGATTGCTGTACTGGGCAACAGGTGAGAGCTTTGGGACATAGGTGGCCCACACTGCAGAATCACTATGATAATCTAAAGTTTATAACCTCTTATTAGAATGAGGAGAACACCAATTTTCATTTAATAAATCATGCCCTGCCGCCGCCACACTCGCCTCCTCGATGCTGCCGCCAAGGACCCGACGAACGCCTGGCTGCCGCCATGAGCATGGGGACACCCCCACAGAGCCTCTCCGCCACCACCACTGTGCCTGGGCCGCCGCCCCCAGGACCGCGCCTGCCCCGCTGCTGCACCACGCCACATACCTGCCTGCCTCAAAGCTGCTCGCGATCCACCGGCCGTTCACGACCCGCCATGGGAGACAGAAGGTAGGCCCACTGAAAAAACCCGCCCCCCAGCCCCGCGGCAGCCTCCCCCAGTCCGTGAGGAGGAGGAGAGAGGCTTCTGTGGCCTCGCGGACCCGCCCCACCCCGTCCCCGGCCACGCTGAAGCCTTCGCGAGTTGCTGGGGGGAGGGACAAGCCATCTAGCGCCCATTTTATTTACATATAAAATGGGCTTTTTATCTAGTATACAAATAAACTTATTGTGTGAATATTTGTAATTACTACATACTGTTTTGTTAGGAAGTGATTCAATATATTCTTCAAATATTTCTATAAATAAAATATGCATATAAACATTTAGAAGCTTGGCTATATGGTATTACATATAATGTGCATTGTACAATCATAGTGTCGATGTTAAATGTCAGACCATTTGGTGAAGGGATGGGCGTCTCTGCCTTTGAGCTATGAAGAAGCCCCAGTAAAGATTGTGAGCCTTTGGGACAAGGTATGTGTTAAGATTGATTATGATTATACAGTTGTCAGTGATGAATGAAAAATCACGTAGAATCATTTTCAATTAAGTCTATTGTGATTACATAGTGATTAATAATTTAAATACACATAAGGAATAAAGAAGAGCAACGTTTAAGCCGTCAAGTCGGATTTTTCTTTTTTCTTCTGCTTAACGCCCTGCTGTCTTAGCCCAGCCACTCGGTCAGTGCTGGACACAGTTGGGTTAGCAGCGGCATTGGCCGCACAGGAGACAGACTGCACAGGATGCAGGCCTGAGCACATGAAGTGGCTGAAGCACGTGAGGATCAACATGAGCACAGAGGCCCAGCATTTGAAGGGAAATGATGCAGAAAATGCATGCCATGAAGGGTGAGTGCCATCCAGAATAAAAAATACAACAGTGGGGCTTGCTTGGGGAAAATGGTACCACATGCAGAAACCAGGAAAAATATGTGATTTTTTTTGCAGAGTAATTGCAAGGTTTTCTGCAGTGCATAACACCTCCTGGTTTAAGGATTCACAGGACTCTGGCAGAGTACAATTGCAGTGGGAGTAGCCAGACTGGGGCCCTCAGGGGCCTCCAACAGTGGAAAGGGGTATCACTCTGAGGGCCCTTAAAGAGGGGAAAGAGGGACTGAATAAGGCACTGAATGGGCAGGGCCCAAAGCGCATGTTACATGAGCAACATGGATAAACCAGCCCTGGCAGCAGCAAATCTATCTATACGCAGCAGCTCTGTCACTGGTGCTTTGCGTATTATTCCTGTTCTTTTGCATGTAATTAAATGGGTCTTCATCCCAGAAAAGTTTTATTGGAATTATAACCTAAATCTACAGTTAAATATCAGTTAAAACTACAGCATAAAAATTATCATATATAAAAGTGGCCTTCCAGAAACCAAAATCCATAACTCTGTTCTTTGTGGGATCTCAGTGCACAGTGTTCATTTCCCTTCATTGAAGTACCTGTCCATTTATTCCTACTCTATTTCCTGCCATGTAACCAACTTTTAATCAGTACAGCAGGGACAATAAGAGGCAGTGGGGAAAGGACCAGCAGCTGGCAACCTCAATTAGCACTTCTTTTGTACCACTAATGTGAACTATCAGCTAGTACCAACTATTAATTTAGTTTCTTTATTTAGGTATTCATACCCTGCTTTTCTCTCCAATGTGAACCCAAAGCAGCTTGCAACAATATTTCTCATTTTATCCTCACACAACAACACATATCTTAGGTAGGTTTGGAGTGCAACTGACCCAAGTGGGGAATTTGAACCTGGTTATCCCAATCCTAATTAAGCAGTTTAAGCCACGCTTACTTCACCATTCACATGGCAAGGAAGGACCAAGAAAGGGTCCCGTAGACTACAGTATTAGAGCCCAAGATTTCTGGAATTCACCTTGTATTCCTTCTAGTCAAGTGCAACATGAATGATTTTGGCATACACTTCTGGCTACAGATTCTCCTTCAGTTCATATATTTCAAAACATTCTTCATAGCTGTATTTCTCCACTACTGAAACATGAGTGGGAAGGGGAGTCAGTAAGGAGAAAGGAGGGAATCCATTTCATCAGTCAAGTTTAATAGATCTGGACTTTCTTTTCTCTGTTTGAAACAGAATTTCATAGGCCTTTTATGCATAGCACCAGATTCCACGCGCTGGCGCCATGCCGTTGCGGCAGGGCACAATGCCCTGCCATTTCCCGTGAACGCACAGGAGCAGGGCATGCTGAGTTGCCCCGGCGTAGCACGCACGCACACACTTTACACCGGGGCTAGGAGGCCCAGCCGAGATAAGGGAAGCGGAGAGGGCGGGGGACGTGGGGAGGGGTCGGGGGAGCGGGGGGCTGCCCCTGCCAGCTCCATGCCACCATGGAGCCACCACGGAGCCTGCAGGTTGAGGCTGGGCAGCCCGACAGGCCTGGCGCTGCTGATTATGCACAGTACTAGGCAGCCGCAGCCTCAGCTTACCCGGGAAGCTCCTGAAGATCCCGCGTTCGCTTAACATGGGTCTTCCGAAACCCTGGGCCAGGAGGCGCCCACACTCGCGGTGGCAGCATGCGTTCTTGGTGATTTTAACCGAAGCACTGCTGCCGCCTTATGGCCCGTGCATAATAGACATAATAGACATAGACAGGCACCTACTTAGTAGTTGGTAGCAATGAAAGATTTGGCTGGGCACCACCGTGTCCTCATGGTGCCTAGTACTCCAGCCAGAGAGAGGCAGAAAGTCCATTAGCGTGCTGAGCTGTGCACTTGGAAACAGCATCTGCAGTGCTGTGCCACTTCATGAGTAGCTTCCTACCAGCTCTATCCCCGTCGTGGGGCAGAGTCTGCAAGTGGAGCTTGACACTGTGCAGTTCAAACTAGCTGGAAGGGAAATCTTTGGATACTGTATTGTTTTACTGAAAGTTTTATACCTTACCATTCCCACTGAGACTTACTAACACAAATTTAAAGCACACAAAATTACTGACCAACAGGCAAGAGTTGGTGGATGAGGTGAAGGAGGTGGGGACCCTAGGGGGAAGTGACCATGTCCTTGTAGAATTCCTTTTGAGATGGGGAGGCAAGGAAGCTTGTAGCCAGATGCGGATGTTGGATTTTCGTAGGGCAAACTTTAATAAACTCAGAGACATGATGAGTATCATGCCATGGACAAGAATGCTGGATGGGAAGGGAGCATGTGAAGGGTGGGTGCTACTCAAACAAGAGCTATTGCATGTTCAATCAATGACTATCCCAGAAAGACGAAAACACTGCAGGAGCTCTAAGAAGCCTATTTGGATGAACAGAGAACTTCAAGAGGAACTAAGAAAGAAAAGGGAAATGTTCAGGAAATGGAGGGAAGGACAGAGCTCTAAAGAAGAGTACCTACAGGTTACTAGGCACTGTAGATCAATCATCAGAAGGGCCAAAGCTGAGAGTGAGCTAAGATTGGCCAGGGAAGCCCACTGTAACAAGAAAATATTTTTCAGTTATGTGACGAGCAAACGTAAAGGAGGCAATAGGCCCACTGTTGGGTGTGGATGGACGAACTCTAACGGAGGATGCAGAAAAAGCAGAAAGGCTCAGCACCTATTTTACATCTGTTTTTTCCCACAGATCAAAGGGTTTAGGCACATCTAGAGATGGCAGTAGCCAAGAGATAGTGTCTGGGTGGCAGGTTGACATGGACAGAGAGGTTGTTGAGGCATTTAGCTGCACTGGATGAGTTCAAATCCCCTGGGTTGATGAAATGCACCCGTGAGTGCTCAAAGAACTTTCCAGAGAACTTGCACAACGCTTGTCCATCATCTTCGGGACCTCTTTAAGGACTGGAGATGTCCCGGAGGACTGGAAGAGAGCAAACGTTATTCCGATCTTCAAAAAAGGGAGGAAGGATGACCCAGGAAACTACAGACCAGTGAGTTTACCCTATGTGCTGGGGAAGATAATGGAGCAGATATTAAAGGGAGCGATCTGCAAACATCTGGTGGACAATTTGGTGATCCAAGGAAGTCAGCATGGATTTGTCTCCAACAGGTCCTGTCAGACCAACCTGGTTTCCTTTTTTGACCAAGTGACAGGTTTGCTGGATCGTGGAAATTCGGTTGATGTCGTTTACTTGGATTTTAGTAAAGCTTTTGATAAGGTTCCCCATGATGTTCTGATGGATAAATTGAAGGACTGCAATCTGGATTTTCAGATAATTAGATGGATAGGGAATTGGTTAGAGAACCGCACTCAAAGAGTTGTTGTCAATGATATTTCATCAGACTGGAGGGAGGTGAGTAGCGGGGTACCTCAGGGCTCGGTCCGGTACTTTTTAACATATTTATTAATGATCTAGATGAGGGGGTGGAATTACTACTCATCAAGTTTGCGGATGACACCAAATTGGGAGGACTGGAAAATACTCCAGAAGATAGAGACAGAGTTCAACAAGATCTGAACACAATGGAAAAATGGCCAAATGAAAACAAGATGCAATTTAATAAAGATAAGTGTAAAGTTCTGTATCTGGGTCAGAAAAATGAAAAGCATACCTACTGGATGGGAGATACGCTTCTAGGTAACACTGTGTATGAACGAGACCTTGGGGTACTTGTGGATTGTAAACTAAACATGAGCAGGCAGTGTGATGCAGTGGTAAAAAAGGCAAATGCCATTTTGGGCTGTATCAACAGGGGCATCACATCAAAATCACAAGATGTCATAGTCCCATTGTATACGGCACTGGTCAAACCACACCTGGAGTAGTGTGTGCAGTTCTGGAGGCCTCACTTCAAGAAAGACGTAGATAAAATTGAAAGGGTACAGAGGAGAGCAACGAGGATGATCTGGGGCCAAGGGACCAAGCCCTATGAAGAGAGGTTGAGGGACTTGGGAATGTTCAGCCTGGAGAAAAGGAGGTTGAGAGGGGACATGATAGCCCTCTTTAAGTATTTGAAAGGTTGTCACTTGGAGGAGGGCAGGATGCTGTTTCCGTTGGCTGCAGAGGAGAGGACATGCAGTAATGGGTTTAAACTACAAGTACAACGATATAGGCTTGATATCAGGAAAAAAATTTTCACAGTCAGAGTAGTTCAGCAGTGGAAGAGGCTGCCTAAGGAGATGGTGAGCTCCCCCTCAC
Organism: Paroedura picta; assembly: GCF_049243985.1. Lineage (NCBI taxonomy): Eukaryota > Metazoa > Chordata > Lepidosauria > Squamata > Gekkonidae > Paroedura > Paroedura picta. The sequence goes on from NC_135369.1 coordinate 142,867,185, forward strand.
TGGCAGTCTTCAAGCAAAGGCTGGATACACACTTTTCTTGGATGCTTTAGGATGCTTTGGGCTGATCCTGCATTGAGCAGGGGGTTGGACCAGATGGCCTGTATGGCCCCTTCCAACTCTATGATTCTGATTCTATGATTCTAAAATGCAAATATGCTCTACACACCGAAGTGTGACAAATGCAATTATTGAGAAAATGCAATTATTGAGAATTTTCTTCCTCATTGAGGAATTGTGAATAATTCTATTTGGGAAAATTGCTACAAAGTGAACTGCAAACAACAAATTAATTGTGGTAGTCATCATAATTATGTGGAAAACATGGTTGTATGTACCTTTTGTTAGAAAGACTCTTTTAACAGGCGCCCTTAATTTGGATTTGGGATTCTGTTTTTACCAATGATAGGCCTGACCTGGCTTCTGTAGTTTAATCCAGTTTTCAGGCCAGCTCTTGGTTACCAGGGCAACCTACCTGATCCCTAGGTGTCATCACTCAGTGTGTCCTCAGGAAAGCTACTGTCATAATATTTTGTTTGTTTGTTTATATCTGGAAGTAATGATTCATGATATTAATTTTGCTCTTTACTAACTTCTGTGTAGAACAATAGATTATTTATATCAGTGGTCCCCAACCCGCGGGTTGCAGCCTGGTGCCGGGCCGTGAAGGCCTTGGCGCCGGGCCGCGGCTCCCTCTCCCCGCCCCCCCGCAGTAACAAACTTCCCAGGCAGCAAGCTTGCGGCCCGGGAAGCTTCTTACCTTGGGAAGGGGGGAGAGGGAATCAGGGCCACGCCCGCGCATTGCGCAATTTCGGCCGCGCATGGCGCGTGCACACATGCGCGGCCCGGCCATGTATGCACAATGCGTGGGCGCAGCCGCGCATGCGCGGCATACACGGGTGGGCAGTTACCCTGCCGGTCCCAGCCTTAAAAAGGTTGGGGACCACTGATTTATATGACACCAGTTCTCAACCTATGAGATGCTCTTCAAGGAGCAAATTACAAAACTGGGTATAATATGTAAAGATTCTTAGATACCAAAAAATCCTTCTCAATGCAAAGCAACTGTATTCACTAGAGAAATCTATTGCTGAGTTTGCAGAGTGCATGAAACAGTTATGCAAAGTTTAAAGTCATCCATTCATATTAGCAGCATGATCAATCAAAGGGAGTCAGTGTTCATGCATCAATACTGTCGACTATTTCATTGCTCTTGAAAATGGCAATACTATTTATTATATAATGAAGATTTATGAAGATTTCTTCATAAAATCAGGAAAGTAAAGATGAACTGACAGGTCTGTGAGAAGGAAGGCTGCAAGAAATTGTAAATCAAGTTTAAAAGGCATTTCAACAACGTACCACAACATTCAATGAGGAATAATAATAAGCAGTCTGATGCTTTCCTAGCTACTGAAGAGTTGTGTTACAACACCTTCAGGGAACTCAGAGGTAGTATGGAAAGGGTGGGGGAAGGAATGGGTAGAAAGAAGAGAGTGACCGGGCTACTGATAGCATCTTGCCTTTTATCTAACCATCACAAGCAATCATCATGCTGACATGGGAACATTCTGATATTTCAGCCAAACTGCTATGGTAGAAGCTACCACATCACCAGGAATGTGATGTTATCACATCCAGTGCCTTCTGGAAGTGACATCACTTGCCAGTGGTTGAGGCTCAGGGGATCTCTTACTTCCAACAGGGGCATGCGAGCTCTGCTACAGAAATCAGTTCCCCTGTAGAAAATGACTGCTTTGTAGGGTGTAGTCGACAGCATTATACCCATTATGCACAATCCAGACATGGCAACCTGATCTGAACTACTTTGTTTTTCCCCAGATAATAACTACCTTGGTTTTTATCAATATCAAGAAGGTCATTGTAAACTGTTCTTTACTAATATATATGATATCCTCGATAAAATGAGAACAAATTATTGCTTCAGCTTTAAATCAGTTGTCAATTTAGTTTCTTCTGATCATTCTCATATGCAAGAAACAATATAACAAAGTGAAAGCAATGCCACAAAGTCACACTGAGAATGCAATTTTTAAATCAATATATTACTTAGCACATATACTTTGTTCCCTAGCACTATTCAGTATTAAAATATGGCTGAATGCATTCTACAGGTCTTATAAGTCCCAAACAGCTACACCTTTCACACCTCACTTATTTCAATGAACTTAAGTGTGTAAGTCTTTTTAGGACTGCACTTAGTTTACTGGGCTTCTAATATATTATGATTCTCATAAATTTCATGCCACATGCCATTTTTTTCAGTAGCCATTTGTAAATCATGATGCTAAACGGCAGTACTACCAACTGTGTTGTCTTTATTTTCCCTACTTTCATAAGGGCAAGTTTTTATATTCTATGTCTTTAAACAATCAGAGGGAAAAATTACCAGACTGTTTGTAAATTACCTTTGGTATAAACATATAATTTGGTAAGTCCTGAACTCAAATGAATCTGGGAATCTATTCATTATTGTTTCCCTGTATTTATATCATTCTTTAAAAATTGTTATGCAGTCTGACATACGTGGCTTTTCACAAGTCAACAGATGCTGCAAACACAAAATTGGAAGTGTGGGAAATATCCCTGGTATCTTTCCCCTTGAGATCATGCACATACCGAGTCAACTATATGGGCCAGCAGGGATCGTTGCATGCTCATGCACCCTAATGATCTTTGCTATCTGAATTATAATCAGCAAAAGACTTATTCAGCATGCAGATAAGACTATATGACTGGGCCTTCAGTAAAAAATTTTAATGCCGCACATTCTACATTATTAAACGTATGAAAAATCAACTGCATCTTTAACAAGGCAGGATAAAATTACTGAGTACTCACAGAAGCGTCTCTCAATGATTCTGAATCAAGTTTTAAATGAAGACTGCCAAAGGTTAAAGGTTCAGTCATCTGCTATTTGTCTTGATATACATTCTATACAATGTGATATACATATTCTGAGCTGCAGAACTGTGAACAGGAACTTATGATTTGCATATCATCTCCAAATTCATAATTCCATACAGAGAGTAATATGCATGGTCAAATTATATGTTTGCATTGTGCACAATGAGACCAAAATGCTGGCTACCATATAATATTCTCTGAAAGCTAGCCTGACATAAACTCTAGTTTAATACTGTAGTCATTTTATTCAGTCAGGATTTTCTAGACTATCCATTTATGTCTCACCTGAAAGTAGGCACCACCAGGGCTTTATGCAGTTGATGTGTAGTCTGAGTGCTGAGGCATTCCTGACAAACCTCTCCAAAGATATTCTTACGACAATGGGCATTTGTTTTACCTCACCAGGAATGATTATAAAAGCTTCCTTTTCATGCAGGATCTCTGCTTGTTTCCTGGCTCCCACATCGCAAAATGGCGCATCCTTGACTTCAGACTCTTGGTTATCACCCTCCTAGTTTTTAATGTATGACTGCTTATAGTTCTGACATTTGGAAACTTCAATGTAAACTGGCATCCTTACAGAACAGGGAAATTCTACTAAGCCAAAAAGGCAAATAATTTTTGAAAAGAGAAAATATATTATTGTTTATAGCTGTTTTATTATGAGACTCTGGGTGTCTTGCTCACCATCAAATCTTTTTACAGTACTACAATATTTATGGGATACAACATGGTGATTCCCAAGACTATAGCCAATATCACTCTGCTGAAGATATATCTTAAATCCAAGAACAGTTCCTATGCATACAACAAAATCTACACCCTGAGGGCAGCCACAAACTACCAATTAGAGTACTGTAAACCCAGGAGAATTTCCAGGTTTGCTGAACATTTTGAGTGGGAAAGAAAATGCAGATTATTTGGGAAAAAAATTGTTTAAAAACTTTGAAAAGAGACCTTTGGGGTTGCCACAAAAGATGAAAATGATACCTGACACTGTAGTAGTGACTGCCAGCATGAGGAAGAAGACATGAAGAGGGAAGGGGGGAATGCTAGTCTTCCTCTTCCTCATTTCTTTGCCATTTCATTCCTGTCCTCTTTTATTCCTAGATGTTCAGTACTTCAGTACAGCTCCAAAGTGTGTAAATATTAGGGGGAGAACAACAAAATGGGACCATGTACCTTATTGTGATTAGCAAAACATATACATATTGGATAAATAAGAGACTTTCAGATTTACATTTCTTGGCTGAATTGACCCTTTGGCTAACAAGAAGTTATTTTGGAACATCCACAGAATCTGAAATACCAGAAGAGATTTAAAGCCGTCATTTAATAATGGCTAAAAACAGCAAGTTATTTCAACTTAAAATTGTATATCTAACTCAAACAAAAGACACACCATGGAAGGAGTGAGAAAAATCATTATTCCTACCAGCAAACATCTTACGCAAATGAATAATGCAACCAGGACAGCTATATGAGTTGCTGTCTATGGAGAAAATATATACTTGGACTGTAAACATTTTCAAGATTCTTGAACTTCTTCCTTAAAAACTTGATTTGAAAACAAAACACTAAATGAAAACAGTGACTATCACACAGCTGTTCAACTGTCTCTAAACGTACTTGTGGGCCTCTTCCTGTAACTTCAACCAAGTATACATATTTCATATACAGTTATTTCTTGATAGCCAGTTCCTACTGCTGAGCTGAAGTCATTTAAATTGTTTTAAATGATGCATACTTCTCTTTTTAGCAGGATTTTTCCAGTTCCAGAAATAAATGGAACTCAATAAGCATGAAACTACCACAATAAACTTTCACCTCAGGCTTAAAACAGAGTGATGGATTTTATTTCCAAGTAAATGTGATTATGATTGCAGCCCTATAGAGGGATCAGAAATGGCTCATTAGTGCCCTGTTTAAGTGTCAGACACAGCATGTATATTGGTAAGATAAGCAACACATAAAATTACCTTCTCTTTGTAAGATAATTTTGCAAAGAAACAAGCCAATTCCAGTCCATAAAAGTTTATGCTAGAATAAAACCCAGTTAATTTCTGGAAAAACAGATTAAAATGTTTACCTTTTGGAATGATCCATAAAGTGACGGAATTAGCAGACAAGAGGGCCAGGGCGGAGGTCACACAGCTTCTGGGGGTGGGGTAGCTGCCCTCCAGGGTTCTGAGAGCCTGCACACAGGCCGCAACACCAGCGCAGGCTCAGGTGCTGCCCTCCAGGCTGAAGGAGGCCAGAGCCCTCCTGGGAAAAGAGGTTAGGAGAAATGGGAGAGGACTCTTTGTGTGTGTGTTTGTGTGTATATATATGTGTGTATGTGTGGGGGGGAGGCACCAGGGAGTAAGTCAGGGAAGGAAGAGGGAAGGAGAGAGAGGGGATGGAGAAGTGGGGATGGAAGGGGTTTGCGTGTGTATGTTTGTGTGTGTGAGAAAGAGAGAGGGAGGGAGAGGGAGATGAGGTGAGGGGGGATGGATTAAAGAGCTCCAGAGCAGGTATGTGTCCCACATACCTGTGAAAGCCTGGGTGTCACTACTTTTATTTCAAACAGCAATTGTGTAAATAGATATCATAGTCACATATTTCCAAGATATGAAATCCAATAAATTAGCAGCACTATACCTGCACAGAAATAACATCCCCCACCACTTTCCTTTTATTCTTTCTTGACATTTTCACAATGCTTCCTTGTCCTCCCCTAATTTCTTCAATAATGGGAGAACTGTAAATATTCCCTACCTACTCAAGGCCAAACATACAGTCAGAACTTGTAAAGATATGGCATTTGGGGGAAGTCGGGTAAATACGATCAGAATTGTGACCACCGGCGCTTATATGTTATATGTGACTTGTTGTTGATGTTAATTGGAGTTTTTATGGGGATTTTATTGGTTTTAACTGTTTATGTTGTAAACTGCCCTGAGACCTATTTGGAGAAGGGCGGTCTAAAAATTTAATAATAATAATAATAATAATAATAATAATAATAATAATAATAATAATAATAATAATAATAATAATAATAATTTGGAGCCTCTCTCACCTCACTTAACTGGAAAGGGCCCAGAATACAATCCTTGGAGCCTTGTGAATATCCCTAAGAGCAGTCCTTATCTGGTTGTTCTTCAGTTTGAAATAAGCATACATAAAATTCCATTCCAGTGTTTCAAATTATTGGATGAGAATGTTTTTCTTTTCTTTGAAAGTAAAAACACAGCCTAATGTCTCCAACATCACAGTTCTTGCATTATACTAAAGGGAGAGTCCTGGCTGTATAAGACTGAGCAGTTTAAGTAGTACAGCTCCTTTGGTTGATAGGCAATAGTGAATGGAGCTACTTATAAGCCACCAAGTAAACACCAGCATCCTGTTATTTTTTTGTAAATTATAGGGAAATGTAACTTTAAAAACGGGTATTATATTATACGATACAAAAAAATGACATCTGCTAATCATCAGTTTTCTACTTTCCATTTCGACTGTGTGTGAAAAGATTACGGCAAACCAGGGCTAGCAGATTGGCCAGGTCTCCCACTGTAATGGAACACCTCCTACCTTGGAACCCATCACTCCCTCTGCTGCTCAGTGAAACAGCTGAAGCAATACAGGGGAGGAAACTGGGGGCCTTTCCGCACAAGGACCAATGTTGCCAATTGGTTCCAGAAAGCGGAAACGCTATTTTTAAAAGTGCAATCTCGGTGCTATGCATACCTGCCTTTGTAGTGGAATCCAGTAGCGTTTCAATCGTTTCCCACAGGTTTCCGGTCTCACAAAAATCGCTAGAAAGGAAGCGATTTTTTCTGTGCTTTGTCCCGCCCCTGGCCATCAATCAAATGAACAGCCAAAGGGGGGTTGTTATCATGCTCCCGAAAAGCCCCTTTCCCTTTAAGAACAGTTTTTAAAAAAAGAAAAACACACGTTGCAACGAATATACCTTAATTCCTCCTAATGTAGAGACCCATCTAGCTGGCATGTGAGCTGGCGAGTCATCGTTACCACGCTCCCCCAAGTGGAAAAAAAATCCCCCCCCTGCACGGGCGTGATTTTCAGCTGAAAATAAAGGGAACTTGCAAACGGGGCTGTGTTGTGCTTGGGGACTTAGGGGAGCTTTAAAACACTTCTGTGGAGGGACTGTAGCCGGAGAAGCCTCACTGGGTGAATGAAGCCTCTGCTCGCTCCGAGAGAAAAAAAAATGGCGATCGCTTCGCCAGAAGTTCAGAGGAGAGAGCCAGGGGGAGGGACTTTGTTGGAACCGCAATAATGGGAACGCACAGGTCTTTTTCGCTAGTGTTGCAGATTGTTTGCAAGAATGTAATGCTTTTCGGAGGGTGAATCCACTTTTCCCGATTTCCCTTTAAGTGCTACAACGAATTGCTTTTTGCGGGACTGTTTCAGGAGTGTGGCAGATTGTGTGCGACATCTTGCAGAACTGCAAATTAGTAGTGTTGACAATTTGCAAGCCTTCTGCTACATTAAAGTCGTGCGGAATGGCCCTGGTTTCTCACTCATGTCAGAATGGAACTTCCAACATAAACCACTGAGTTTCAGGTAAATCATAGAGCATCACTCCAACACATTGACACCACTTGTGGGTTTACACTGGAAGTGAGTAACAGGAGAATTCCCGGAGGGATTAAAAGAGGGAGTGGTACGCCTGTTGCTCAAAAAAAAAAAAAACATCCTTGGCTCCAAAGGAGCCTTACAACAAAATGGACCAAGCAGAGTCGTCTGAAGCTCAACCCTGCAAAGACGGAGGTCCTGTGGTTGGGTAGGCAGGGACCATGGGAAGAAGAGCGCCTGCCCACCCTGGATGGTGTGCAGCTCCTAGAGACTCACTTTGCCAGGAACCTGGGTATGATTCTGGATGCTTCCCTTACAATGGAAGCCTAGGTCACAAAGGTAGCACGGCTGGCATTTTACCACCTCCGCCAAGCCAAACTACTAGCGCCCTACCTAGAACCAGAGCACCTAGCCACAGTGATCCATGTGATGGTCACCTCTAGACTAGACTTCTGCAACTCGCTCTACACAGGCCTACCCTTCTCCTTGATCCGGAAACTAAAACTGGTGCAGAACGCCACAACCAGGATTCTCACTAAAGCATCATGGAGATCTCATGTCTGGCCGGTACTCCAAGAACTTGGCTGGCTCCCAGTTGAATTCCGGATTAACCTTAAGGTTTTGGTAATCAACTTTAAGGCCATACACGGTCTGGGCCCAGTGTATCTGAGAGACCGCCTCCATGCCTATACCCCCAGAAGAGCTCTACACTCCGCCACGTCCAACAGGCTGTGGATCCCTGGCCCTAAAGAGGCACGTCAGATCTCAACAAGGGCCAGGGCCTTTTCAGTCCTGGCCCCCACTTGGTGGAATGAGATCCCTGAATAGATCAGGGCCCTGCTGGAACTTCCACAATTCTGCAGGGCCTGCAAAAGGAATCTCTTCCACCAGGCATTTGCTTGAGACCGACTGACCCATAACATCTGCAGGTCCCCCCCAAGACTGAGAGGTCGAACCTACCAAGGGAGTGTCAAAGTTATTGCTGAAATACTGTTCTAGTTGGTATGTTATTGTTATATTGTTATATTGTTATATTGTTATATTGTTATATTGTTATATTGTTATATTGTTATATGTAAATGTTCCAAAATGTTTTATGTAAAGGTATTGCTAGACCGATACACTAACATGTATGCCCCAGATCATTGCATGTGATATACCATAGATATCATTTATTTCTAACCACACACCCATAGCTATATCATTAGTCCAGTGGTTTCCAGACTGAGTTATACCACCTGGTTTATGGTATTTTAATGTTTATCAACTTAATGGTGAGATTTTTAAAAATTCAATGGTGACTGGGTTATTAGAATTAATATTAATCAAGGAACAGCTAGTACTCATGCTATTCTATGGGATGCTTGTAAAGCTTTCGTTGGAGAAAGAATCACTGTATATGCTTCCCTTAAGAAAAAGCTTAGAGAAATGAAAGAAGCAACTTTGAAAGACAGGTTCAAATATCTGTTAAAGTCAGTCTGCCTTCCAGATCAGATCTTTAACAATTGCTAACTGTTAAATATGAACAAAACCATATACTATCAGTGAAAGCAGAATATTTTAACTTCTCTGTGCCCATCATATGTAGAAAGTGGTGAGAGACCAGGTAAATTTTTATCATATCAAGACAGAAAAAGAACTTTCACCAAAGATTAGAAGAATACAATACATACTGCTTCTACTGAAACAAATTCACAATTTTATAAGTTTTATTCTGAATTGTATAATAAAGACAAAAATTTTCAAAAAAAGATTTGGAAACATTTTTTTTTCTCACCTTGATCTTCCATGTTTAGATATTATTCAGCAACATGTTCTTGCTGAACCTCTGCGTATAAATAAAAGGCAATGATAATGAATATGAATAGCAGCAAGTCTCCAGGACAAGGCAGGTTTAGATTTCTTAATTCCAAAACTTTACCTATTGTATATTGAGATTTTTGAGTCTAGCTCTTTGCCATTATTTTTGTGATGATTATATCAATGCAATCCCCAACCCTGGCAAAGACTATACACAGTCTGCAAAATATTGACGTAGTTGGCACAATTGTCTCCAGCAGCCATTTTTTTATTTTACCCAGGGCTCTTAAACAGAATTCCAAAGGTGCCTGCAGGCTCAAAAATGCTGGGGATACTAAGATATTAATTGCTATTCTTGCCAATAGACTTCAAAAGTTTGTTACAGTTTTGTTGCATGTAGAACAGGTAGGATTTAAATCAGGTAGGCAAGCTGTAATAATATTAGGCTGGTCATAGATCTGGTAAAATGGGGGGGGGAATTATAAGAATTCTTTACTATAGCTAAAGGCATTCACATGCTACAGGAGATTTATAATGTTTACAACTTCACAAACCAATTTTAGAAATGCAAATTCTGCAGATTTAAATTGCTTTCCTCAATTACCATTGGGCAAACTAAGAACCTGTTTTAGTTTTTCCAGATTGATTTTCATCCTTTAACTATCAATATTTAATCAGCTTGGACTTAATTAAAACTGGATTCACCCACCCCCCACTACTTTATATTCTTTGGTACCCTAAAAGGAATGGTAAAATATTTCCGATATCCTGTTTTGTTTGAAATGTTTGGGCCTTAAAATTCAAGCTGGATATTGAATAACACTGTAAATCTCTGGCCTAGTTTTTATTTCAGTCCAATCAAGATACTCACATTATAGTCTGACTGTCCATGATTTATTATAATGTATTTTTACACAGGAAGATAAAGGAGCACTATCAGCATAGGGTCTATGGATGCCAATCCCGTGGAATTACAGCTCTTCTCCAGATTACAGAGATCAATTCCCTTGAAGAAAGTGACTGCTTTGGAGAGTGGACTCTATGACATTGTATGTTGCCCTTCTGGGCTGCAAATGCACCTGCACAGCTGGGTGGTTGAGCTGGAGCAGAGAGTTTGCCAAAGTCCAGAGTCCAGTCCAGGAGGTCAGGAGCAAAGGGAGTTCACAGCAAGCAGGGTGGGGAACGAACTCAAATTGAGCCAGGGTCAGAAGACAGAGAAACAGTCAGAGACAATCCATAGTCAGAAGTCAGGGACAAAGTCAGAAACCAAGCCATAGGTCTACATCTGAGAGTGTAGTCAGGAACCAAAGCCAAGAGCCGGGAGCATAGTCAAAAGTCAGGTCGAAGTCAAAAGTCAGGAGACAGGCAGGCAGAGCTTCGCCAAAGTGAACCAGAACAAGTTGTCTGGGAAGGTAGGGAGGTAACGAACACATTGCACCCCTGAAGGACCTTGCCTCAAATCACTTCTGATATAGCCAGAAGCTGGGTGGGGCATCCCTCAACAAGAGGACTTGCAGCTGGTGCTAATCCTCACCAGCGGAAGGATCAGTAAGCAACCAAGCCTGCTGATCTTCTGACAGCTGTCAAGGTAGATCACCTCCTCCAACAATGCTGCTGGGGTCGTGGCCTGGGTCCAGCTATGCTGCTTCTCCGGTGAGTCATCCAAGCTGGGAGGCGACCTGTGCTGAGGCAGGGGATCTGGATCTGGAGTCTCAATGGGGGGTGTGGGGTCAGGAGCACCCTCTAGGGCAGGGGTAGTCAAACTGCGGCCCTCCAGATGTCCATGGACAAATGCTGGCAGGGGCTCCTGGGAATTGTAGTCCATGGACATCTGGAGGGACGCAGTTTGACTACCCCTGCTCTAGGGCCTTGGTGGAAGTTGCAGCAGCTGGCGAGGGCATGACACATTGCAACCCAATGAACTATTTGTTCTTCCCCGGCTCCATCCCAAAATCTTCAGGAATTACCTAACCTGAATTTGACAGCCCTAATTTTCCATCCCCCACTGGTGGCCAAGGATGACCTTACAACTCTAGTAGGGCAGAAACTATTAATTACCCTTGTTGTTGTTGTCTCTGCTTTTTAGGATGCTGTCTAGATTTGCCATAGCTTTCCTCCCCAGGAGCAAGCATCTTTTAATTTCTTTGCTGCAGTCCCCATCTGCAGTGATCTTGGAGCCCAGGAAAATAAAATCTCTCACTATCTCCATTTCTTCCCCATCTATTTGCCAGGAATTGAGAGGGCCAGATGCCATAATCATTGTTTTCTTGATGTTGAGTTTCAAGCCAATTTTTGCACTTTCCTCCTTCACCCGCATCAACAGGCTCTTTAGTTCCTCTTCACTTTATGCCATTAGAGTGGTATCATCTGCATATCTGAGGTTGTTGATATTTCTCCATGCAATCTTGATCCCAATTTGTAACTCATTTTATCCCGCCTTTCTCATGATGTGCTCCGCATACAAGTTAAATAGGCAAGGCGACAGTATACAGCCTTGCCGAACTCCTTTCTAAATTTTGAACCAATCAGTGATTCCATGCCCGGTTCTCACTGTTGCTTCTTGACCTGCATATAAGTTTCTCAAGAGACAAATAAGATGCTCTGGTATTCCCATCTCTTTAAGAACTTGCCACAATTTGTTGTGCTCCACACAATCAAAAGCTTTAGTATAGTCAATGAAGCAGAAGTAGATGTTCTTCTGGAACTCCCTAGCTTTCTCCATGATCCTTCATGACAACCTAATAAGAATCAAGGCTGCTCCTGTATGCAGAATCCTAAACTAGATTCTCATTCCTAGTAACTCTTAACGGTTAGTAACTCTTAGTAACTCTTAAAGGTTATTGAAAATGGTTTATACACATATATGCATACATATTGCTGAGAAGCAAAATCAACTGGGAAAGGAACAGATATGGGGGAGAAGAATGGGGTATCCTCCAAACTAAATATTGGAGCATGGGAACGGGAATTCGAAATCCTCTCTTTATATCAAGTAGCACCAACTATACATTGGCATCATAAAACATGTGTATGGGGTGGGGGAGTTTGGGGAACTACAGCAGGGGAAAAGGGGCTTATCCCTCCACATGGAATATGGAATTATTTTTAATTGCCATAATTATTTTAGCTAATAATGTCCTCCCTCCATACATTAATGTGCTGGGGCACAATAAGAAAATGATTGAAAGCCATACAATGTGTAAGTAAATGCTGTATAAGTGAATCCTGCTTTGCCTTTCCCCCACTTCTTCCATCATTTTGTTTGTTTGTTATTTGCGTTTCCGGTCGACTGAAGATGGCACCTAAAAGCTGGACTTCTGTTCAGCTCTTAAGCCATGCTGAGGGTCAGGAGCTTCTGCACCTGGCTGACCTGAGCAGATACGCAAATCTGCTCGCCGGTCGCCCCAGGAACCGGGAACGGCATCCTGAGGGTCCTACAGATCTGTGGGGAGGTAGGGGGACCGAGCTCCCCAGATCAACAGCGGTGTGTACTCAAGGTCACGATGGCGCCCTTGTCGCAAACAACTTTACAAGCTTGAAATGACCAGCTGACCTTACATTCTTCCCAGACCATCTTTTACCAGATTGACAGGAGCGTTGACAGAAGCTGAAGTCTACAACAGTAAGGATTGAAAGCTTTCTGGCTTTTCTCTTTCTTCTCCCACAAGCTCTTCCTCCCCCCTCCTCAACCAATTTACAAGTGAATTCCTTCTTTCGTTGAGTGAGAGACTCCCAGCTAATTATACCCGCTAACCAAACAAAGAGACAGCTTTGAAGTTTTGTTGGAAAAAGTTCAGTGGGGGTAGCTGACTTGATACGGAGATCGACAAACTGATAATTTGGGATCGCCCGTGCTCCCGCGAGACCTCACGAGACTTTCTTATAATTTGTGACTGCCTAGAACTATGGAAAAATTAACTAAGGCACAGCTTTTCCATTTGTTATGCGAAGGGAACTCAAAGATACTGAAAGCAGTCAATAAACTGGAAAAGGAAATCCGTGGGATTAAGGGGGAGCTTTTGGACGGAGCCGACGGTCTGGAGAGAGCAGCTGATATAGCTCAGCCAATAATAAATCAAACGAAAATTCAATGCTTGGAAGTTAATCAACACGAGGAGCAGAGAGCTAGGGATGTAAAAACCCAAAGTAACTTTGAAGAACCTGGGAAAACAGATTCAAGGAAGGAAAGCACCGAAAACCTGGAAGTCTATTCAGAGCAGGAAGTGATTTGGATCAGCAAAATAAAAAGAGTCTATTCAAAAGAGACAGCACCCAGGAAGCTATCAGGAGATATTCCTGTGCGACCAAGGTAGAGATCCAGATTGATAAAGTATACAGAGCCTACTCAAAGGCGACTGCAAGCAAGAATCAAGTAAGAGACATCTTTGGCCCTGACAGAAGGACAATCAGAAACATTTTACTATGGAAAAAAACACAATTTCATTTGCTGCGACCACCTGAAGGATGAGTTGAACAATGGAGTATTTTCCTGGCTTCCTGTGGGAAAGACAGCAGCAGTAACTTTTAGGACAGGACCAATATATGAAGGGAACTGACTTTATATCATCTAAGACAATAATAGAATATATCCTTATAATAGATTATACTCTCATATGTATCAACAACTACTCTACTAAGGAAGATGGTAATAACTCCTAGATCAGGATCAATATGTGATGGGAATTGAATATGTATGTCAATATGTATGCTAAAAGAGGATGACAAACTATACTTCATAGGTATTAACAAGACGGCAGTAGTAACTCTTAGGTCCGGGCCAATTTATGAAGGGGACTGACCTTATACCATTTAAGATAATAAAAGAATATATTCTTATAACAGATCACATTCTCATATGTATTAACAATCACTTGGCTAAGAAAAATGGTAAAAACCTCTAGATTAGGAATAATATGTGATGGGAACTGAATATGTATGTTAAAAGATATGGCAAACCATATCAGCTGGTCGCTTTTTTCTTAATCTTTCTGTAAATGCTTTATATAATAATAAATAATAAAATTATATAAAAAAATAAAAAAATAAAACATGTGTATGGGGTGGGAGAGTTTGGGGAACTACAGCAGGGGAAAAGGGGCTTATCCCTCCACATGGAATATGGAATTATTTTTAATTGCCATAATTATTTTAGCTAATAATGTCCTCCCTCCATACATTAATGTGCTGGGGCACAATAAGAAAATGATTGAAAGCCATACAATGTGTAAGTAAATGCTGTATAAGTGAATCCTGCTTTGCCTTTCCCCCACTTCTTCCATCATTTTGTTTGTTTGTTATTTTGTTTGAAAAAAATGTAGAGAGAAAATCAGCATAAATTGTAACACAAAAAAGTCATACAACTAGAATTGCATTGTTTGTAGGCAGCTCATGATTTATAGGAATGCAGCTTAATAGATATTGGATTGTTGGTATAGATGACTATAATTTTTTTAAATTATATATATATATATAGGCAGCTCATGATTTATAGGAATGCAGCTTAATAGATATTGGATTGTTGGTATAGATGACTATAATTTTTTTAAATTATATATATATATATATATATATATATATATATATATATATATATATATATATATATATATATATATATATGGCTATTATATATATATATATATAAATATATATGGCTATTATATATATATATAAATATATAAATATATATAAATATAAATATATATGGCTAATATATATATATATATATATATATATATATATATATATATATATATATATATATATATATATATATATATATATATATATATATATATATATGGCTATGCTATCCTAACACCACTGAGAGGTACATTTCTGTTTGTGATGTTGTTAATAGTTATATTAGCAAACCTGTAAGTAATGACCTGCTATTATGAATAATTCAATTTTGGGGTTGCCAATGTAATAATCATAACATAATATGACAGAAAATGCCGTATGCAGTTAGATTGACCCTATAAACTGGATTCTACAGTTGATTGAGCACTGGATGTTCAAGCTTCGAGAAATGTCTGGGGCTTATACAAGAGAAAGGGAATGTGATACTCTCTAATTCCATTTCTATTACTGTAGCTGCCAATACTATATAACATTTTGTCCACCAGTGTCCTGCAACTCAGCAGGTGGAATTCAGAGTACACAGGGGAAATTCAGAGTAAACAGGGAAATTTTTCATATATAAAAGAGATAATAATAGAAATATAGATGGAATACAGAAAAGTAAAGTGATTACACATGATGATTCGTATTATTATTAAAAATGACTATAGACTAAACAACATTGTTGTTATTGTTGTTGTTAGGTGCGAAGTCATGTCCGAACCATCGCAACCCCATGGACAATAATCCAGCCAGCCACCTCATTCTCTGGCATCCCCTTCTTCTTTTGCCCTCGATCGCTCCCAGCATTAGGCTCTTCTCCAGGGAGCCCTTCCTTCTCATAAGGTCGCCAAAGTATTTGAGTTTCATCTTCAGGATCTGGCCTTCTAAAGAGCAGTCAGGGTTGATCTCCTCTAGGACTGACCGGTTTGTTCGCCTTGCAGTCCAAGGGACTCGCAAGAGTCTTCTCCAGCACCAGAGTTCAAAAGCCTCAATTATTTGACGCTCAGCCTTCCTTATGGTCCAACTTTCACAGCCATACATTGCAACTGGGAAGACCATAGCCTTGACTAGACGCACTTTTGTTGGCAGGGTGATGTCTCTGCTTTTTAGGATGCTGTCTAGATTAGCCATAGCTTTCCTCCCCAGGAGCAAGCGTCTTTTAATTTCTTTGCTGCAGTCCCCATCTGCAGTGATCTTGGAGCCCAGGAAAATAAGTGTAGACTAAATACAGATGTGGCCTCTATGGGCTGACTTGGCCCCTCGGGCTTCTGGATGCCAGGCTGCTCATCTTCTTTGTGCTCTGCAGCCATTAGAAAAGCCTTCAGGGGTGGCAGGCCCAAGATGCGGCAAAAAACGGCACTAAAAATGGCCACCGTGAAGAAAACGCGCCAAAAAGAGGGGGGGGGGAGCAGCCACGTGCTCAACTTGCCCTCGATCGCTTTTTAGCCTTCCTTTCTTGCTGAAAACAGGAGGGGGGAAGGAAAGACAAAGGGAGGAAGGTTTTGGGGGCGAGAAGGAAGGAAGCAATGTGAATAAAGGAAAATCTTCTTCTTTTATTTGGAGACGCTAGTCGCTAGTCTGCGAGCAATCCCTCTAGTGAGGCAGGAAGAAGACTGAGCAAGGAGGGCGTATCCCACAAGGGAGACAGGAAGTTCTTCTTTGACCTACCTCCCTCGAAGAGAAATGGGAAATCACCCACCAAGCTATCCTCCTGTTCTAGAGGGAGAACCAATTCTTCTTCTTTTTCTGAAATACTTTTTCTTTGTACAATCACATGTTCCAATTTTATAAAGTCAGGTTTATGGTTTTGATTGCACCAAGGCTCAAAACTCCCCCAGCAAGCAGCAGAAAGTCAAGAGGAGACAGATTATAGATTGAGGTTGGCTAAGACCATGTACTTGCAAATTATGCCCACTCCAGGGAGGTTTCATTCAAAAAGCAAATAAAGGTTTATTATCTAAGATTTTTTAAAAAATGGTTTCAGACAACCATTAACACTGCAAAGGGTACTGGAGCCCTCTCTCAATTTTTACATATCTGTAAAAACCAAGGTCCTTTCCATCATTTATTTGTACATTTGTAATAAAAAAGCAATAATATAAAGAATGGAAAAAAGCTGTAAAAGTTACACTAAGGCCCATTCCGCACAGGTTTATTGTAGCAGGAGTGTGGCAAATTGTAATCGCTACTAAAATGCAGTTATGCACAATGTCGTACACAATCTGCCACACTCCTGAAACCGATCAGCAAAAAAGTGCTTCGCTGTAGCGCTTCCAGGGAAATCCCAAAAAGTGGATTCACCCTCTGGAAAGCGCTACACTCTTGCAACCAATCTGCAACACTAGCAAAAAAGGTCTGTGTGTAACCATTGTTGCGTTTTCAGCAAAGTCCCCCCCCCCTGGCTCTCTCCTCTGATCTTCCGGCGAAGCAATCACCATTTTTTTTTCTCGGAGCGAGTGGAGAGCAATGAACCGGTGAGCCTTCATTCACCCAGTGAGGCTTCTCCAGCTACAGTCCCTCCACAGAGTTGCTTTAAAGCTCGCCTCTAGTCACCAAGCACAACAGAGTCTCGTTTGCAAGTTCCCTTTATTTTTGGCTGAAAATCTCACCCGTACACGGGGGCGGGATTTTTTTTTCACTCGGGGGAGCATGGCAACGATGAATCGCCAGCTCATACACCACCTGCCAGCTAGATGGGTGCAACGAATCAACGCAGATTTGTTGCAATGTGTGTTTGTTGTTTTAAAAACCTGTCTTAAAGGGAAATGGGCTTTTCGGGAGCATGATTGGCTGTTCGTTTGAGTGACGGCCAGGGGCGGGACAAAGCACAGGAAAAATCGCTTCCTGGCTAGCGATTTTTGGCAAGACCGGAAACCTGTGGGAAACAATTGCAACGCTACTAAATTCAACTACAAAGCCAGGTATGCATAACGCCGAATTCCACTATTTTAAATTTCAGAATTGCTTACTGTAAACAATTGGCCACATTGATTCTTGTGTGGAATGGGCCTGAAAGTTCAGCCTCTCTTGTCAAAATTTCTATTTGCTGTTATATTTTAAAATAAACACAAAAATCAGTTGTCATTGTACCGTTTGGGGGGGGGACACAATGGGGATTTTCATATTAACCATTCTAAACTGGATGCTATTCATTGTTGGACACGCTATGGACATTTTAAACTTTACACCATCCAGAAGTGCAATAAATCGGTGAAAACTGAAAGACAATTTCCTTCAAAAGCAAGTCAGGCAGGCTTTGCTAACCTGACATAAGCAGGTTTCTATGAACAGGTAAATAAGTTCTGCTAAAAGCTGGTTACTAAAATAGTTTTGTCTGAAATGAGAGAAAAAATCCATTAGCAACCAGTTACTAAAATAGAATGCAAAGACTATTTATGAAAATTTTGCCCTATACAAAAAGAACTTATTTCCTCACCGGGAAGGGGGGGTGATGCAACAGAATAACAAAAAAACTTTGTTGAAAGTAGCAACTGTCATTTTTTGTTAGATATTTAAAAATACTATTTGAAACAGAGCCGCCAGCCACCAGGTGAGAACTGAAGTTCTCCCAAAATTACAACGTATCTCCAGGAACCTGGGATCAGTTACCCTGGAGAAAATGCCAACTTTGGAAGGTAGGCTCCATAGCATCAAATTTCTGTTGAGGTTCTTCCCCTCCCCAAAACCTACTCTATCTAGGCTCTACCCCCAAACTCTGCAGGGATTCCCAACCCAGACATGTGTAGCACAATTTTCTCATCTTGGGTTTTCCTATATGTTTTCTCCCCATCAATTCTGGCCCCATACTGCTTCTGTTGATCCCCCGATTTCCACATACATCTTTCTGTCTTTTTTGTTGTTATTCCTTGCCCCCCCCCAGGTCTTTTGAAAGGATCTATACCCCATTTACTGCTTGGGAGGGAATGGTTTTAAGGGATATTATTTTACTGTGGAGGGTTTAGCACTGTAACTCACCATGAGCCAGCTTGCTGGGAGCTACAGCAATATACAAATAGATAAGGTAAGGTAAGGTAATTAAATAAACAAATAAATTACAGAAATGGCCACCCTAGACATGTGCCATGGAAGGACAATTCAGATTAACCATTATGCTAGGATTATCTCTGCAAAACTTATTATTTAATGCCAGTTGGTAATATTTGTCCTATTGCAGTCCCTTTTCTCTTTCAGGGAATCAGACAGTTTATCTATATGATGATCTTGTAAATGATAATGAATGCAATGTGATAAGTATAACTAAGATAAAATTGCTAATGGCCACATCTTCATTGGATGGAATCTATTATGTAGCAAAACAGATTTTATTCTTCTGAAAACATTATGTAATTTGTCACTATACAGTGTAGACTAAATACAGATGCAGGCTAAATCTTCAATTTAAAGAAGTTATCATAGGGCAACCAAAACTACATATATTGAGTTCTTACAAAAATGTTCAAATCGCTCTGATATGTTTAGTGAGTAAACAAGTACTGAATCCAACCATTCACCACACCCTGCCATTAGAAGCTGCTGGGTAGAAATTAAACTATTTTGAAAGGATTATACATATTTTGTAGCCAAGGCTGAATTTGAGAGAAACCCATGGGTGCAGGATAGAAGTCCACATGTCTTGCAAGTTTTTTTCAAATTAAGAATATTGTTAAGTTTCTGTTAAGTCTATCATGCAACAATTGCAAGTTTGTAATAGCCAGTGAAGCTACAAATTGTAAGCTGGGCATGGTGCCATGTTGTGAGACACTGTGGCAGTAAAGGAAAAGTTATTTTGCACTGTTTTGCACTTATCATTTTATCACACTATTGAATATGTATGTTAAATAGGAATTGTTGGCTTTTTGATACAGTCAGGATTTATGGGGGGGGGATTGGCCTTGCATACATAGTGTATTTTTTGTTTTGTTTTTTTGTCTTCTCGCTGTGTACCTCTGTTGAAATTGCGTATTTTGTAGCCAAGGTTGAATCTGAGAGAGACCCAGGGGGCAGGATAGACTTCCACATGTGTTACCCACAATCAGCTGGAATGTGCATGCATAAATCTCTTTAGAATACTGGCCCTAGACTAGGGCAGAGTCTGCACTTACTTTGTTTATTCCATAGTCAGTCCTGTTGAATTCTGATCGCTTTGAACTCGGGTCTTCTTCTCCCCCACTCCTCCCCATTGAAACAGGAAAGTCTTCTGCACGTGGTTACGGAGGCTCAGAAGGTGGGGGGGGGAGCCAAGCCTCTTTCTTTCTTTTCTTGAAGGGGGGGGGGAGAGGAGCCAGGCAGGGAGCCTCTTTCTTTTCTTGGAGGGGAGGGGGAGAGGATCGAAAAAGGCAGAGGAGGGAGGAAAAATCCAGGACCGACAGAAATTGAGAGAAATTAGGGGCTTCTCCTTTAAGGCAAGCGTATCACATGACAGGTGTAGCCTATCAGAGATTCTCTACCACGGAGCTTGCTTTCCCAAATGGATATTGAGGATTAACAACACTCTGAGATATTGCACAATAAAGGTAGGGTCACTCCGGATCAATCCTTCTTGCTGCAGAAGGAAAATTTAAATTGCCCCAAATCCAAACAGAAATCGCATTCTGTGTAGAGGGCAGGGACTGAATCGATCTGCGGTTGGAATAAAAGCTCCGTGCAGTTTACACCTAGATTAGGCCATTAGTGTGAACTATTTTAACATATGAATGGGTCCTCTCATACTCAGTAGGGCTTTTGAATATTTTGTTTTCCTGAATAGGTCTGTTGTACTTGTGAATTAAAAAAAATATATCAAAAATTCTGCTGGGCGCATGGAAGCTGTTGGCAACACCAACATCAGCTTTTTGTATTGTATCATTCCTTTCTCAACGAAGTAATTAATAACCATCAACCTCCTCTATTTTGTGTGGGACACCCTCCATTTGAATAAAGATCAAAAACTTATTTTCATTCACAGATTTTTCTATTATAGCTCTATAATCTAGAATTTGCCTTAAGGTGGAAGGTGAGTTCTAGAGATAAATGGTAATTGATTTAATGCTATTTGAAAGAAAACAGGCTTCATTGTACCAGATATAAAATTAATACATAAAACCATTATATATGGATTAAAGTTTCATACAGCATATCACACATTATATGTATATGTATATGTATATGTATATGTATATGTATATGTATCCTGGCAAATAGATGGGGAAGATGGGGAAGAAATGGAGATAGTGAGAGATTTTATTTTCCTGGGCTCCAAGATCACTGCAGATGGGGACTGCAGCAAAGAAATTAAAAGATGCTTGCTCCCGGGGAGGAAAGCTATGGTAAATCTAGACAGCATTCTAAAAAGCAGAGACATCACGCTACCAACAAAAGTGCGTCTAGTCAAGGCTATGGTCTTCCCAGTTGCAACGTATGGCTGTGAAAGTTGGACCGTAAGGAAGCCGAGCGTCAAAGAATTGAGGCTTTTGAACTCTGGTGCTGGAGAAGACTCTTGCGAGTCCCTTGGACTGCAAGGTGAACAAACCGGTCAGTCCTAGAGGAGATCAGCCCTGACTGCTCTTTAGAAGGCCAGATCCTGAAGATGAAACTCAAATACTTTGGCCACCTCATGAGAAGGAAGGACTCCCTGGAGAAGAGCCTAATGCTGGGAGTAATTGAGGGCAAAAGAAGAAGGGGACGACAGAGAATGAGATGGCTGGATGGAGTCACTGAAGCAATAGGTGCAAGCTTAAATGGACTCCGGGGAATCGTAGAGGACAGGAAGGCCTTGGAGGATCATTGTCCATGGGGTCGCAATGGGTCGGACACGACTTCGCACCTAACAACAACAACAACATGTATATGTATATGTATGATGTCTCCTGAAGGTAGAAAATGCAGAGATCAATAGTTTCCCATTTGAGGTTAAATATATATATTATTTAAAAGTGATTTAAACACAACTTGCTTAGCTTTGTCATCTGAAAACACACCTGGCATCTATTACATTTCAGGTAGGAATATGCAAATCATTAATGTGTATAAGACTAAAAGCCTCAGTTTTAGTAAAACTGCCTCTTTAACTGGGAATGGTTCCAAAAATACCTCAAGGAAGGAAACTACTCATTGCTGCAGCAGGGATCAGAACTCTGTTTCACTAATTTCATGAAATTTTTCAAACTACACGTTATTCTGTTTCTTGATTTTGTATTTCCAAGGATGTTAGAGAGGAACATGAAGCTGACCTTAAAAATAACATGGCCCTCAATAAAAACTAGCCCTTTTGGACATGCATATTCAGTACAAAAGACTTGGATTCAAAGCATGGGTGAATACTGAACCTAAATTGTGCTAGAAGATCATGCACAATAAAACTGGCCATAATCCACAGAGCTACACAATTAGTTCTCTGCACTCAGGTGGACTTGTATTTCTCAAAAAGTAGTCCCCCATGCAACCAATTTTTTGAGGGATGGGAAAGTTTTAAAGTACTTTGGAATATGGCAGGTGCATGTGGAGGGCAATTCTCTTATTCCACCTGGGAAAAAATCTAAAGCTTCATTGGTTTGCAAAAGTACTTGGGCATTCATAAAGTATCTCAAAAAACAAAAGCTTTTATTTCACAATGGCTGTGATTAGGCTGCTACACAGATTTCAAAAATCCAGCATGAAACGCAAAACAATGCAGTTGATTCAGCCGAAGTAGTTATCTTCTTAGATCATCTTGTGTTAAGAACCATCTCTAGGGTTTATGTGTACTGACCATGCTTATTAAACTCTGGACCCATTAGAGAGACTCTCTTTAGGGAAATAATTCAAGGTGATAGTATAGAACTTGAAAAAACAAGTTTTGAGGATTTTTAAAAATCTCTTCATTTTACAACATTATTAACCATCTTTTAGTCATGGCTTGTATCCCATGCAGAGCAAGTGCAGCACAAATGTTGCCTTTCCCCCACCTG
Organism: Paroedura picta; assembly: GCF_049243985.1. Taxonomy (NCBI): domain Eukaryota; kingdom Metazoa; phylum Chordata; class Lepidosauria; order Squamata; family Gekkonidae; genus Paroedura; species Paroedura picta. Next base: position 142,890,038 of record NC_135369.1, read on the forward strand.
CCCCTCCTGGTGCGCCTTCTGTTCCCCCTGACATTATGTCCCGTGGGTAGTGGAACTTTCAAGAACATGCTATTTATTTATTCACTTTATAACTTTACAGCTTCTCACTGAGATTCAATATGAGTGACAAAATATAAGAACAATGCAAGCAGACATCCAATGAACAATGCAATAGGATTAGGATTACAAAATAAGAAGACAATGCAGGTTAAAAATAAGTAAACAATGCAGATTAACGCATGACATACCACAAACAAGGCAGAAACACCCAGAGTCCCAGTAGCAAACTGGCAGTTAATCCTCCATTTTAAAGCGAAAGTTGGGGAATCCCCAAAAGTGGATTACCCCAACCATCCAGCGCACGTGGGAGGAGAGCAAGCAGCAAACCACATGCTAAAGACATGTGCATAACCAACGTAGGCAAAGTAGCATGATCTCCGTCTCCAGCGCCCGCCCTCGAGCCCACCTCCCTCTCCCTTCTACCCAAACGGGGCTTTCTTTTCTTTTCCTTCCCTTTCCCTTTCCCTTTCCCTTTCCCTTTCCCTTTCCCTTTCCCTTTCCCTTTCCCTTTCCCTTTCCCTTTCCCTTTCCCTTTTCTTTTTCTTTTCTTTCTTTTTTTTTTGGGGGGCAAGCTGCAAGGACCAACGAATATGCATTGGTCCATAGAGGCAGAACAACAACAACAAAAAAAAAACACCAGTTGGCACACCAAGCATACCTCTCAACCCCCCCCCCCCAAAAAAAATCTGGAAAAACTTATTTCTGTTCATCTGCAAGTGTCAAACATCCAAAAAGGGCTAGTTAAATTATGCACTATGCATCTATGATTATATACATAGGCATAGCAATGGAGAAGTTTTACTTTAAAAGAAAAAGATCGCTTTCCCTTTAAAACCAGGAGAAAGCTGATTGGCTGGCTGCCTTGATTAACAGGCAGGGGGAGACTTGCTGGTACTGCGAGTCCCTCTTTGCAGCCATTTTATTCAGCCAAGTGTGAGAAAGTGGGAGGACAGCGAGGAGGTGAGAAATGGCGGCAGGTGTGTGTGTGTGTATTTTTAAATAGTGTTAAGCAATTTTGGTTGTTTAACATTAAAATTTTAGAAGTGCAGAATGGCCCCTAGTATTAGAGCCTGTAATAGTCTTAGGGCTGCCAGGTGGGTAGTCTTCCAAAAAAGCAGGAGACTTGGAAGCCCAAATGTTGGGTATAATTGCCCAGATTCTCCTGCTCTCCCTGCACACAATAAGCTCTCCAGCTGAAAGCTGAATTTGCAAGTTTCAGCTGATACTTGTCCACAGTATGTCCTAACAGAAAATAACAGAAAATAAAATCCCCAGAACTGAAGATACTGAGCACAACTGACAGATAAGTATTTCCATTTCCCAAAATTTTCTTAATTTTCAAAAATTATTAGGAGTATTGTTGAGTTTTTAAAATGTATGTTTGAAGAAGAGTTTGGTATAGTCATTGAGTTGTGCTATGATTTGCATAATTTAGTTGTCATCGTATTGTTTTCGGAAGTCAAATTAAAATACATTAATTTCATTTCTTATTCCTACTCCTAAATGCATTCCTTGTACTTTAAAACACATTTTACAATGTAGTGCTACAAGGCTGTGCCTAATTATACTGGGTATCCAGAAATAGGTATATATGACTCAGAATTTCTGTGTACTTAGCCAGCCTATCAGACCACAAGAAATACACCAGCTATGGTTAAATTAAGCAATAGCAGGCTACAGCCTGTGACATATATAAGGACATCTCACTTTAAAGAGGCTTGTAGAGCAGAAAGAAAACATACATTTAAAATACAATCGTCAACACTAATTCTGATCTGAGTGAACATCATTACAGATTGTTGGCTTCTGATGACAGAAGAACAGAACTCAAAGCAAAGATCAATGCTTTCATTCACTGTGTTAGTTTATGAACCTAGGTCATAGCACTGTCAGTATATAACTGAGAACACAGTATCTTATGCCATAACCTGTTCCTAATTTTAACCCCCACAGTTTTATATAATTGCATTTGAGAAGCTATGTAAATTGAAATGTAATCCTGTGCAGTTACTTCAATCTAAACCATTTAAATCAATGTGCTTTCTACATATGCCACATGCTGCCACTTGATGTCTTTCTTTTATCCATAAAATAGATAATGATATTTTGTCCCACTGGTATGGTAAGCAAAAACATCATAATGTTTCAATCCAAAAAAGCATGAAGTGAATCTTGAAAAACTAAAATATTTCCTATTGTTTTTTTAAAAAAAAAAAGAACATATCCGAGTTTCTCTTCGTGCAAGAGTAGAATAGATTCCATCTAGTTGTTGCAAAGTGGTGCTTTTTAATTTCACTGATAATTTGCTGTTGGGAGTAAGCAAAGTGGCTAAGTTTGCAGATGACATGAAGTTGTTCAGGGTGGTGAGAACCAGAGATGACTACTCCAGAGGAATCTGTAAAGGGTATGTAAGTGTGTGTCAGCATGGCAAATGAGGTTCAGTGTGGGCAAGTGCAAAACACTGGAGTAAAAAATCCTAACTATAAATATATATGTTGATGGGGCCTAACTGGTGAGAGATCTTGGAGTCATGGTAGATAACTCACTAAAGATGTCAACTCAGTGTGTGAGCCAAATGCTATACTATTTAAAGCAATTATATCTGTGGCCAGCCTATTACAGCCTTGCCTACTTGACATAAATGGTCTACACTGTACAGTGTACCAAAACTGTAACAACCTTTTGAAGTCTGTTGAGAAGAACAGCTATTAATATCTTAGCACAGGTATCCCCAACCTTTTTGAACCTGCAGGCACCTTTGGAATTCCGACTACAAGTCCTGGCCAAAATAACAAAATGACTGCTGCAGGCAATTGTGCCAACCACAAAATGGCAGGGATGGCAGTCACATGCAACTCTAAAAGTAACTCCGCTATCTTAATGAAGGAAGGATTCTCTGAAGGTGGAAGTACTTTAGATTCCTTGTGATGGAAATTATGACTTGTATCTTTTTAGTGTGTGTAGAAGTATACAACAAATACATGTGGCTGAAAGTTGCATGTTAAGGATCTTATAAAATGATTAAAGAGAATGTTAAAATGATTACCAACCTATTTCCATGGAAAATCTCAAATTGTTTGACAGCTCAGTTTGATGGAGAACCTGTGCAATGTATATTCAGAAACAAAGGATAGCACAATGTGTAAAGTTACAAACTGTTTTTTGTAATGCAACTTTTATGGTCTGCTTTTACAATCATGAATGATAAGGAAACCAGGTACAGGTATGCTATTTAACTGTATTTCCATCTAATAGTCACCATCTCGTCTTCTACAATCCTACGGAGTATTTATTTTGTTTATCACTTTTATATTGGACTTCTGTGTTACTCAAGCTAGCATTCTTAGGCAGTCACCCCATCTGGGACTGGCCAGATGCAGACCTGCTTAGCTTTGGCAAAACTGCTGATTCATGTGTCTGCACACCATGCCCTCAGAGAAGTATGCACTGCTCTGAGGAATCATGGGTATGAAATTATCTAAAAGAAACTTGTTACAAGAAATACATGATCTGTTATATTAGGAAAGTCAGGAAGAATATATCTCAGAAAACTTTAATTTTTATTTGCAAAAACCTCTCATAAAAATCAGATAGAATACTGTTTTTATATGCCAACCTCAGCAGTGCTTTCCATGGGAGATGAAAATACTATTGATGCAGTAAATTGTTGACAGCAAATATTTGTGAGGTGGACATACTTTGGACTTGCATAAAGAAAATATCACTAGCAAAAAAGTCTGTTGTATGTTTTCCATAAAAGTTTTTTAAACAAGGAGATTGAGAGAGAGAGAGAGAGAGAGAGAGAGAGAAAAGAGAGAAACTGAAGAAGTAATAGGCCTTCACTGCTGTGCAATACCTATTGTAAGACACTTCCATTACGGCTAATCAGGATGTTACAACTGATCACATTCCTTACATCAAACGCTGCCCTACAGTAGTGTCTGAAGGGTAGCTGTCACAGTACATCAGCTATAAAAAAGTCAAAAATGTGACTAGCAATATTCACATTTTGCTGGCATATGAGGACAATTCATTGAGAGCATCCACCTGAGCTGCCAGACTCTTGCCTGTTTCTTCTCCCTTTCCTTTTTTCCTACTCATACACATAGTTTCTGGCTCCTCTACTTCCTAATTTTCCTGAATCATAGTTTGCTGAATTGGTAAATATGTTTGATTTGTTTCATCTATCATACTTTGAAACAATGTTAGAAGTAGATATACAAAAGCTATTTTGTATGCAAAGTATTAGCTGTGAATTGCAAATGTCAGGGCAAAGTGGTTTAGAAAAAAAGCATGAAAAAGAAATGTAAAGGTGAGTGGTGTGCGTGAGATAGGTGCTCATAGGGTATTCCCAGTCATACCATAGTTTGGTATTCGTTCTGAACTAAGCTACTGAATTAAACTTTTGAGTATTCTGCATATATTCGCAGTTATTTGGGTAGCTTCTGAATATCTACTCATTGCTTTATTTGGGATAAACTATAATGGTTTTATTATAATAGACCTTCACATATATTTTCAGTACTTGTAAACAATGTCTTGCAGAAAAACTAATAACCAGAGATACTATTTTGAACCTTATTTGAAACTCTGTTGGATAGAAGGCAGACTTTAAAACAGGCACTTGCTATGAAGGTATAATTATGAGAGCAATTGAAATGGATTAGTGTTGGCAGCTCTTACAATTTTATCATACATCTTGTTACTAGAACCTCTTGAGTGCCAGAGTGCTACATGTACATTGCTATCACTTACAATTATGAATGATATCTGGAATAAAATGTCTAAAATAAGTCCTAAAGATGTGTGTTAAGTAACAAGAAGGAAGGAAGGAGGGGTTGTAACTGCAATCAGCAAGTATTTTGGTGAGGTCTGCCTTGGAGGGCTGTTGTTAAGCTGTTTAAGCAGCTAAGCTGCTCCTGTGAGTTCACTGTGTGGTCAGTGCGGGGAATTGTAACCATGAGCAGTGGAAAATCTGCAGCATGTGCTCTGGGAATACCTTTGTTTAAGGTGGGCTCCTGTACGCTTCCTCTTTCTTTGGGAAAAGAAAGAACAGATCAGTGTATTTTGCAGAAGCAAACAAAGAGCAGGTCTCTCTATCTGCTGATGTAGTCTGCCTGCAGCCTAGCCACAAGAGGCTTGTAAGGAGATGGAAGCAGATGGATATGCTATATTTTTGTAAATAATCTTTCCCAACAAAAACTCTCTTTTAATCCTGAAAGATCTGTGTGTCTGGATCTGTGCCTCTTCCTTAAAGGTAACTTATAACTGCATACTTTCAAAATACCATTACTCTGCAGCTCTATTTTCTGTAGGCACTCAGGATCAAATCAAATCCAAAAGTCCCAAAAGGAAGGAAGGAAGGAAGGAAGGAAGGAAGACAGACCATGGGCAGCCTGCTCACAAGACTTTCTATGTCACCATGCTACTGATGTTGACACAATCAAGCATAGTTAGTTGGTATTCTGAGCTTCATGGGAAACATGTTTGGGAACCTCTGTCCTAGATTAGTTGTAACTGCCTGCAATATTAGCTTCACTCCCAATATTAGCTTCACTGCTATGGTCTTCTCTCCCCAAACCCTGTTCTTCCCTGGTTCTACTCCTAATTCTCCAGGTATTTCCCAATCTGGAGCTGGCAACCATAATTGTGTCCACTCAGTTTTGTTACAACATGCTACTCAGAACAAGTTCAGCAGAACTGATCTGAAGAGTCTTCTGGAGTTGCAAGGTTGTCTAGTTAACCTTTTGTTCTTTGTATTATAAGTATGGCTTCCTGATCCTCAAAACATTACATTATAATTAAATTATATGTCAGGATCTTATGTATTACATGTATGTTTTGATGCACCTGAAATTTAATCTTTCTTGAATAAGTAACTTTATTGACTTGCTCAGGGGGATGTAGAGTGCCAAGCCTTGTCTGACTGAGTGAGATCCATTAAAATTTGACATAAAACAGAGGAAGATATGGGATGTTAGTCTTCTAATCTATACAATGTAAAACGGTGCTGATAAATTTGCATCAGCTTCTAATTGTCTGCATATACTATTTCCATTTAAATTTAAGGAAAGGTTTGGGTAGTGGCAACTAACCATGTCTAAAACAAAACGTAACTAGTCTAGGCTAACACATGCAGACCAATCCTATGCAAATATATTAAATCACAAGTATGTTTATTACTTTGTAGCATTGGTAAATTTGACAAAAATGAAATGGATTTGATCTTAACTAAGACTACAATCCCAGTATTCTTTGGAGAAAGTCCCCATTGAGTAAAGTAAAATTTACTTTAAGTAGATCTGGTTAGGATTGCTCTCTAAATGTCTCCCTAGGGCCAGGCGGCTACTTGCACTCACCAATATTTTTATAAACCACTAAGAACAATTCTGAGAAGGACAAGCAAGTTATCCAGTCCTGTTTCTGGTCCATCATAGTATTCAATTATATTCTGAAAGCTGCAATACTTTGAACTATGGCATGGTCCCAACATAAGAAATGGCACTGTCTGGTGTAAAGAACTTTTAAAAATAAAACTTTTACATTTATTTTAGAATATTAGAAAATATATAATGTGAATCTTGTAGTAATTGACAGGGTTGTTTCCCAGTAAAACCTCACTATTTAGCTTCAAAAGAGCCAACTAGCTATTACTACACTCAATCTATATTTGGCAAAATCCCTATTTTCTGACTGACAGACTATGCTTAGAAATATTGTATAAAATACTTGCCAGAACAGTATACACAGATGATAAAACAAGGAATGATATCAGTTGACAAATTTCAGCAATTTTTATTTAGATTATAAAGATTAATTATAAGCCAAATAAAAATAATTTTTGGTAAAGGTAAATTACTCAGAATGACAATTAACGTCTGCAAACTCTTAGACTATGTAAGATACAAACTGAAAAAGCTTCCTTTGAATGGTGTTTGAATTAGTATGGAAACCCTTCCAGAACAGCCAGAAAACTCATGTAAGGAACACTCCAGAATCTTCTATACTTCTAGGGACACAATACAAATGTGAAACTCCCCACCACCTTCCATGAAAGCCTCTCTCTTACAGGACAGTTTTCGTTGCTGGCCTTACTCTAACAGAAGAGAACTGCAGGATACATCTAACGTAAAGACTGGATTGTATAACATAAAAAAATAAAGGGAAAATAAAGGAATTGTATAACATATTGAAAAATAAAGGGAAAATAAACCAGCAAACGGGGCTGTGTGGTGCTTGGTGACTTAAAACAGCTCTGGGGAGGGACTGAAGTCGGGGAAGCCTCACTGGGTAAACGAAGGCTCGCCCGTGCGTTGATCTCCACTTGCTCCGAGAGAAAGAAATGGCGATTGCTTCGCCAGAAGATCAGAGGAGAGAGCCAGGGGGAGGGACTTTGCAGAAACCGCAATAATGGTAACACACAGAACTTTCCCGCTAGTGTTGCAGATTGGTTGCAAGAGTGTAGCGCTTTCCAGAGGGTGAATCCACTTTTGGGGATTTCCCTGAAAGTGCTACAACAAAGCGCTTTTTGCGCATCAGTTTCAGGAGTGTGGCAGATTGTTAACGACGATGTGCATAACCGCATTTTTGTAGCAATTTCAGTTTGCCACACTCTTACTACAAAGAATCTGAGCAGAATGGCCCAAAGTATTGTTTTGGTTGTTCTCAGTCACAGTACTGAAGTAGTTTGTGCAAGAGTACAGACTAGAGTTGTGAAGACCTATGCAGAGATAGAAATGGGTAGTACAGGAGCGTCAAGTACTTGAATTTTGTTTTTATGGCTTTTCTACAAGTTATATAAAATCACCCCAGCTCCTGAGGTTACTTATATTTTAAACAAATCAGACCTGAAAGCCATGCTGGAACAAGCAAAGGATGGAAACCAAGACAAATACAAAAATAACAATAGGCAGGTATAGGCTGGTTATTTTTTATTCCTAATGCGATGAATGCATGAATCATGACTTCAGAGAAGTGTCATCTGGCTTTTAATTGTACTTTGCAAAGTAACACAGTTCTATTATTTAATAATTATAAAACAAATTAGTAGGTAAAATTAAAGTGCAGATATTCTGAACTTGTAGTCTAAAGAATTACGGGAAATGCTATTGCACTAGTGATAGAAAAGACAGAGTTAATTGTTTTCCATCCTCAAGAGCCCAAGTACTTCACGGACTCTGTTTTAATGTAGCTAATATTAATGTTTCTATATAAACACAACTTTACTTTGTAAATACATTCATTTTCAAAATTCTGCATGTCTTCCCACATTAGTATTATGGATCAATAATGGACTGGTTTTATTAGTAAATTATTCAGCCATCCATATTAATGTTGGCCATTTTTTTATCATTGATGGAAACTCAGATCACCATCTATGCCAAGAACGGCTACTAGCACCCTACCTGTCCTCAGAACACCTCGCCACTGTGATCCATGCAACAGTCACCTGCAGGTTAGACTTCTGTAATTCATTCTACACAGGCCTACCCTTGTCCTTGACCCAAAAATTGTAGCTGGTGCAAAATGCGGCATTTTTGGTAGTGGATAAACACATGAATTCTTTTGATAATCTTCTTCAGCCCAAGTCAGGAAGCTACACCCTTAATATGCCCACGGCGCTGCAGGCGCCGCGGACTAAATAATTCGTTAAGCCCTCAGGCGGAGGGCTTTGTCCGTGATGAGGAAGGGGCCTAATTGGCCCCTTCCTCCTGACAGACCATCGGCCGGGCCAATCGGCAGGCGCAAAGCGCCTGCCGATTGGCCCGGCCGATTCCTAGGCTGCTGAAGGAAGCAACTGCGAGCCGCGCGGAGCGCGGCTCACAGTTGCTTCCTTGAGGGCGGCCTGACACGTCGGGAGGCGCGAAGCGCCTCTGACACGTCAGGCCGTCGGCAAAGGAGCCCCTGGCAGCCGCTCTCTGCGCGGCTGCCCGGGGCTCCCTGCCCGGCGGGCTGATGCTGCAAGAGGCACAAAGCGCCTCTCGCAGCGTCAGCCCCCTGACACACGGAGCCCCGGCAGCCGTGCTCTGCATGGCTGCGGAGGCTCCGTGGTCTAGCGCCCGCTGCATTTAGCTGCAGCGGGCTTGATTACTAGTGTTTTTATAATGTACTGAAAATCTCCTGTACTGAAAGTCTGGATCACTAAAACTTGTAGACTGGATCAAGTGGCAAAATTGACTGCATGTTCAAACCATTAATATTTCAAGATATTTCAAAAACTGTGATCAGTTTTTAAGAATAAATACATTCAAAATATAATTTGGATATTAATTCCGATGACATACATCACCTTGTAAATTTATTTACTAAAATGCAAGGTTTATGATTTATTTACCAAGAGTAAAATCTGCTTAAATCAACCTATAACCAATTTACAATAGAATTTATCCAACCATGATCAGGACTGGAGCTAAGACAATTGACGTAATTATATCTGGGAATCTGTGTGAGTATTTTGTGATACCATATTTTAGCTATGACATGATCAAAAGAGTTCATGTGTTTATCCACTACCAAAAATGAAATACTTCAAATACTGGGATAGTTAAGCCTGCGTTTCACTAGGGAATTTAACCTTAGCAAGATTCTGCTCTTTCTTTATTTGGCCATGAGAGTTTTAAAAACATAATTTAAAAACTGTGTGTAATTACATGGTGTTACTAAATCAGAATTTATGTCTAGGCAGAATCTCAAAAATGCCATGTGCCTAAACCACAAAAAGAAGGATGTGATGGCATATGCTCCAAGGGCTACGTCTTCAGAACTACTCATGGGATCATAAATGATACTGTGATTTTTAAAAAGTCATTATTGTGATTTGGCATTCAGTGACTGTGAAAAGACATTAAAAACATGTCAAATACCAATAGACAGTCTTGAGTTTAAGTGGTATGTTAATACCATTTACCAATAACATGGCATATTTGGATTAAGTTACCCTAGTTAAGTTTGGCTTGCAAAGATGCTGGTGTGCATGTAATGATCCCTGGTCCTCATAAAATGTAGCTTCCATCTTTCTCCTTGTGCTGCATTGTACTGAGCCTCTAGAAATTTTATTCCTAGGTTCAGAAGAACCCCATGAGGTACATAGGGGGTGGAGTAGGGATCTACACTAGGAGAGGAAACAGAAATAATTAATCCTCTTTTCCAAAAGAGCCCTTCAGTCTTAGGAACTCTGTGTTTGAGTTAATTTATGTGCTGCCTTTCTACCTAACTTAGAGTCCACAAGGCACTAAACAATAAAATATTTCAAACATTAATAAGCATTTCAAATACATATATACAAAGTCACACATACATAAAATGTGAAACAATGAAATAAAACATATCAAAACCTATAAAAACTTTATAATCCTTCCAATGATGTGCTGAACCACTGATTAGTTCTCATTGGAGGATATGCTCCCAAAAGGATGATGTCACTCTCCCACTGAGAGCCAATCAGAGGCTCTTCCCTACCCCCTCTTCTTCCTCTTCCATGTTGCTTCCTGGCACATGCCATGAGGAGGAAGAGCTGGAAAGAGGTAAGCTAAGGAGCTAGGGGCAGTTGTTCAGCTCCACCATAGCTGCACCACCTTCCCTGGTCTCCTGTCCACTAGGAGGTGGGTAAGGCCATTTGGGTGTATTCCACTCCAGCAGCCCCACACTCCCTGACCTCCTGGCCACTGGAAGAACTGAAGGGGCATCTAGCCATGCTCTGCTGTGCCAGCCTGAGGGGCTCGCCTTGTTGGCAAGCCTGCCCTGGTCTGCGGGAGCCCTTCTTCCCTCTCTCTGCCTTTCTATGACCCATTTTTAAAATGGGCTTTCTACTAGTAAATGCATAACTGCCCAGATCTGGATAGCTTAATTTCAGAAGCTAAACAGGGTTGGCCCTTGTTATTATTTGGATTAGGAAGTCCAGGGTTACTATACAGAGGCACACAATGACAAGCCATCTCCGTTCATATCTTGGCTTGAAACCCCAGAGGTGACATAAGTCAGCCGTAACCCAACAGCACTTTCTACCATCAAACACTGAAACACACAAAACAGGGAGGAGAGCTAATAAGAGTTAGCAAGCGGATTCTAAGCAAAACAAAAAAATCTACACCAGCTGACACAAGGCAATAATAGAAGGAAGCAGACGAATGGCCCTAAATTGAATTCAGTTTCAGTGCACAACGGAGAAGTTCCTTTCTCAGGATGCCACCCATTTAGGTATAGATGGCAGGGGCCTCTGAAGATGACTGGAGTAGTCAGGTAGAAAACAATTCTGTAAGGCCTGCAAAATGGAGCTCTTCCTCCAGGCTTTAAGGCAAAGGCCAGCAATGAGGTCCCTTACTAGGCAACTTCTGACATCCAATAATGTCCCTAACATAAATTATTTGTTCCGTAACTGTTGTAGCTACCCAACCATTACTACTGTAATAAGTGTCATATGTCATTCACCATTTTTCAAATGTTACAATGTACCTTTCAGCTCCTCACTGGTTCTATATACACCACCCTGAGACATCACAGTAAGGGGTGGTATATAAATCAAGTGAATGAATAAATAAAAATATGAGAACAGGTGTTCCTTGTGATATGCTGGTCCTAAATCATATGGGGCTTTAAAGATAAACTTCAGAACTTTGAATCAGACCCAGAAACAAACTGAGGATCAATGTAGACAGAACAAAAATTGAGTGAAATAATTCCTATGACCCATTCCAGACAGCATTCTGACTGTTGCACTCTGTACCAATAGTAACTTCAGGGGCAGGCCAATATATAGGGCCATTTCGCACGGCTTCAAAGTAGCAGAATGGTTGCTATTTGGAAACGCTACTAATTTGCCATAACCCACGACGTCGTAGACAATCTGCAACAATCCTGAAACCAATCAGCAAAAAGCGCTTCGTTGTGGCGCTTTCAGGGGAATCCAGAAAAGTGGATTCACCCTCCGGATAGCGATACACTCCTGCAACCAATCTGCAGCAGTAGCGCTAAAGACCTGTGCGTTACCATTGTTGCTGGTTCTTCAAAGTCCCTCCCCCTGGCTCTCTCCTCCAAACTTCCGGCGAAGCGATCGCCATTTTTTTTTCTCCGAGCGAGCGGGGATAAACGCACCGGCGAGCCTCTTTCTGTTTAGAGGCTTCCCTGGCTTCAGTCCTTCACCTTTAGTCACTAAGCACAAACCACTGAAAAGCCCGTTTGCTGAAATAAAGTCCCTTTATTTTTTACAAATAAATTCAGCCGAAAATCGGGCCTGTGAGAGGGGGGGGGGATTTTTTTTTTATCACTCGAGGCAGCGTGCAAACGATCATACAATCAAACGACAGCTCACATTAGGCAGCTGGATGGGTCTCTCCGTAGCAATGAATCTACCTAGATTCGTTGCTATGGGTCGTTTTTTTTTTTTTAAAACCTTTCTTAAAGGGAAAGGGGCTGTTTGGGAGCATGCTAACGGCTGCCCATTGGCTGCTTGACGGCCAGGGGCGGGACGAGCTTGGCAATAGCGCTTCCTTTCTAGCGATTTCTGCCGAGACCGGAAGCCTGTGGGAAACGCTAAAAAACGCAACTGATTCCACTACAAAGGCAGGTATGCATAACGACGAATTCCACTATTTTAAATGGCGATTTTTCATTCCGCAAACAATTTGCAACAAAGATCCCTGTGCGAAAAGGCCCATAGTGCATTGAAATATGTGATATACACCACAATTACAAGCTCTTTCCTTGTTATGTATATATATTTGAAGGGCTTTATGGATCTCTCCCCCAGTTCTTAAAGTTAGAAAGAGGTATAGAAGGTTAAAAAAACCCTAACAACCCCCTACCCAATACTCCTGAAGATTTCCAAATTATTGCAGATCAAGGGTTTCATATGCACTTCTCCAGGGAACCATAGAATCCTGGCACCAAAGAGCAGTATTTGGTATATACATTGGTTTCTTAAAATACTTGTACACTCTTTAAGTTCTCATTTCCTGAAGCATTCTGCTAGCTTAAAGGAAAGCAAGTGGCCTTTATTTACTTGCAGCTAAGAAGCGTTTAAAAGAAGCACAATAAAATCAGAGTCCAGTAGCATGGCTACCCATTTGAATCTAAAAAGAAGCAGTTAGGCTTTGAAGATTCACACTTTCAAGCACAAGACCACTTCTAACCACATCCTCCCCCCCACTATAACTATTAACCTGTCATGTGGAAGTGCAAAAGCTCATGGAGGACAGATATAACTGCAAACCAAATCCTTCCTCTTCAAATAAGCTGCTTGCCATTTACAAAGGGAAGACAGATGTGAACAAGGATAGAGTTGTATAAGTGGAGGGAAAGAAGCAGAAGTGAAGGGAAGATAGAGAAAGCGGAGGTTGGTAAAGGCCAGGATGAGCAAAGTTTCTTAGAAAAGGGAATGGGGAATTCTCAGGCTCTGTCCGCTGCTCAGACCTTTTCAACAGGTTAAAGAACAATGGAGGGGAGAATTGCCCCGAAAGGTCTCTTCTATTTATCATCCTCTCAGGTTCAATTTCACCACTACTCCAAAAGCAGACTTAACAGAGCCCCTCTGCTTGAATCAGTATTTCCTACAACAAGCTGAGGGGCTGTGGTGACAGTCTCTGGAGCCAGTACAATGGAACTCAAAAGTTCATCAACTAGATATAATGAAAGTACCTGTCTTTTCTCCTTGGGTGGTGAATTACAACTATGGAGAAGAATTTACATTGGGGAAATGTTTCTCATATCACTTCCTCAACTGCAAAAGCAGAGACATGGGGCTGCTAATTAGTCTTTAAAAACAAACAAATGGGATAACTTAACTGCTTTCCCCCATTATGCTTTGTGACATTTTTGTGGTGTTTTGGGTGTTCTACACTTCATGAATATTAATATTATAGATTTACTCCTAATGCATATTTTCCAGTTCAGACATTTCTTCAGCAGCTCAGATGTGTTTTAGACAGACACAACAAGCATGATTCAGTACCTATTAAACAAAATGACAGAACTTATAGTAACTGCTGTGGAAGAGGAAATTAGCCCCAGCAGTTAATGTAGGAGGCAAAAATTAAAGTACTGAAATAATTTGAATATCCTTATCCATGGTTCCTCTATATATTTGTGAAACAGCCTGGGGGGGGGGGTGGAACGTGTCCAGCTGTCCAAGTTGGAATAGAGCCAATCAGGGTGCACCCAGCAACACTGGCTGCACCCTGATTGGCCCTGCCCCTAAAGTTCCCTCCATCCTTGGACACTAGCCACGTTCCTCTCAACCATGCCAGAGACAGAGACAGACACACAGAGCCCTGCCAGACCAAACACGAGCCCTCATTCCCTCCTATTGCTCCTGCTGCGAGGGAGGCAGAGAGACACAGAGAGAACTGCCCCAAGCTGCTGACCAGCCCTCCTACGAACGAGCCCTAATTACTTGCTATGGCTCCTGCTGCCATGGAGAGAGAGGCACAGAGACACCCACCCCTTCTGCAACAGAGGGAGAGAGAGACAGAGAGAGCTTCCTCAAACTGCACACCAGCCCTGCTTCCCTAAGAACGAGCCCTAATTACCTGCTCTGCCTACTGCTGCGAGGCACACCAAGACACACATCAAGAGGGAAGAGAGACACAGAGAGAGATCTGCACCTCCCGGTGTCCCCTGGGTCCTAGCGCCCATTGCATTCCTGGTTGCAATGGGCTTTCTTGCTAGTTAAATAATAAGAGTTTGTTTCTGTTTCAGATTTCTTGCATGCATACTTAAAACATTCTTAGGCTACTTTTCCACACAGTAGATTCCATACTTCTACATAGAACAATTAGAAAGAACAATATGGACTCAGAGACCACTTGGAAGACCACTTTCTCATGGAGGGTTAAATGTGAGTGGCATCCTGCTTGCAAATGTGGGATGGTAAATCCAATGTTTGCTGCCCTCTTTATGGGGAGACCTGTCCTGGGTTTTCCCTATGCCCCATCGTGGCTTTTTGTCTCCCAAGGTGGCTGCAAGAGAAAACAAGCCAAACTTCTCCCTCTGCTCCTTAGCTTCTCAATCACAGCAAAGCACCAATCGCAGCACAGCAGTTCTGTTATGGATGGAAACTTTCTCCCCCCAAAGCCCGATTTTTTTTAAAGGCACTTCCCTATCGTATGCAGAAATGCCACAACACAGATGCATTTTTAATAAAAATAAATGGAGTAATGGTAGAACGATACAGCACACACACCCTTTTTGGAATTACTATTTTGGGGACTTTATTTATGCCTGGGTGGATTCTTGAGAGGCTGCACATGGGAAACGGGAGCCCAAAAGTAATTTTGTTTAAAAGGAAGGCTTTAAAACAAGGGGCATGCATAACTGGATGATCAGGAGAAAGATGTTTGATCACCCACCCCCTATCACCCGCCCCCCCTCTTTCCCCTTTCATTCCCCCACTCCCCAAAACACAAACGGGACTGTGTTTTGCATGCCTGATCCCAAAAAGACCGTGGACATTTAAAGAAGATTTTATTTTACCTTTGACAATGTAGCTTTGCAGTCAACATGGACTACGTCATTAAAAAAAAATACTTGCAGCAGGAAATGGAGAGGGGAGGGCGGGTGTGAGGGCAGGACAATGCTACAGAAACTTTCCCACTTCATACGGGCTTGCCTCTGGTTGTTCAATGATGAGATACAAGATAAAAGGTGGCAAATCCACTTTTTGCAATTTTCCCCATTGCGAGGCATATCAAGCTAAACTCCCACCACCCACACAACAGCCTCAGATTGCAGTTGACATCATGTGAAGGCAGCTCTAAAAGCCACCAGAAACCAGAGGCTATCGCTGATTCCTCGTGCGGAAACGGTCAGAGAATTCTTTTTCTCCAGGAAGAATCAGCACAATATGACACGCAGTTAAATTCCTCATCAGGAACTAAGTTCCCCTGAATGCAAGGACCAATTCAATATGTGAACACAGCACACGAGTTATACCTCCCTGCTCCCAACATAATTTTTCTTGACATGAAGTGACCCCATCAGGGGAACGGGTGTTTATCATGTTGGCTACTCCACTAGTAGGTACTGGCAAACCATACTACTCCAGGGCTGTGTCAGGCTGGGAAAATGACAGGGTGGCTCTTTTTTCCCATTTGTTGCAGTGTCAATTGTAATTAGGCCCTATGTTCTTGGGAATAGAATCCCCAGTACATAAATTTAAGTGCATATCTGATTGAGGGACAGAACTCAAATACTGTTTATCATGTAGTTAGGCACTATAAAGATTTTAGGTCATGAGAGAATATAGGAGGTCTACAAAGAAAACGCACACACAAATTTAATTTTTGGTATTAAATTAAGCTACAGATTTATTAAAACCTCCAGCAGGAGAATCGGCACAGTAAGGACATCTTGCTTTCATATGGTCAGTCAACTGCAAGGAAGCCCTGATCCCAGTGGTGCAAACTGGAGCTGCTGAGACACTTGGCTTGCCTGAAGCATAGGTCCCCTGACAGAAAGGTTTGTGGGGTGTGGCATACAGTGGGGGATCCCCAGGAGCATGGCATACTGTGGGGAAACCTCATGGGCACAAGCTTCTACCTGGCTCATCTCCTGCAACCCATAAATGTAGCCAGCTGGGCCTCCCCAGTAGGGGTGGGGCTGTGGCTCAGCATCCACCCAGCCTCATATGAAAGCCGCCATGATGGTGAGTTCAGTGCACAGACTTGGACTGCTCCCAAAGGGATATGCCCCATTCCTGAACTGCCAGCTGTGACAAATAATAATGACAGAACAAAAAACTGTAACATTGATGTAACAAACAACAACAGCCAACATCCTTACTAACTCCTGTTAGGCTTGTTTAACTCCTTACCACCCTATAGCAAGGAGGGTGGATAGGGAAGGCCCTTCTGTCAAATGCCATGTCTATTTCTGGCAGCTACACTTCTAATCCTGCAGTGATAGAATATAAAACCTGGGTTGATGTAAGGGATTCAGCTGGTCTAAGATTCAGAAAGATGTTGTCCCAAACCACAAAGGGTTTGTCAAAAAGTCAAAACCATCAGCCAGAATTGTCTTGACAATATTTTATTTACATATTAAACATGTACCCCTTCAAATCCTCAATCAAAAGGTTCACATACATTCCAATTTATTAGAGGTCCCTATTTTTAGTCCCTGTCTCTGGTACATCTGTGTTCATATTTTGTCTCTGTTTTATTCCTATTTGCCTTTTTCTGTGTAGTGTATCCTCTAACGTTTTGTTTCCATGACTTATAGATCTGTAAAAGGTAAGTTATTGCACCAAAAATAAATTCAGCATACTAGTCAGAATAAAGCAGAATTGCCAACCTCCAGAGATTACAACTGCCCACTGAGCTTCCTTTCCTCCCCAGCCTCTGACCTCCACAGACTTTACCTTCCAAATCTCCAGGAATTCTCTAAACCATCTGCCAACTCTGTAGAAAAGCCTTCAGTACTGTGTTATCGGGGGTAGCAGATTCCCTTGGTGTGAAAATATGAATGCGTGAACGAGAACAGGGATAAACATACTTATACTTACCTATGAAATAATGGAAAACATAGAAGTATCATAAGAAGAAAGCAACATTCTAATATTATGTTCAGATATTTTGTGTTATGGTACAAAGACATTTCCCCTTTTTACATGACTGTGTCAGGAAGGGTGGGATATAAATTGAATTATTAATATTGTTTTTAATTAATTAGAATTTTTTAAACCATTATCCTTATTACACAGAGGGGGGAAAGTACAAAAGTGTTTGTTCCTGCTCATGGTGACTTCATGTTAATTATTTGTTTCTCATTGTTATAATGTGACAGTGAAGGTACAAAGCGAGCAATAGCCACTCAATAGAATGTTCCAAGCCTGTTTGGACAATGCTACTCTCAGTTTTCGTATCAAATATTCATTTCCCCTGTCCACCCACTCCTGAGATAAACAATCTATATGATACCCTGGTGCAGAAAATATTCTGTAATATCCTAATCATGGTAATTTCTTTGCAGGAAAGGCCAGAAGCAGAATTTTTACCATACAGCCACTCATGCAACACACATTCAAACCGTGTTTCTTTCTGAGAAAACATCTGCAGCCTGATTTAGCCATTACACTGAACAAGCAGCCCGGGCTTTAAATTTAGATTATTTTAATGGCAGCTTACCTTTAATGTCAAGACTCTACAATGAAGAAGTCTTAACAAGGTGTTGTGTATTACCCTATGTCCTATTCTACTGAGGGAATACTCAATAAAAATAAGCTAGTTTTTCACATGGCTCTCTGATCTTTTTAGATTGTTATTAGCAAACTCAGACCACTAATTCCCCACTCTTGGGGAGACAGAGAGTGAAGAAACAGCATGACCAAAACCAGCATGCTGGCCTAGGATTACGCACGAGCGAGGGACTTATCCTTCCTATTAGTGCTGCTCAGATTCATTTAAAGGAACTCATAGAACCATAGAGTTGGACTGGGCCGCCTCCTGAGTCGCCTAGTCCAACCCCCTGCACTATGCAGGACACTCACATCCCAATGGCTCATCTACTGTAATTTGCCACCCCTTTGCCTTCACAGAATCAGCCTCTCTGTCAGATGGCTATCTAGTTTCTGTTTTAAAAATTTCCAAAGATGTAGAACTCACCACCTCCCAAGGAAGCCTGTTCCACTGAGTAACTGATCTGTCAGGAACTTCTTCCGGATATTTAGAAGATCTTTTAAATTAACCATTGGTTCTGGTCCGTTCCTCTGGGGCAAGAGAGAACAACTTTGCTCCATCCTCTATATGTCAGCCTTTTAAATACTTGAATATGGTCATCAGATTCCCTCTCAGTCGTCTCCTCTCCAGGCTAAACAGACTAAGCTCCTCCAACCTTTCCTCATACGTCTTGGTCTCCAAACCCCTCACCATCTTTGTTGCCCTCCTCTGGACATGATCCAGTTTGTCCACATCCCTCTTCAACTGGGGTGCCCAAAACTGAACACAGTACTCCAAGTGAGGCTGAACCAGAGCAAAGTAAAGTGGTACCATCACCTCCCATGATCTGGACACGATACTCCTTTTGATATAGCCCAAAATCCATTTGCCTTTTTAGCCACCGAGTCACACTGTTGACTCATGTTCAATGTGTGGTCTGCTAAGACTCCTAGATCCTTTTCGCATATACTACTGCCAAGACAAGCCTCCCCCATCCTATAATGCTGCAGATGATTTTTCCTACCTAAATGCAGAACTTTACATTTGTCCGTATTGAATTTCATTTTATTCAGTTTAGACCAGTACTCGAGCCTATCAAGATCATCCTGTATTCTGTTGTGTTTAGTATCATCTGCAAATTTAATAAGTATCCCCTCTAATCCCTCATCCAAATCATTTATAAATATGTTGAACAACACAGGCCTCAGGATAGATCCCTGGGGCACTTCACTTGTCACTCTTCTCCAAGATGATGCTGAACCATTTACAAGTACCCTTTGGGTATGATCTGTTAACCAGTTACTGATCCACCTGACAGAATTGGGATCCATAGCACGTTTTACCAGTTTGTCAACAAGAATATCATGTGGCACTTTATCAAAAGCCTTACTGAAATCCAGATAAACTATATCTACAGCATTCCCCTGATCCAGCAAGTAGTTACTTTCTCGAAAAAACACAAGGTTGGTGACATGACTTGTTCTTGCGAAACCTGTGCTGAGTCTTAGAAATCACCGCTCTCTGTTCCAGCTGTTATGTGCTTGATTTTGCCGTACTGCTAACTACCAGGGCAGGAATGATTTTGTTTGTGTGGGTACTTTGTCTTCAGCAACCTGATTAAAAAAAAAAGTCCATCTTTTCCCTTGGTAGTTCAGTGATGTTGTTTCTTCTGCTTATTACAATTTATGCTTTGCTTCTAAGTGGAGAGTGGGCCGCAGTGTTCTACAATAAGATGGAGGAGGGTAATTCTCCTACAGAGCCTTGAATGTTATTTTTAAAAACATACATGTGATTAATAGTTTAAAAAATAAACAGTAGAAGGATTACTGAGAACAAAATAACTATTGTCATTTCTTGAATAAATAAAGGGTCATGCTATTGTTGGGCGCTGCATTTATCTAACTTTCTGCTCTGCAAACGAGATCCATCTATTTACTTGCCTGAGTTCATACAGGGATGTTAATACAGAGTCTATTCATTCCATAACATCAACCCCTGAAGAGAACCAAAATACACACTGAATAACAGGAGAAAGCTCACAATTATGTATGTGAACTAAGCCACTGCCCCTTAAGTAATGTTTTTGTTCCTTGTTTCACAGGGTGGAGTGAGGTGGACAAACCCAGGTCCGGCTGAATATGTAATTTGCCATGTAACCAACATCTCCAATTTAACAGAGCTCTCAAAGGCCTCTGGATAAAGTTCAATTCAACAGTTAAAGACCAAAAATCAATAAGGAGACAATAGTATTCACAGGTAGAAAGATGACACTAGGCTACCTTTATCATACCTTGAATGTGAGAACACCCTTTAAAAAAATCCATTAAAATAAAGAGCCGATCTGCACACAATGCATTTTTGCATGATCTTTATAGAATCATAGAGTTGGAAGGGACCTCATGGGTCATCTAGTCCAACACCCTGCAATATGCAGGACACTCACATCCTTATCGCTCATCTACTGTAATCTGCCACCCCTTTGCCTTCACAGAATCAGCCTCTCTGTCAGATGGCTATCTAGCCTCTGTTTAAAAATTTCCAAAGATGGACAACCCAACACCTCCCGAGGAAGCCTGTTCCACTGAGAAACCACTCTAACTGTCAGGAATTTCTTCCGGATGTTTAGATGAAATTTCTTTTGAATTAATTTCATCCCATTCATTCTGGTCTGTCCCTCTGGGCAAGAGAGAACAATTCTGCTCCATCCTCCATATGGCACCCTTTTAAATACCTGAAGATGGTTATCAGATCCCCTCTCAGCCGTCTCCTCTCTAGGCTAAACAGACCAAGCTCCCCCAACCTTTCCTCATTATGTCTTGGTCTCCAAACCCCTCACCATCTTTGTTGCCCTCCTCTGGACACGTTCCAGTTTGTCAACATATCTCTTTAACTGGGGTGCCCAAAACTGAACACAGTACTCCAAGTGAAGCCAAACTAGAGCCGATTAAAGCGGTACCATCACCTCCCGTGATCTGGACATGATACTCTGTTTGATACAGGCCAGAATCCCATTTGCCTTTTTAGCCACTGAGTCACACTGCTGACTCATGTTCAATGTATGGTCTACTCCTAGATCCTTTTCACACACGCTACTGCCAAGATAAGTCTCCCCCATCTTATATTGGTGTATTTGGTTTTTCCTACCTAAATGCAGAACTTTACATTTTTCCCTATTGAACTTCATTTTATTCAGTTTAGCCCACTTCTCGAGCCTATCAAGATAATCCTGTATTTTGTTGCTATCTTAAGTTGTGTTTGCCACCCCTCCCAGTTTAGTATCATCTGCAAATTTAATAAGTATCCCCTCTAATCTCTCATCCAAATCATTTATAAATATATTGAACAACACAGACCACAGGACAGATCCTTGGGGTACTCCACTTGTCACTCTTTTCCAAGAAGATGTGAAAACTACTGTCACAAATTGAAAGGACTGTCACTCAAGAAGACCCTCTAAAAAGTTATATACCATTTATGAGTTGTAATGCAATTCCAAACAGCAGCTGAAGCTTTTCCATATTTATAAATCCATGCACTGAGCCCTTTTACTTCTTCTGTCACACAAAATTACGTAACAACTAATTCACATACTTCCTCGCACCAGTACATTTTAAAATGCAAACTGGATTGGACTTTTTCATTTTAGTTGAATAACTGATTGAGTTTCTCAGTATCCAAAAACAACAACCATGCTGTATTTTCTATTCCTACAAAGATAGCTTTAACAAAGCATTTACAAATCATTACATTCAATCAATTTATGAAACCTCAAAGAACCCATTGTGACTGTACCACAGGTGTGCTTTCAAAAATGTTTTGTGAATCCATAGAAATACAATAGAGTTTGATATTTATATTAAGACACTAAGGCAAGAATAAACACTATTACATTCAGTTTTGTGAGAAAGCTAAGTACATATATTTCCTGGTAAAATTACTAGGATATAAAAGTTCTGAATTTAAACTGGGTGTGATACAGGCAGCTGAAAAAAACAGGGCAAAATTATTACGCTATTAGTTCTATTTCACAGTAGACAATTTTAGCTGGAATTATTCATAACCTCTTCAAATTATGGACCATCAACATTTGTTGTGCTTCATAATTGATCAAGTATCCAATTTGCATTGCAAAACACATTTATATTCAGTACACCTCTCTGCCTAA
Source organism: Paroedura picta (assembly GCF_049243985.1). Lineage (NCBI taxonomy): Eukaryota > Metazoa > Chordata > Lepidosauria > Squamata > Gekkonidae > Paroedura > Paroedura picta. Next base: position 142,912,409 of record NC_135369.1, read on the forward strand.
AAAGAAATATAGTATAGAGAAACCTCTTTAATATAATTAAAATAGATATACATGGAGGGTTGGATTCTAAGCCTCCCCTCTGCTAAACAAATTAAATCTTTTTCCACCAGAACAGGCTCCTCACTTAGCAGAAAGCAGCCATAGGATCCAATCCATGGGTTTTTTTAGAATGGCTCGATAAAGCTTTCACCACATGAAACTGGGACTGAGTTGTGCAATTCACAAGGTTCATAGGAACTCTGATAAGTGTTTTCTACCTTATAATATTCCTAGCTAATAACCATAACATGTGAATGGAAATTATTGCTAGATTTCATACAAATGTGTCAAGAAAGAATCAATGTACAGGACATCTATTTCATAGGAATTTATTAGAAACAGCATTTTATACCAGGCAAATCTACTAATTTCAGCCCATTTCCAAACATGACATTGGGCTCCTATAAGAGATAATAAAGAAAATAAGTTCACTTCACATTTCAGTAATTTTATATTGCAGAATTTTAAGCATATTGTATAAATATACATGTAAAAGCAAGTTTATCCATCAGGCTAGCAGGACCTTCAAGATAATCTGATTGGCTGATTCCATTAAATCAGTGCACAGACTGATTTATTCCACCTTGATTCCATGTCACTTTAAATCTCTTAACTCGGTTTCTTTTCATTTTCTTCTTTTAAGGTTGCGGAGAAATAACGAAATATTAGGTTATTTATTAGCTAATTCTCCATGTGTCGCAAGTAAAATCCCATTTTTAACCACTCTGCGGGAGTGGTATGCATAAAAGAGTAAGGGCCCTTAGGGTGGGCCCTGTCCGGGATGAGGAAGGGTGCCCTTTGGCCCCTACCCCGGACTGACAATCGGAGGGCCTAATCAGCAGGCACACAGTGCCCGCCGATTGGGCCCTATGATTGTCAGTCCGGCGCCAAGAGCCCAATTGCGAGCCGCACATAACACGGCTTGCGATTGGTCACTTGCCCCCGGTCTGATGAATTGGGAAGCATGAAGTGCCCCCCCGACAGCTCCCTTCGGCCCACGGCCACCATTACCCGCCTACCTGCCAACACAGCAGGTAGACACCGGGCCTCGGCCGGGAGCCGGGGTGTGAGGGGGGAAGCGTGCCGGCCCTGACTCTTCCCCTGCCCGCCCACCTGGGAATGGCAGCGACCCGGGGGGGCAGGGGGCTAGCGCCCGCTGTATTATGTTTACAGCAGGCTTAATTTCTAGTATACAATAAGGTATAATGAATGCAAGAAGCTAAGTTTAAGCCTGGAATCTTATGATAGCCTTTCAGAGAGTTGGAAGCATGTGTGATGAGACAGAGTGCTGTAGTGGTTTAGTGTTGGACCAGGATATGGGACAACCAGGTTCAAATCCCCTCTCTACCATGGAAACCCTGGGCCACTTATTCTCTCAGCCTGACCTACCTCACCAGGATACCGTGAGGATAAAATGGAGAGCAAAGAACATTGTAAACTGCTTAGGATCCCCACTAGAGAGAAATGTAAAGTAAATTAACTATATAAATTATAGTTTATAATTTATAATTTTTCATTTATTTATTTGCGGTCATTTAGACCAAAATTTTAGAAGCACTACTATACAATAGCAGTTTGTAAAAGGGAAGGTAATACATCAAAAGGTTAAAAATGCATCAACAATAAAACTTAAAACTTCTCCAACATAAAAGCCAACATTTAGAAGCATTAACTGCTGTTGACTATTTTACACGGATAAAATGAGCCATAAAAGCAATAAAACTAATAAAGCTGTTAAAATATAAAACAAAAGACAAGATTAAGAGGCGTGCGATACATCTACTAACCAAAAAACATAAGAACTATTATGGCTATACATGAGTGACCTATTCTTTCCTAATTCTTAAAGTTAACCACGCAAATTTTGCTACTTTGCTAGTTAACAAATTATCTGTATCTGATAGCAATATTTGCAGGCGATGCTTTCTCAGGTCATGAGGGCATTCTATAAGCATTGGTACTAATTCACCTGTGCGAATATGATTATACAGCTTGCACTCAAATAAGATGTGTCCACTCAACTGATGATGAAATCAGAAGCTCTACCAAATTATGGGCAGTCATCTATGGCTGTGGCTATCTCATTTCAACATGCATGCTACCTCCTGGTTAACATCTATTGTCCCCCGGGAGGAACTAAAGCACAGATAGAGTCCTTCTGGGAGGGCTTTGAGATATATTTAGAGGATCTTTTGATGAAATACCCATCAGCATTCCTCATATTAGGAGGGGATTGTAATGCCAGGATGGGTTGCGACGACTATACTCTCTTCACTAGCTACAACTTACATACTTTAATTTCACTACATAGAAGATCCTTCAAAGATAGTAAGCATAACCTCTCAGGTCTTAAGTTGGCCCAATTGGTATATAGATTGGACCCAATTATTCTGAATGGTTCAGTAATATCAGATTACCCAGCAGAATTTACCTTCTTGTCGGGAGACAGAATGAGCACCATCGACTATAAAATAATATCTAAAAACATGATGCAGAGCTCAGTAGAATTTGAGGTATCCTCTTTCTATGACAGTGACCATTTTCCACTTATAGTGCGCTGTCCCATTCCTACTAAACAACTCCGCTTATTACAGCGATATGAAGGCATGTCTAACGAGGAAAACTGCATTCCTAAAGTTAAGTGGAATATATAAATTAACTATATATATAAAGTAATTAACTAAAATGATTCAAAAATATTTCTGATTGTGATACGTATCTGACTTTCACCTGTGATAAAAGGATTTGCATAATTTAAAAACTTGTAAAATTTAAGATTAGTAGTGATAGGGAACAGAATGTTCACATGTAAAAAAAAAAAGTTCTTTACCGGAGAAAAGCGGAATGTATCTATTAGAATCTAGACCTAACCCAGGTTATATTAAAACAAACATGAGATATTTAATGAAAGCAAGAGAGTAGAAAACCATAAATGCCACCCTAAAAAAAGACACAAATCTACTCAGTTTCCTGGCTAAACTCTATATCACAACATATCAAAGTATTATCCCATATTAGCAAATACTGATCTGGAAATCCAATTGAAAACCTAATAAATGTACTTTGAATCTACAAAAATCAAGCTACATGACTGTAACTTCTTCAGATATTTCAAGATTATATGAAGAAGTGAATAGTGACTCATGAAATCCCACATGCTGCCACAAATTTCATTAGTCTTTAAGGTGCTACTGGTCTTTTGCTCTTTTTCGCCAAGAACAGTCTAACACAGCTATCTTGATCTAACGATACAGTATTTCAACAGTTTTATACACAATGTCACATCCTACAATATTTTCATGTAATAAAGCACCAAATTAAATTTAATATCAGCACAATGGTTTTATCCAGAAGCTGAGATGTACTGGAACAAGTGGGTATAGCTGTATTCCAACAATACTTCAATAACTTCCATACACATTTGCTCAGGAGAAATATAGTATAATGGCATTTCCTGTAGCCAAAATTGCCATTTGCAATTAAAAGTTAAAATTGGCCTTCATTCTATTCAGGCAATTATCTAAACGTAGCTGGCAGGCTTAACTGTTTACTGTGGTGCTGTGTCATGACTTCACTCAATCTGGAAATGTATATTATAATACATTTAACATTATTTTCAGCTTGGATCTTATTTTGATCACACCACCAAACAGTAATTGCAAAAATCCTGATTTCCAGGCATATCAAAATAAAAATATTCAAGTAATGTCCATAGTATAAATTCAACAAAGAATTATATATGTGGCTGAATAGGTCACTAGTTAATTAAATGAATAATTAACCATATACATAAATATTTGCAGAACTGTTTCTAGATGCAATGTTGTATTTCCCTTCTGCAACAGTACAGCATTATTACATACTAGACTAGACTAGATAGATATTAAGCCCGCTGTAGCCAAAATACAGTGGGTGGATGGATGGGCAGAAGAAGAAGAGTTGGTTCTTATATGCCGCTTTTCCCTACCCGAAGGAGGCTCAAAATGGCTTACAGTTGCCTTCCCTTTCCTCTCCCCACAACAGACACCCTGTGAGGTGGATGAGGCTGAGAGAGCCCTGATATCACTGCCCGGTCAGAACAGCTTTTTCAGTGCCGTGGCGAGCCCAAGGTCACCCAGCTGGTTGCATGTGGGGGAGTGCAGAATCGAACCTGGCATGCCAGATTAGAAGTCCGCCCTTCTAACCACTACACCAAACTGGCTCTCTAAAAGAAAGGAAGAAAGGAAGAAAGGAAGGAAGCCCCCGACCATCTGCAGAGCTTCCTGCAGGCTTCTACAACGTGACAAGGCTGCCCCTGGGCCTGCTAGAAGCCCCCGGCTGGGCTGGCAGCTTCCTCCAGGCTTCTGGCGGGCCCTGGGCCCGGCAGAAGCCCCCGGCCCCGGTAAGGTGTAACTGCCAAGGAGAACACTGTTAGGGAACAATTATAAGCAGGTTTACTCAGACATGTTCAATAAAATCAGGTCTACTCAGAATTCAATAAATTCAGAGTCCAGTAGCACCTTTAAGACAACAAAGATTTATTCAAGGCGTGAGCTTTCGAGTGCAAGCACTCTTCGTTGGACTAAGAACTGACCATCATAACAGTAGGAATATACACAGGCATACAGTTGGTAGTACACTTAAGTGTTCTTGTACTACCATACAAGAAAAACTTGACAATCTAGAAAACCACATTTGGCTCACTTTAAGTTAGGAGTTGGATCCTGGTAAGCACTGCTTACAGTAGACTAGTTTTGTACTAAACAATTGATGTCGCCATTTGTGTACACATATATCTATTTGTCTAAGCTGGCAGAGGTATTCTGAGTCAGAATCTTAACTATGGTAAATAGAGACCAAGCTGAAGTTGGGCAAAATGGAGATGAAGCTGGTTGCTAACATTAATTACCAGGAGAGTATAGTTCTCCACCCTTTGATGCAATATTATTCTCTTTGGTCAAGGCTTCTGATGGAGAGACTGGAAACTGAAAAGACTAAAAGCATATTTTACTATAAGCATTTGTGGTGGAAATTGGTGCAGTATCTGGAAATAGCTGATTTGGCCATGTTAATCTGTGCTATAGTAACCTTTAAGGTTACTATAAAATCATGCACTTGAAGATCATCCATAAACTTCAGCTAGTACAAAGTACTGTGGCTCATTTACTAAGCAGAGTTAGCTATGATTCACATATTACGTCTGTGTTAACGTCTGCCTATTTGTTTCTAGTTCCAGTTCAAGCACTAGTTATGATCCATATAAAGCCCTTCATAACTAAATGTAATATCTCTGCAGGTTCATGACTCCCAGTGGCTGACTGGGTGACAGCTTTGTTCATCCGTTCTTACTGCATGTCATCATGCAGGCAAATTAGATCAGTTACCTGTTCACACTAGACCTTTCTCAAAGGTGGCTCCATGTGGTGGAATGGCATTCCTGAACAGGACTGTAAGGCTTCCATCTGATTAGCATTGCAACAGCAGCATATAACCAAGTTATTTAGACAGACTTCCAGTAGATAAACATTACCTGAAACTATTTTAATACGTGATACTTGTGGGCTTTGCTATCCACCTTGAGCACTTGTTGAGAGAAAGGAGAACTGAAAAAAACCCTCAAATAAATGAATATGTATTTGATCAGAGTGTAAAGGTAAAGGTATCCCCTGTGCAAGCACCGAGTCATGTCTGACCCTTGGGGTGACGCCCTCCAGCGTTTTCATGGCAGACTCAATACGGGATGGTTTGCCAGTGCCTTCCCCAGTCATTACAGTTTACTCCCCAGCAAGCTGGGTACTCATTTTACCGACCTCGGAAGGATGGAAGGCTGAGTCAACCTTGAGCCGGCTGCTGGGATTGAACTCCCAGCCTCATGGGCAAAGCTTTCAGACGGCTGCCTTACCACTCTGCGCCACAAGAGTGTATATGTACTTAATTTTCTCTAGACCAGTGGTTCTTAACCTTCCTAATGCTGCGACTCTTTAATACAATTCCTCATGTTGTGGTGACCCCCCAATCATAAAATTATGCAAGGGTTCTTTCTCAGAAATCAAACTGAAACTGACCAATGGCGTGAAGATCCACTGTTTATGATTTTATATAAATTGTGAAGGGTTTCTCACTTCAGTTCTGCCTCCTGTCCCACCATGCCAATCTCGCTCTTTTCCACTGTTCCAGACAGACAAACACTCTATCTCGATCTACCCTGCAAGGCTGTTGTGTGGAAGGCATCACCCCGGCCAAACTGCTTGCCCTGACGCAACCCCTGTGAAAGGGTTGTTCGACCCCCAAAGGGGTCCTGACTCCCAGGTTGAGAACCACTGTTCTAGACTATGTGTAACACATATATAAACCATTGGCTTTGCAGAAATCTCATCAGTTTCAATGGAACCTATACACATGAAGATTCACAATTTTATTAACAAAGCTGTCATCTTAAAACAAACTTGAGGTTTCATTTTTTATATCAGTGAAATGACCAAATGGTTCTTTAAAAAAAATCAAGATAAAACAATCACCTAATTCTCTAAATCACAAATCCTGTATTTTGACCACAACTGTAAAATAATAGGTCAATATACAGGGATCTACCCTTCAGTAGTTTATATACTGTAAAATTATCCAGATTCTGTATACATTTCTTGTGTAATTTTAGAGAACTTTTCAGCAAATGTCAAGATCATAATTTTAACAAAAGTGTTTTTCCATTTTTCTTCAGTTGTATTATGTGTCCTATGAAACAGCTGCACATTTTAAAAGAAATACTGAACCAAGTTGAAATTTCCCATTTATTATAACAGGATTGAAAGTAAAGGGTGAAATAGGGTGAGGCAAACCCATCCCTCTTTGGTTAGAATAGCATTATTTCTCTTCTTTCTTTTCCTAACTCCCTCCTTAGCTCCAGATTTCCTCTGTTCCAAATCTCCCACTTTGTTTTCTAATTGCAGCTTTTTGTAATATTCATTTCGTGTCTCTCCTCCCTTAATCACAAGTAGTTCCATACTCATGAACAGGTTCTTACTTATGACTACTGTATTACTTGTAAAGCAGGCACCACAAAAGCTTACTGCTTTCAGCTCCATGGCAGGCTGCTGTCTCCCCTCTGGGTTTCCTCTCTGCTCAAATGTTCATTCTTCTTCCCCTTCCCCTGTGTCTGCCTTGTCAACTACCCCTGTATTGAGGGGCTTCAGTAAGTAGGGTTGATTCCTGAACTCCTACAAGAACTAGATCACACTACAGTTCTTCTGGAGCGGGGGTTTATATTTTAACGGGATAAAAGGTGAACATAAACATTTGTGCAAAATTGTTCTGAAATACATAGAACTTACTTAAAGCAATTGCATAGGAAATGCGCTACCATCTCCTTTTGTAAGCGACTACCTTTTCTAAAGCACCAAATAGATCCATGCCCCCCCTCCAGGTACGAGTATCTAGGTATGAGTATCCATCTTACCTCCATGTTGGGGATTATGTTTTAACTGGGGGTTTTAGTGGGGAATTTATGACATGTAACCTGCCACGAGCCAATTAGGGAGTGGCGGGAAATAAATCAATAATAATAAGTATAAGTAAAAGTATATGTAAATGAAAGTAGATGCTGCATTTAAAATGTCACTCATGCTTCATATCTGTTCACAATGTTCACTGTTATTAAAATGTCCATCCTGAGCTGCTCGATCACTTCACAAGGAACATAATATTCCACAAAGGGATAACATATTTTACAAAAGTCAGCTATCAGGAGGAAACATGAAAACTATATTGACATCAGTGATGAAATGCACAATTTGAATTCTTAGCAAATCAACAACATAAGAAATGTGATGGTTCTAAAATCAGTACCATGAAAAACGCACACCACATCCAAAGGAGCTTTCAGCTAAACTGTGCTTTAAATATATATATATATATATATATTTAAAAATAGGGCAGAATAATTTCTTATCTTTCTTAGAATGTACTTGTTGAGTACTATAAGTGTAATAAAGCTGCCTTGGGGAAAATCTGGTGGGAAATTTGTAAAATATGTGTGAAATCCGCATGGATACTCAACAATTTTCTGATTATAATTATTATTGCAAGAAACTGAATCTGCTATCAAGAGTATGCTTGAAAATGCACTGCAGAGTACAAATAAGGAACCACCAGTAGTAATTAATTCCTGTGTCCTAATTTGTAAATATCATGAAATTTGGTAGTTGTACACTTACTATATGTAAGACGTATACAGTTATTTCAAAAAACCACAAAACATGGACAGTTTTAACATACAACCTATGTACATTTTCCAAATGTTCCTATCAATAATTTCAAAAATGTTTTAAATTTCAGTTCCCAGGTGAGACCTATTTATCTACATGTAGCCAAATGCAACTGGTATTTGCAAAGATCATAAATCAAATCTACTGTAAAGAACAAAGAAGCCTGAAAATATTCATATATGACCCCTGCCTAGTTCCCCAGCAAATGTATCTAGCGATTTTAGTATTTATTCATTGAGGAACCATAAATAAAATATCTAAAAATAACCCAGGAGACAAAATTGTAGTAAGAGGCTGAGCGAGGTAACAAACTCACAAGAGACAGAATGAATGAATGGATGGATGCTGTGAGGAGATCAGCAGTAACCTGTTACCATTCACAGATATTTAAAGCCTGAGGGAGGAGAAAAAATCCATTTGCTTCCAATCATTCTTTCATTAAATTTTCTTCTGCTTTCCCCACTTTCCTTTACATCCTACAAAAGGATCTAAGTCAGACGTCAAACAACTGATTGTGGAATGAAGCTGTGAAAAATGAGCCTGCTAACTTTCAGCACCTGCCTTGCTTTCACAATGTTTTCCAACACATCCTTTTTACATAGTCCTGAAATTGCTACTGCTTGAGAAAATAACTTTACTGACGCCCTAAACATAATTATGTTTTTCCCACAGTTATTCAGCTAGTACAGCTTCTGAGAAAAGATCACACACTTGATGGCTACATTAATTCAGAATAACTACCATTTGCTGATTTCAGACTGCTGGTCACTAGGAACAAATTAAATCCTCATTTGCTCTTAGAAATTATAATGAATAGCTAAGGAAAGTCTACTATATCACTATTCTTTAGATACCCTAATTTGAAGTAAAACAGGGAGGTTCAAGTATGAGAAAGAGCAAAGTAAGAGGTACGAAGCATGAGCCCCGTGTAACTCTAAGTCCTGAAACAAATACATTTTATCCTGATATTCACATACTAGTAGTTATTGTTATTTTGGATAAGATTTAGAAAGACGCCATCCACACTGCAGGCCTAGAACAGGGAGTAACAAAAAAAGCCACCAATGGACACAGAAGAATGGAATTACTAAGGCACAGTGCTGAGCGATGGGTATTATGCATTATGATTATTCCATCAATATGTATGGTGCTTCAGAGAGTTCAAGAAGCCAGGTTCCTGTCTTGAGCAGCAAACAACCTAAAATTTGATAAAAGGATAATAACTAAGAGATGGGAAGAAGGGGGCAGGCAAGGTTAAATGGCAGAAGGTATGCAATAAGGCAGACTACAAGAAGTGACTCTCAAGTGGAACAACACATCAGGTTGGTCCCAGAATGACGGTAATCTTTTACAGTGTTTGTATGTATTTTATTCTTGTTTTCGTTGCTGGCTTGTGCTGTTGCTTTGGTTTTGCATTATTCTTCCCAATCTCATAGGTAAACAAATTCTAGCTTGTGACAGGAAAGGGACCAGGTTCTGCATATTTTTTTTCAAAAAAAGAAAAGCAACCCCAGCAACCCCATGGAGTTAACTCCTCTGCTTTATTCTATCTATATTTGTAGCCTTCTGAGGCTGTTCTAGACCAACTCACATGCACACATGACATATCACCACAGTCCTACATATAATTTGTGAGCCAGCTTGTCTCTGGAAAATGTCAGGATTGCTAGAAGGGCCACAGAAGAGTCTGCAAAGATTGTAATGGCTTTAATGCACATTTTATCCTTCGTTCATAGGAGGAGAGTAGGTTAGCTTTGTGTTTAAATTTTTTTGTAATTCTTCCATTTGAAAAATTGGCATTAGGGGCTGATTTGAAAGAATTATTGTAAGAAAGTCATAGATACCAGCTGCATCACTACAAGTGTTTCACCTGTAGCTGTTAATTTGGAATGGGTAAGATAGACATAATCACTTTTCAAGATCAGTGTTTAGGCTATATCTCCACTTGAAGTTAAAAGTACTTAACTTGTAGACAGATTATACATATTATTAATGGACAAAGTTTAGCTAAAACCCAGCTAAGTTTAAGCCTCATACATTTTAGTAGATTTAACAAACTGAAATCAATGTGCTGAACTTTCTCCTCTTGAAATCAGTGGAACTGATATGTTCTTTAAAATGTAGTCTCAATGTTTAAACTTTACTGGGAATGGCATCAAATACAAATGTAGTATGTGATGTGCCAGATGAAATGTTAACAGTTACGCCTATGGGGTTTAGTGGAAAAATATCTGGCCTTGAGATTGGGGTCAAATCTCCCCTGCAGGTATAAATTCCCTGGGTAATCTTATACAAGTCACTATTTTCAGTCCAAATCTCCATCTACATAATGGGAATAACAATGATTAAGATGCTTACATGGATAAATACAAAGCTTACTGAATGTAAATATATAATGCACTGTGGAAGAACTATAAACCAGAACAAGTTTCTTTGCTGACATCTCACCTTGGCCATGAATAATCAGGTAGTTTTGTACAAGCCATGGATTTTTTTTCAGCCTTTGTCTTCTATCATAGAAACATTAGCACTTGCCTACACTTAATGTTACTGAGATACAGTATGTGTAGTTTGTATATATAGTTACTATTATTACTACTATGAACAAAGTAACTGTAGTATGAACATACAGTGCTATATAATTAAAAACAGAAAGGACTTCCCAAAAGTAAACACCCTACTTATAAGTTCTATAGCTATTGCATATCTGTGCAACCCAGTTTTCCAGTAATTCTAGTAACCCAAGAGTCCCCAAAGTGGCTAAAATCTATAAACTCTTTTGAAATGCTGGGAAGGCACAGTAGTACTACTGAAAAAATAGATCTGATGGGACTAATAGTAAAATGGCTTGGTAAATGGGGAGCAAAGTGTTGGTAGGTTCTAAACCAAGAATCCTCTTATGATCCTGAACGGGAGCTCCTGGTTGATCCAAAGGTAATCCCTCCTGGTTCTCCTAAATCACCTCCTACTCTAGTTGGATGGAGGAAAGCAAGAACTGGCCCTTTACTTGGGGGAAAAATATGTTTTGGTGCAGAAGCAGGTGGGCAAAAGAAAACACACTGGACTGCATTAGCCAATTATGGTATTTCTTAAACCATTCTCCACTGCACTTTGCTCTCTACAGCCCTCTTGGCCTGCTTTGCTGCCTCCATTCATAGCAACTCTTCTTTCCTCACTATAGGAAATCAATTCTCATCCATGCAATTACAAAGAAGCAAGCTTTGGAAAAAGAACTTTGTTTCTCTGAAGATGATACAATCATCTTTAGGATCACTTTGAACTATGTTTCATCCTCAACCATATGTCAACTCATTTTTCCCTACCATTGCTTTCCTGTATATACCATATTTTTTAAATCACACTGTATGCTGCATCTCAGAGTCCATCGGCAAAAAGTCTTCCTCATCCTTTGCAGTCATTAAAGTGAAAATTACAAGTATAACTTGGCAGTAAGATGCTTTCTAAGGGCACTTTCACACATGACATGTGCTGTATGAGATATATATCTATCTCTATATATAGACAGAGGTAAATAAACAAGCTCTTGGCTTACTGCCAGCTGACTGCATACAGGGTTGCACCTTCCAAAAAAAAAAAGTTGCGGGATTCCCTCTTTTTATACTTGTTGTTGAATGGCTCATATGTACACCCAATTTTAATTATCTCCCCTCCCCATTCTCTGCTTCAAAGCAGAGAATTTACAAATGTGCACAAGAAGCTGTATGGTGCTTTGGGTGTCAGAATGTGCGAAAATGCCCTTTTGAACAGTAACTAATATGTGCAAAGTGTTCAGCACATCATCCCCACCAGCGCATCACCATCACCACAGCACACAAGAAATGCAGATTTCAATCCAGAGCATCCCAGGGGAGCTTCTACCTCGGTGTGTCCCATGCCTTCCCTGGGTCCGCTCGGCTGCCAGGACGGGACTCCTCCCACCCCACCCATGTGAACCTGAAAGGGAGAGGCCCACGGGGGGGGGGGCGTACTCACACGAACGCGTGGTAGATGAATGCCCAGCCTCTGGGTCTTTCCAGCACGTTGTAGAGATAGTTTTGCAGCCTCCTGTACTTGGCGTTCCGCCGGTAGGTCGGGTTGCTGCTGTAGGAGAGCGGCTTCCCCAGCAGGCTCATCCGGGCTCCTCCTTGCTTGCTTCTCCGGTTCTCCCGCAAGCCAAGCCCGCCGCCGCCGGTGCCCAAGAGGAGCAAGCCGTCCCCTCGCGGGGGCGCCGAGTTCAGGAGCACCCTGCTCCGGCCGGACTCCACATCCTTCATGCCGCCGCTGCTGCCGCTGCCGTGGCGCCCCGCCGAGCTGCTCTTCAGCCAGAGCCCGGCGGAGCCGCCCTCGTCATCTCCTCGGCTGTGGCTGCGGGGCATGGCATCACGGCGGGGGCAGAAGCAACGGCGGCGGTGGCGGCGGCAGGAGCAGCGGAGGGTGCGGGCACCCGCTCGGCGCGAGGTGGGAGCCTCGCAGCTTCCTCGCGGCGCGGAGGGGAGGAGGAGGAGGAGGCGGGAGAAAAGAGACGGGAGCAGCGGCAGGCGCCTCGCGCTTTCCTCACAGCTCCCGCCGAGCAGGAAGGGGGGAGGGGGGGCCGCGGGGGCCACTTTGCTGGCCCCCAGCCAGGAGTCTGAGGGGCTTCGGGGCGAGGGGAGCGGAGGAGAGAAGAGGCGACGGCTCCCCTCCAAGGCGTTCGCGCCTGCAGGTTGCCCTCAGGCGCACCTCCGCGGTTGCTTGCTTTTTATGTCAAAACTTCGAAGCAATAAAGAGCGTATGCAGTCCGCGCGATAGACACACCGCAGGGCGACATCCAGGGACCTCCATAAATGACACCAGGAGTGACTGCTGGGGGTGGCGGGAAAGAGAAGCCGCCTGCCTGGATCGTAAAAAAAAGAAAGCCGAGCAGCCTCGGAAAGACACACACGAACGCTCAGGGCTCCTGCTGCGACCCTTGGCTCGTCAGTCTATTTTGCTCTGGCAAGAGCAGGCACTTCCCGGGCAGGCGAGCAAGCTGTTGCTTTCCGTCCCAATGCAAGAGAAAGTCACCGCCGCCACCCATTAAAACGGGCAGGAGGAGAAGGGGGGGGGGCGCGGAGGAGGATGCGCCCAGGCGTCTTCAGTCCCTGGTGCCAAGTAGCAGCAAAAGGCACGACAGTGGCTCTCAGGATGGGGATGTTAGGGCGCAGCTCGCGGCGCTTACGCAAGAAGGAAATCTCCGCTGAGAAGTCATCCAAGTGCCTTCAGTCTGGTACAGCAGCCAGTAGCTCCTGTGCGAAGAGAGAAACCCGCCGAAAGATGCTCGCAGTGTGATTTTTCAAATAGTGGCTGTCCTGTCCAGGTTCTGCTCAACGGTACTAGGAGGGCTGGGTTGCACAACAAACACTCCCCCCCCCCCCCGCCACTCGCCAGGTATGATTTGCTGAAGTCCCAAGAGAAGCTAACACAACCGCGCCGAGGTTGCCTCGGTGACTCGAGTGCGAAAGGAATCGGCTGGGGAGGGCGCTCTTCCTTTCGCGCGAGGAAACTCCCGCCAAGTGCCAGAAAGTTAGGTCCGAGCTCGGATGCGAGCAAAGGCGCGGCTGCAGGAGGGCGGCTTTTCGGCGGGAGCGGAAGAGAGAAGCCACCCTAGGATGCGCTTCTAGAAAGGCGGCAGCCGCCCCTCGCTCTCCCCCTTTCCTTTCCAGCGCGTGTGGAAGCAGCAGCGGCGCCGCTAGCTCCCTCTGGCCTCTTGCGCTGAGGCGCGTCTCGAAGAAAGCAGGTGGCGCCGACGCGGGGTCGGAAGCATGCCTCCGCGATTGCCTCTGCCGCCCAAGCCGTCCCCCCGAACTGGAGACCAGGCAGCCCCGAGCTTTCCCACTAGCTCTGGAGCGACGGGCTCTTGCTCGCTTCCCACGTGACCCCCAGCAACTCCGCCGCTCAGCGCGAGGGCAGGCACAGCGGGAGCCAAGTTGGTTCGCCGCCGCCACAGTCCCTCCCGCAAGGAAAAGAGCCGGAAGGGATTTGACCTGGGAAGAAGCCGAGGGCGGGTTTGCAAGAAGAAACGCGAGGAGTCAATTAGGATTCTCAACCTGCTGCTAGGTCTATCTTCTTTCACAGCAGCTGTGTTTCTCTAGTAAAAACAGAAGCCATCGCTTCCTGTTGCTTGGATCTTGCTGCCGTTTTTTGCATATTGCGGTTAAAGCCCAGCGTGACATTCATTTCCTAATGTCATCCGCCCAGCCTGGCCGTCCACAGGCAGGCAAGCAGCTTTCAAAAGAAAGCAGGTCAGGCTTTGATGCTTCCACAACAAGTGCAGTAAAGAGGAGCCATTCACAGACGAACTTCTAGCGGTCCTGGCTTCAAACCAGTCAGGATTCAGGGTGGATTTTGAAATTTCTTGCCAAAAGTCATAAAAACATTCTTGTGAAAGGTGATACATTTCCTCATATGCTTCATTTAAATGTGTCTCCCATTACAGACTGTACCTTATTAGCTGATCAGTTATTGTATTTATATACACGGCTCTGCTCTCCCCTTGCAGGGCAGGCAAAAGCAACCATCTTTTAAATCCCATGCAGCCTGGCCCTGTGCACATTTACTTAAAAATAAATGTCCCGTTGTTCAGTGACATTTGCTCCCAAACAATGGTGTATAGAATTGATTTCTAAAGCAATGAAATGAACTTCATTTATATGCCATCAAGTCACAACCACCTTATGGTGCCCCCAGCAAGGGGCTTTCAAGGCAAGTGGGAAGTGGGTTTGCCATCGCCTTCCTCTTCAGGGTCTTCCTTGGGGGCCTCCCTCCCAAGTACTGACCCTGCTTAGCTTCCTAGATCTGATGAGATTGGACTATGTACACTAGCAGCCTCACGAGAAGCAGGAATCATTAAGAAGGCTTGCCAGCTTCTCTCAAACCTGTGGCCACACATTATCAAATGTACAGTTCTCAGTTAAAAGAAATATTAGTTGCCACAAAGCATGGATATTTATTCATTGATTTGATTTCTATACCCCCCCCCCTCTTCCCAGTGTGCTGGCTCACGGCGATGTACATTTACTTACATATTTAAAATAGTATAGTTAAATTCATGTGCCATCTATAACTTGTTACCAAATCTGTCAGTCTGCATTGCTGGTCGGTGAACTCTAGGTGAACTCTAGGCCAGGCCCCTCTGGGAGTAAGAGCTCAAGATAAGGATGCCAGTCCCCAGGTGGGACCTGGGAAACCCCTTGGTTTTATGCCTCATCTCCAGGCAACAAGGATGAGTTCCCCTGGAGAAAATGGCTACTTCGGAGGGTGGACATGATGTTGCAGTGCCATCATAGCATTATACTCCATTAAGGTCCCTCCCTTCCCTGCCCCAAATCCTGCCCACTCCTGGCTCCACCCTCAAAGTATTTCCCAACCCTGAGCTGGCTACCCTAGCTTAAGATCCTGCATTATAATCACTGGAATCCTGGAAGAATGTGCAGGTGTCCTTAGTGAGGAATAATTGTTAGTTGGGGCTTGTTTCCTTTCAGAAACTTGCTATTTGGTATGAGAACTCTTGCTAAAAGGATCTGTAATCTCTTTCAAATATATGTGCACAACTGTACAATACACACATCAATGCACATCAAAATCCCCACACACTGACTTTATTAGGTAGCTGGATATAGATTTGCTTGGGAGGAGGCAGAAGAGGTTGGGAAGGGAAGCCTAAATTTTAGGGGTTTGAGAACTATTTCTGTAGACCCATTCTTAAGAATGGGTGTTTAGATTTGATTCAGAACTTAAGTGCGTGTATGTGTTGATATGCAAAACAGAGGCTCTGGGGACAGATCACTGGCTTTTCCCTTTTTTCTTCAGTATAATCTCATGAGCACATGTGAGTTTGTGATTTGTTTTCATACAAAAATTCCTTCCTAAATGTTTCAATTTCAATAAAATCCAGTAGTTCTTGAGGGTTAAACTACACCTCTAGATTAGACGTATGCATTTTGCTCTTCAGAAAGCTGCCCTTGAGACTGCTTCAGAAACTCCAACTGGTCCAAAATGCAGCGGTTTGAGTCCTGAGAGGGATTAAATGGAGGTCACATATTACACAGTGCTCTCTCAGGTACATTGGCTCCAGATTGCAGACCAAATCAAGTTAAATGTTTTAGAAGAGATGGTTTTTATACCCTGCTTTTCATTGCCCAAAGGAGTCTCAAAGCAGCTTACAATGGCCTTCCCTTCTCCCCACAACAGACACCCTGTAAGGCAGATGAAATTGGCAGGACTGCTTGGTCAGAACAGCCCTATCAGGGCTGTGACAAGACCGAGGTCACCCAGATGGCTGCATGTGGAGGAGCAGGGATTTGAATTAGGGCCTTTCTCCACATAAATAACTTCACTCACAGGACAAATTGCTTTAGGAGCATGTGTGATTTGCAGAGAACAACGGTTGTTTCGAGGAAAAGAATTAGACATCTCTCCCCCATTGCCACAGCCACAGCCCAGGTTTCTTCTCCCTTTATTTTAAAAAGTTTACAGAAGATCATGATCAATGAGGCACCTATAGCACTAGAAAGTACTGAGTCTTGAGCTGTCACAAAAACAAACAAACATAGAATTGTTCCTCCAGGCAGTGGTACTGCTAGTCTGTGCAAATCATGTATATTTTTTAGCTCTCAAACAACAATGTTTTTATTGGTGGCAAAATGCATTTTTCATCCACCACCAACATACCATATGCATTAGCAAGCGTTCTATGCAATATATTTGTGTTAGGAGCAGCAATTAGATAATATCATGTGACATTGCCTGGGGAACGATACAACTCTATGCTGGCACCATTTCCTCAAATTCTTAACCCTGAGGCTAAAGTGTATCTCTTTGGTAGCAATCAAGAACTGGAGTTCTCATGCCATTCTTACAACTTTTTGTTTAAATGATAAGCACCAGCAAAGTCACTCCTTCACAGCAATGCTCTGCCATTTTCATTATTTTTGCACTTTTCCTCCTTTGAAGAAAAGTTGTTTTTTATATCCTGGTTTTCACTACTTCAAAGCGGCTTACGATGTCCTTCCCTTCCTCTCCCCACAACAGGCACCCTGTGAGGTAGGAGGGGCTGAGAGAGCTCTGACAGGACTGCTCTGTGAGAACAGCACTACGGTCACCCAGATGTAGAGGAGTGGGGAATCAAATCCAGCTCTCCAGATTAGAGACTGCTGCCTTTAACTACTACACCAACTACTACACCAGCATTCTTTAATGTAAGTTACTCCCCAGTCCCCAGGATGGGTGCCCTAATGGGGCAAGGGAGACAAGAGAATTGGACAGCTTTGTGTTACAAGCTACCTGTATGCCCACAAAAGGGTACCAGCCTCATATCCATTAACTGGGGGCAGGATATTGTTAGTAGATCAGAATTAATGCAAATGTTGTGATTAGGAAAAGCCTTTTAAAATATTCTGATAAGGTCTGGCTCTTAGACAGGATCCACTGACAAGGAAAGCCTGAAGGAGTCTGTCAGGTGAGAGAGGTGGAAATCCTCAAATCAGCTGGTCAGAAAAAATATTTTACACAATCCTGGATTGACAACAAAGGTGATTTTGAGAAGTAGCAAGCAGGGGTACAGGTAAGAAATACACAGAGTTGCCAGCTGACTGGAGGGGGGGGGGATGTCCTGTCTCTTTATTAGAGATATAATAGAGAATTAATTTGTTGCTGCAACATGGAAAACTTCCACTGCCCATTCTTACACATTAAACCTCTATTGAAGGGATAGCTCATTTTCTCCAGGCTTGGAAACAACATTGCAGTCTAAATCTGAACAAGAAGCAGAACAGCAATGAAAGTAGTCACTTGTTGACTTACCTGAGATCAGAGCAGAAGGCATTCCAGGACCTAACAGCTTTTAAAGATTTAAAGAATGCACCTACTCCATCACCTGAATCTTGAAATTCAGAGCCCTTAAAAGTAGCAAAAGTTGGCTTTCAGTCTTAAAGGACTGTGGAAGAGAAACTATTTTTGGTGGTTAGATTTATGAATGGATCCTTAGGGAGATTTCTCTTTCCATAAAACCATAAAAATGTACTATGTAGGTTTCAGCCTTCTAGGTTTCAGCCTCTAGGTTGGAACAGATTCTCCTGCCAACCTACCACAATAAAATGTTTACATGTTGCAACTCAAGTGTTGTATTTTTAATTGATTTTCTTTTCATTATTGCAATGTTCGTGTTCTTGGGCATGACCTTGTTTCATCAAATGCAGAAAGTAGACATGAGTCCACTTCCTCTAATGAGGAAGAATATTGATTTTGATGATACAACAGGATTTTCTATTTCATTTTAGTTCTATTGTATCTGGAAGGAAAATTGTATATTAGATCCCATTTTAAACAAAAATCAACTGTTAAGAATGTTGCATTAAAACTAACACCTGAATCCTGAATGTATTTAATGAAAACCTCATACATTTTTTTTACATTATTTTTAAAACAACTGTGTTCACTGTCACAGTTTTTGACTTTTATTCTGGACACATTTTTATGGAAATTCCTTTCTGTTCAACCACTTTTGTGCTTTTAAGATGTTTCTCTATCACCTTCACTGAATCCTTTCTAGATTTTCTTTGTCAGAAATAACTCTTTATAAGGCATTTTACAGAATAAAAACAGAGCCATTCTGCACAGCGTTAATGTTGCTGAAGTCTTACCATTGTGTAACGCTATTTTTTTAACATTATGCACAATGTTGTACACAATATGCAACACTCCCGCAAAAATCATTTCTTTGTAGCGCAAAAGTGGATTTCCCCTTTAAAAAACCGCTAGACTCTTGAGAACAACCTGCAACACATCCAAAAAAGACATGTGCATTCTCAATATGGTGGAAGCAAGAATGTCCCTCCCTAAGCTCTCGCACCCAAGCTTCCGGCGTCGCAATCTCCATTTTTTCCCCTTAAACTGGCAAAAGCAACGAATAAGCGATGCTTCTTTGGCTGAAATCCCTCCACAAGCAATTGTCTGTAAAGTTTCCGAGCACAATACAGCCCCCTGTTCAACACTGCCCGTAATTTCGGCTAGAAATTGCACTGGGGGGAATTTTTTAAAAAACTGTAAGCATGTGTAAACAATTAAGTGCCAGCTCCCACGCCAGTGAAAAAGGTCTTCCTGATACATCGAATGAATAAATATGCGTTGCTACAGGTGTTTTTGTTTTTGTTTTAAACAGTTTTTAAAGGGAACCACGAACACAACAGTTCATTGGCTGTTCTTTTTGATTGACGGCGAGGGGCGGGAGTAAGTGCGGAAAAATATCGCCTCCGTTGTTGCGATTCCGGCAAGGCTGGAAACTTGTGTTTCCGGCGAGGCTGGAAACAAGAACAGCGCTAGTTGGAGAGCCTTTTTTTCTGAGAAAACTGGCTGTGTGTGTTACCGAGACCTGCTGCTATTAATTGCAGTACTTTTTGATAGTGCTCAGATTTATCTACATTGGTGGTCGTGCGGAATGGCCCAGATTGAAAAAGTAGCATATGGGAGAAATAAGGTAAGGAAAAAAGGTACCCAACTTTATTTGAAACATTTATATGCTGCCTCCCTCAAGACCTACTCAGAGTTTCTTACAACATAAAAGAGAAAATCATAAGACTTAAAATCATTAAAATGAATAACTATTATAAAGCTGGAGATTAAAACCCTAAAGCAGTGGTCCCCAATCTTTTTTCGGCTGGGGACCGGCAGGGCGATGGCCACGCCCACACAGTGCACCTGGGAAGTTTTTTACTGTGGGGGGGCGGGGAGAGGGAACCGCAGCCCGGCGCCCTGGCCTTCGCGGCCTGGCACCGGGCCGCGGACCACAAGTTGGGCACCACTGCCCCAAAGCATAAAAGTCCATTAGCACCTTGTATACATCTCAGTGTTGTTAATGTTTCTCAACAAGTTGAATCCCCAGCTGATGCTTTCACTTTGCAGCACCCCTTCTGCAAAAGGGGAATGTTTTCTTGAATTTGGATCTGACTCTCCCCAAGTATTCCAACTTCCATATTTCCCCAAGTGTTCCAGGTCCACATTTCCAATCTGGGAGAGCCAGTTTGGTGTAGTGGTTAGGAGTGCAGACTTCTAAACTGAAGAGCTGGGTTTGATTCTGCACTCCCGCACATGCAGCCAGCTGGATGACCTTGGGCTTACCACAGCACTGAGAAAACTGCTCTGATCAAGCAGGAATATCAGGGCTCAGTCAGCCTCACCCACCTCACAGGGTGTTTGTTGTGGGGAGAGGAAAGGGAAGGTGACTGTAAGCCACTTTGAGAATCCTTCTGTAGAGAAAAGCAGCCTATAAGAACCAACTCTTCTTCTTCTTCTTCTTCTTCTTCTTCTTCTTCACTTCTTTGATGTGGTGTGGTCATGTCATCATGTACTTTGTCAGCAACAGAACTTTTTTTGTGCATGTGCAGTGACACTATAACACCATAAAATGTCCCCCCCAAAAAAAGAATGGAGGTATCATGGGGAACAGCATGCTTGCAGTCATTTCCCACTCTTCCTTAGTCCCCAACTATAAAATATCAGGAAATTGCCAAACTGGATACATCAATTCAATCATTATGAAGCATGCTGTGTTCTTCAGTGAAAGAACCTCCTATCTTTTCATTTTCCCCATTTCTTTTTCTTTGCATACATAGTGGTGCTACAACATCATAACATTGTATCATGCAGAACAGCATGGTTACCACCCTTTCAAAGGTCCCCCACTACTCCTTAGTCACTAACTATGAAAATGGCTGGCAATTGTCAAGCAGGATACACCAATTCTATAATTATAAAGCATGCTAAATGAGTCCTCGTGTACTTCTTCTTTTGCATATGTAGTGGTGTTATAACATAAGATTGTAAGAAAATGCTGGATGTGTCGAGGGGAACAGTGTGGTTTGCACTATTTCAAAGTTCCTCTAATCCTAGTCACTAATTCTGAAAATGGCTGGGGATCATTGAATTGGATGCACCATTTCAATAATTATGAAGCATGCTAAATATGTACTTTGTCAATGACATATCTTCTTTTTTTTGCATATACAGTGATGTTATAACATCATAACATTATAAAAAAATATTAAAACACACTGGGAGCAATAGAGGAAGAGAAGGGGGTAGAATGAAGAAACAATACAAATATGTGGCATCAAAGCCTACCCCACCCCCTATAAAGGAAAGGAACTTCATGGACAGGTAATTAAATGGAGAAGGCTACATGAAGCCTTGCAGCCTGTTTTGTCCCAGCATTATTACATGGCTCTATTATAGTATGTTAGAGGAGAATTGCACGGTAATACAATCAACATTTTGCTTTAAACAGACAACACTGATAAGACAAAATAGTGGCACATCAGGAAACCAAATTCAAAATAGGGATTTTCTACTGGAAAACTGTTCTGAAGGGGAAAACCACAGGGGAAGGAGGTACAAAATATAGATTTACTCTTGGGGCAAAAGTTTGTGTGGAAAGTTCTGTATTGCTTTATTCTTTAAGAACGCTGATGCAAGAGTTTGCTCTTGTGCATAAATGGTCTTAACGGAACATGACAACATAAACTGGATTTAAAAACTGAATCATTAAGTTTTCCCATTTTCTTACTATTTGTATTTCTACAGGCTTGTTGACATATAAGGCAAACATTCACATCTGTCATCTTAATTCATAGTGCAGAATGTTTGTGTTCAAAATAGAGACTAAAATCGCATTCCTAGCTCTTATTTGTCCAGTGAGAATTTAATATTATTTCTTGTACCCTTCCACATCAGTATATTTTTAAAAACCTGCATGTATTTAAAAATTATGAATGTACCAGTTCTGTAACATAGGCAAACCTTTACACACAAAGTAAATCATGCTTTGGAACCCCAGTTTATGGGAATAGCAGCATCCATAGCTTGTGGTGAACATAATGACAAATTGTGGTTTACCATGACCAGACGTTTTCGCTTAGATTGGCATGTACAAGCTAGATGGGAAACCACCTCACAAAGCTGAAGATTTCCTTCACTAATTCATGGAATGTCCGAACTGTAGTTTGGTTATTACATTTGAAGCATGCAACTGAAGGACTAATGTGATAAATGGGCCTACCTACAGCTAGGCCTCCATGAAAATCTTAAAAGAACAACGGGTTTTAAGGAATGAAATTCTTGGAGCCAGATTGGACTTGTAATAATGAACAGGCTTGATCTTAAATAACAAATGATTCACCACATTCTAGTGGTACCTACAGATTCTCAGGAAGAAAGCAAATTATTGTTTTAAAAAATTCTATATACAGAAAAGTTTCTGTGCTTTCCAGCATTTTTTTTAAAAGATATCTTCTCACATAATATTCTTCATATAAATCATGAGCAAAAGACTTACAAGGCACTCATGTAAGCTAGGGGGTGCAATAATATATCATGAAATGACTTTTAAACATCCATAGTTATGTATAACTATCATCTTGAATCTTGTCTAGAAGATAACAGAAAGGTGGTACATATTTAGAAGCACTAGTAGGAGCAACTTCCTTCTATTACTCCCTGCCAGAAAGTGTACAACTGCATTTTTCATAAAGGGAATCTTTCAGGCAGAACATAATACACAATGTAATAGCTGGTCTGAAGGATTACCAAGGAAAGTAGGATAGTGGCATGTCTTTATTCTCCAGGAAAGAGTTCAGTTGGTAAATCAGCTCTGACTTATAAATGGAGTCCTTTGCTGGAGGATGTACATGAAAATCCTGGATCAACGCTGAGTTAAGGAGGCTGGGAACCTGCTCTCTCAAAATACAGAAGGTTCTTCTTTTGCAGGCATCAACAGTGTATTATCTGGATCCTGAAAACTCACACCGTTTTGCAGGAAAATTCCCCACTCATACCTGATCAGACATAAGCCAGAACTATATAAGGCAGTATTGGAAGCTTTCATCAAATGCAAAAGGGAAGTAATCCATCAGGTTCCATAAAGCCATGTCTAGCCTAGCCTGAAACACACTGTATGCAGAAAATCCACTTCACCTTCAACAATATACTTTATCACTTTATTTAAAATATATATAGTATATTAGGCACCAGCCAGGAGTGACAGCTGGATGGAGCAAGCATGAGCAAACATCCCTACATTTGCCTACCATGTCTGAATAGGAATAGCATTGTTTATGTTTGAGAAGACAGAGATCTTTCCCCCCTCTGAATCTTTTGTGACTTTTTTCCTATTTCCCATTTTTTAAAGCCCCCCCCTTAAGGTACCTGCTGAAAGATTGTCTTGATCCAACATATTGATTTTTGTTTAAGCTGAGCCGAAAGGGGTGTGTGTGTGCTTTTGGCAAGCACCTTCAACAGTGTCAACATTGTTTACCGACTCAGAAAGCATCAAATTGGTTAGGCTTGCCCATAGTGATATCAGCATGTAGCCAAACCAAATTGGATATATAGCATCATGACATCAGTGCAGTTAGACTGAGATTCCCAGTTGGCTGGAATTCCCTATCTGATTAATCAAAGAGCAAAATGTGGTTAAGAGAAAGGAAATAATAGCATGGAAGCAGCAGAGGAGGAAACAATAGCAGAGAGCAAGGACTGAAAAATGCTCTGCATTTTTACAATTTATTAGTTTCCTGGGAAATGTTTTTGCTCCTGCATTTGACCAAAAATCAAAATAAGAAAACTGGTCCCTGCAAATGGAATCCAAAAAGCTGACCCCTTGAAACATATTACTGTAACAGCAGCATTTGGGCTGAGTTTACTTACGAAGGGCTTAGTAAAATTTCCATGATTGACAATAATGCTATAGGAAGAGGGAAAGGAGGTTGCAAAAAGTCCCTTATCTAAAATGGTCATAGAGAAATATTATTATTTCACTGCTATCAGTTGCACAGCATAGGCTTTAACAGACGTGCTGTCTATTGTTTTGAGTGACTCTGCAGTTATTCGGCTGTTGTTTGTAATCAATTCCCACATAAGCCACAAGGTGTGTATAGGAAGGGGGAGCTTTGAAACTAGGGCTGCTGGAAGCAGTATTGTCAATAGGCCCTCCCAGTAAAGAGCTTCTCTTTTGTAATTTCAGCACAAAAAATCAAGGCCCTGATGCACATCCAGATGAAGCATGCCATCTTTTCAACCTATCCTGCATCACCCTTCAAGCTATGAAGAGGCTATTGGTTTGTCTGTTTCTGTAAGCTGCCTTAAAGTGGTAGAGAAGGAGGCATTTAAATATTTGATACAGACAGTATTCCCATACAGAGATTGAACCTGGGACCTTCTGTATACCAAGCAGATGTTCTGCCTCTGAGCCACACCTCCTCCCTTCTTCAGACACCTGTTTCACTGTTCTGTGTATTCTGTGTTTTATATATATATAATAAGGGCAAAGCCTGTTGTATCCAGGAGTACAATGGGCGCTAGAGCTTGGCGGTGGGAAGAGGAAGGGGAGGAGTTGTTCAGTCTGTAAGGGCATGGGGTTGAATGTGTGTGTTGTGTGGGAGGTTGTGGTGGTGTGGTGACAAATGAGGGCATGGGTGTGGAGAGATGGGTGTCAAGAACCTGTGGTGTGGAATGTTCGTTGATTGTGGGAGAGGAATTGTGGCATAGTGGTTACAGATGAGCTTTCCAGAGCCATGTCCTCAGATATGTGAAGGGAAAATCAGACTGGAGGCTCTTCTTAGGGGGACTTTACATGGCAACCAATTCCTCCCAGTTCTGTGTCATTTCCCTTCTTGTGTGAATTAGGCCACAGACATTGAAATGTCCCCCTGCCCTAATACATATGGGGTAGTCACAGTACACAGATGTCCACCCTGCTCCTTCTGTCTCAATTTTTTTACTGTTGATAAAATGTTATGTTAGAGGGGGAGCACTCTGCAGCCTCCTGCCAGCTCTGTCAGGGTTCTGAGGCAATTTACAGTTGGACATGGCAGTTAGGACAGCCTTGGGGTGAAAAGGGCTCGCACAGCCTGTCCAAGCCTCTGTTCTCATCCCCCTTGGCAGCCCTACTGACCTCCTCTCCCTTTGGTGGTCAGGGGCTGACTGGCAGTGATATCTCCAGATTGCCCCTGGCTGGGCTGGGTGGGCAGGCCCTGTCAGAATTTGGCCCAATGATTGGGCCAACCGCCCACTTAGCCCTTAGGCTCTGCGGGTGGGGGGTGGGAGATGCAAAACTGGAACTCTGGTCTGTCCCGTGTTGTTTGTGCCTTCTGATTGGGCCCCCACCTGGCCTGGCCCCGCCCACTCTCTGCCCAATTAGCCCTTAACCAATTATGTATACCACTCCCCGAGCATCTCAGAACATATACACATACATACAGATACACACACACATACACACACACACGTACAGATCCACCAAAAATATATTTTTTAAATAAACTTTTTCATAAAATGGGGAAGGTATGTGGATAAAAAACCCAATGCTCCTAATAACTAATTGTATCTCCAATGATATTTTAAAAGTTCCTGTGACACATGGAGACACAAATACTACAGGAACGATTACTTACTTTAACTGTTTTTATTGTTGTTTTAATGGTTTTAAATTATGTATGTTAAAACCGTCCTGTGCTGGCTGTACTAAGAGTGGCAGTCATATAAATCAAAACATAAATAGATAAATAGTTGCTACTAGCAAGGAATATTCCTAATCTCCCCCCCCCCCAAGAAAAGGACATTTTATTAGTTTATTAAATAGAGTCCAAAAGATGAGAGACACCAAAAAAGGAGGGCATGCCCTCTGAAAAGAAGACTTCTGGTAACCCTACACAAGAGGTTTGTTGCCAATACCACTCTGTTCTGCTGGCCTCCTCATGCTGTAACTCATGTTGCCTTGGAGGATTCCCAAGCTTCTGGAATGACTTTTCAGCAAGGAAGAGTGCCTGCAGCAGGAAGAGTGCATGAAAGTCCCACTGTACAATTGGGGCTCTGCTAGCTGTTCTTTGGATATAGGCAATTTAGCTTTGAGTACATGTTAAATACAACACCAAAGATGCACAATCTTGAGAGCAAATAATAACAAGTGCACATTTACTGCCAAAGAAAAAAGAAAAAAATCACAGTGGAGTGATCTAAAAGGAAAGGATCATTGATGTGTATATGACGGGACTGAATCTATAAAAGGAAACTTGCTTTTTTTCTAGTCTCTTTTAGTCAAAATTCTACCACATCATAGAGGACTACAAATGGATGTGTTTGCAGAATCAGGACAAAGCATAAACAAAAAGAAACATATCCGACAAATATTTCAAACAAGAGTGGAACCATTTTTTGTGTGATGCAGAAGAAAATGCTGTAAGAATTTCGTGCCCCCTAGTGGTAGTTCAATGCACACACATACTTATTTAGAAAATTAGCAACAGCAAGGGAAACATAAGCTTACTAAGTAACTATTAAAATTTTAAATATACCAGGAGAATAGTGTTTCCTTATTCAGAATTTTCATGACACAATATGTGGTGGACTATGGTGAGCATTCAAATGTCATTGAACATGTAAAGGTTAGCAGAAAATCAGTGCCAAAAGAAAGTTTTGACCCTTAACAAAAATATGAGTGCCTTTGATATCAATTTATGACAGCGTACCTCTGTTTTGTAAACCAGTGTATTCCATGGCTTTGATATTAATATAATATTAAAAGTTGTGCAGTCTGTTTACTTATTTTCATCTTTCTATTTCACTCTAAATATTCCATGTTCCGTCTTTCTCCCACTCAATTTCTCTTTCAGTTAACAGCCTTGGCTGAACATCCCTTCTGTCTGATGAGTAACCCTGGAGGCAACCTGCGAATCTTTTCCTCTCTGTACCAGACAACTCTACTGCTCCTTTATTGGTTTTCTGAGAACTCCCTTCTGTATTTTCCACTCTCGCCTCTGAGGGACTTGAAATAATCAAGGCAGGAGTGGGGGTGGGGAGAAATGAATTTCGACATTCACTTCAGTATTCTCTTGCTCCCATTCTTTGCCTTTCTGCCCTGGTTCTTTTAAAAATTCCACCTCCAATATTGGAACATTTTCTTCTCATTCTGTTCTTCCAGATCCTACTCTTCTCTCCTTTCTTTCTCTTCCCTGTCTACTTGTTTCTTCCCCTCCATTTTAAAACATATTCAGATATCTCCCTTTTATTCTTTCTCCCTATCTTTCCCTTTCAAACTCTTTGTTTGTGGTTTGTTTCTTATTTCCCAGCATTTTATTTCACAACTTGACCTTCTGTGTATTTGAGCTTCTCCATGCGGGTTTTCCTTCTACACTGTGTACTAAATCTTGTCTCACTAGGATGCCACATGTCATTGTTCTGTACAAGATTAAGGTCTTTCTCCTTGGCCCAGTGCTGCCACTAAGAGTCATGGCTATATCCTTGTTCTGATGTACCTATCTAACTGCTCCAGCTCTGTACCTTTTAAAACTAATTATCTTTATCATATCTTCTGTTATAACATTTAGAACTTGGTCTTTTGTTTTCTACTTTTTATTTATACTTTCACTGCTGCTTATGCTGTTTATTTATACAGTGGTATATTATTTTTTATACCCCCGGTTTGGGGACCAAGACCGGTCCGTAGATCATTTGGTACTGGGCTGCGGCTCCTCCTTGTCCTCCTCCCCAGCTGCTGCCTCGGGGGCTGCCCTGCCACTCTGCCGCTGGCTTACCTTTGGTGCTCTCCAGCAGCTGCCATGGCTGGGGCTCCCGCTCGGCGTGGCACTGTGCAGCTGCTGCTGGCAGTGCCTCCCAGTGGGTCGTGGGAAGTCAGGGGCGCCAGTGGGAAACCAAGTGGAACAGGGGCTCAGGCGGCGATGTCCCTCGGCACAATACTACCCCCTCGGGCCTCAGTAAAATTGTCAAGCATTGACCGGTCCCCGGTGATAAAAAGGTTGGGGACCACTGTATTTATGCATATATATACATATACATATACATATACACATATACATACATATACTACATATACATATACATATACATATACATATACTACATGTACATATACACATACACATACACATACACATACACATACTACATATACTACATATACATATACATATACTACATGTACATATACACATACACATACACATACATATACATATACTACATATACTACATATACTACATATACTACATACATACATACATACATACATACATTTTCACGGCCTGCTCAAGTGAGTTTACAAAGAAAAAGATACCATAAAAATCGTAACAAATAAATTATTAAAATAACAGCATTTAATACCCAACAGGGGTATAAAAGCAGCTTAAAACATATAGCACCTTGAAAACAAAAATCCATAAAACTTTTCTCAGGATAGAACCAGAATGTAAAATTTGTTTAAAATATTCGTTTCTTTACCCCAGGGTAAAAGGCAATGTTTTAGTCTGGTGTCTAAAAGATAGTAGATTAGGTGCCAGGTAACCCTCAAAGGGGGGGGGATGCTGCTACTAAAAAAGCCCTTCCCCTGGTTGCAGAAAGACACCGAGAGTAGGAATTGAGAGGAGAGCGGGCAGGCAGAACGGTAAAATTTTCAGTTCTCAACAAGAAAGAGTCAGAGGAAAGAGTTAAATATAATCTCTTGCATCAATAATTCCTTCCCTGATCTTCAAAGCAGCTGCTTGGAATTTCTAGTTATCCTTTCAACACACACATAGGCTGCTGCCAACCTCCTCATAGAACTTTTGTCTCAGGTCTGATTTGGCATGAAGTGCTTATAGACATGCCTAAGAAGGGATCTTAGTGATTCATTGTGCGCCTAGATCTCTGTTAGCACTGAGCAAAGATGAGGCATGTGACATGTCTGATGGACGAGGCCTCTTTCCTCCTGCAGAAAGCTTGCTCCCAGCTGTGGCATTAAAATCAAGGTGGGCTTTACAAGCTTAATTGCACAGTTCACCCAGAGCGCCCAATTGCCTTCCCGGACTTTGCTGCTGGTTAGCATAAGCATGAACACACACACACCATATACACACACATACATAAATTTAAAATTAAAAAATAAGGTGGTAAATTCAGGAGGGAGGAAAGGGAGATGGGCCATGGAACTAATTAGGCCAACAGCCCTAATTAACTCCCACTAATCTGTTGTGAGGAGCAGAGCAGAGCCTCCACATTGTATGCAGAAGGTCCCAGGTTCTTTCCCCAGTATCTGTGGGTTTGCTGCTGCTTGAGTTTTAACAATGGCCCCCAAAGGCAAAGCAGTGATACAAGAAGGTGGGGATCCAGGGCAAGCCCCAGCCCTCTGAACAGGCCTGGAGCGTGCCTGAGCCCATGGGGGTTTGCGGCAGCCAGGGCCACACTGCCTTCTCAAGGGTGGGGGAGGCCTAACCAAGTAGAGAAACCCAGGCCTTCCAGTAGGTGCAGCACCCCTTTTCCACTATGGCCTCCTCATACCAGCACATGCAGGTCTAATCCAACAGCTGTTGGCAGCCCACCAGTGGGCCACATGCGAGCCACTTCAAGTCACAGAACCCAGGCCATTAATACTGTTTGAGGCATCAGTGCACTAGGGGAGGCTCTTTTGTTCCTGTTGCAATCTCACCTGGCAATGATCACCTAGCAGCTCTAAATGCGCAATTAAATGGGTCATGCACAATGCATGCTGCTCATGGGCACTGTCTCTCCTGACACAGCATGCAGATTATATTTTTGTGAGCCGAGGTTCCATTAGGGAATGTCCCTCTGGGCAATGTTTCCTCTCTAATAAGTAGGACATGTCAACAATCTAACAATACTGCATGCAGAGGAGGTCATTCTAGGAGTGTTTCTTTAAACCATCGTCTCATCCAGCCGGATAGGTGTAGCAGATAGTATGCAGTGGTGAGTAACAGTGGGGCTGTTTTTGATCAAGCTATGGAAACACAAGAGGTAGGGAATTCAGCCACATTTTGGCAGGGTTATTCCCAAGCTGTAACACAGCTTACAGCTCCAATTGTGACCCAATGTGCCTTCTGGTATCCTACTGGTGAGACCATTTCCAGTGGGAGCACCTTGGATGAGGATCTTCATGGGGAAGGCTCCCACAGGGATACATGGCATAAGAAGTGGTGGTGGACTTGTTGGCAGAAGGGGGCATGCTCCTTGCACTGCACCCATTCCTCCAGTGAGTTGTCCTCTGATGAGGATGAAGGGGATATTCAGAGGGATGGGTGGTACTGGGTTAAAGGCACTTTCATTGGTGGCCCTTCCCCACAGTTGCACAAATGGCCTTTGGAAGCAAAGCAACTAGTGGAGGATGGTGAAATCACTGGTGGGGTAAGCGATCCACCTGGTCACTACACAGATACCACCCCCCCAAGTATCCACTTTTTTCACAAGGTACAGGAAAGGGTATTAGAGGGCTATTTCATTGACATGTTTTCCTTAGTCCAGATCAATGAGGCCGAGACAACACTGATGAGTTTCTTTAAAAAAAGGAAGAAAGGGAAGGTTTCTTGTGAATGGACATTTCACAATTGGTTAAGAGGTTATGCAGAGTATATGTCTTTAGACCTAGCAGCCTATCCTGAGTGGGGATGGCATTTCAGCCAACATCTTTCACATGTCCTGGAAGCCAGAGAATATATGGGGGATGAGGCTACCTTCGCTTATGATCATAGATTCCATGAGCTGGCTTCTCACAGTGCAATGACCAGATGAGATGTCATACATCAAGCAACATGGATTGTGAACATGGGCCCTGGTATAAGTTACCAACAGGAAGCCGAGAAGCAGGTCGCTCCCAGCAAAAAAATTGGCAGGAGAAGATGTAAGCACAAGCAATGTCATTTTGAATGTGCATGTGAATCATGTGGTGGCTCTCATGCAAAGTCGACCTGTCAGAAGATAAACCTCTTTTTTATGGATCCCGACCATCCTCCAAAAAGGAAGGCAGGTTGGGATCAGGAGGTGCATTATCCATCACAAAAGAAGCCTAGGTTGGCTTATGCAGATCTTGGGGGCCTTGCACCAAAACCAATTAAGCTTGCTGCTTTGTTAGCTATGTTTAGCTATCCATCCATCCATCCATCCATCCATCTATCCATCTATCCATCCATCCAAATTTATTTACAAATGTCAGATAAAACCCCAAAAATGTTTAGTTACAAAATGTTTAGTTACAAATGTCAGATAAAACCCCCAAAAATCCCATTAAAAACCCCTGATGTAAAATCCATAAAAACTATAAAATACAACAATATCAGACATTATACGATAAAGATGCGGCAGAAACAACATCCCATCCCTAACAATCCCCAGCAATACCTCTAGGGGGTATTTATCCCAATAAAGCTTCTTCTGCCTACTTTGCTACCAGTTTTAAAGAAGGTTTCCATATCCCATTCACTGGCCGTTGTGTAGCCACTGAGTGCCCCAACCTGAAGTCAGCTAGGGACATGCCAGATATTGTGCAGGAAATATAAAAAAGAAAAGAATGTGAAGCTGGCTGTGTAGCTGGTCCCGTTGCAGTTCCCCTGCTAGACAATCTAAAGGCTTCCCCACATCATCACATTAGTATCACCAAGGATATTAAGGCCAATTAGGCCGTTTACCAAGGGTTTTTAGACAAATTTAATGGAGTATCCATCTGGCAAACACTTCTTAACCCTGGCAACGATCTACAAGTTCACTCTGATGCAGCTGGAAGCTTAGGTTTTGGGGTTTTCTATAGGAACCAGTGGTGTGCCTGCCACTGGCCATGCACCTGGGGACCAAGATTGCTGAAGGATTTAACTTTTCTGGAGGTTTTTCAAATACACTGTAGTCTTATGGCGGGATTTGTTTGCAAACAGGCAGGTTCTGTTCTGGTGAGACCCGTTCTGGGGTAAGTCCTGTTCGCCAATAAATAAAACATTTTCTTTCATGAAACACACTTAGGGAGCAATCTGTGCAGTCCTTCTTAGAAGCGACTCCCATTTATTTCAGTGGGGTTTACCCATAGGAAGGTGATCTGAGGATTACAGTCATAGTATCCCACCAGAAGCTAAACCCTGACAAATCAAATACCAGTGTAGTTTCTAAAACCAATCACCTAATGTGCTGTTACTACAACCACAACACTAATGTCTTTCCTTACGATAGCAAAGGTTAGAGCCTACCTTCAAACTGGAGCTCTAGACAATGATTTTAAAGGCAGGTGCCAAGCATGTGGCACATTTTACTAACCCAGGGCTGGGCTGCAAGCCCCATTCAGTTGATATTGGCAAATGACACCTAACAGACTGGAGTTTCCATGGACTTTAGCCTTTCCAAATTGATGTTAATGATTGTGCCCGAAATAGGCAGCAGAAATGCATGGACTGCATTTCAAAACTGTTTCTGATAGAAGTTGTAGTCAAAATATTATTTAGGAATAGAGGTCCTCAGAAAATAAGGTTGGAACACCATGGCTCAAAGTTCAATTGGAACGTATTTTAGTTAGCAAAAAAAAAATGACTAAGTAAGAAATCTACTCATAGTAGGAGTAACATTCAACAACTCTACAAGAAGTAGATAATGGGTAGCAGCCTAATTATAAATTACAATTTACTTGATGAAGATGAATACATTTTTATTCTTTTCACTGTAATGTCAGGAAACTGAGGTAGCTAATCATCTCAACTATTCATGTTGCACATTAATACTGTTATAAAGACTTATGCTTCATTTATGTTATAAATACTTGGCTAAGCAGCAAATCATTGTCCTGTACTGTAGCTGTTGAAGTCTTCCAACAAATGAGATCATTAATCAAGAGGTAAAAATACATTCTACCATTGCAGCACCTTTGACAGATGAGTAGTATCTCTTAATTACTTGCTTAAATATAATGAAAATAACCCCCTTGTTAGCACTCCATAAGTTCACATAACTTCTGCAGTATTAATTATCCCTTGAAATGTGCTCATTTTAGGGTTGCCAACTGCCTGTCCACTTAATAGAGCCTTAATGGATGTTGTTTACCGCCATGCCAGAGAAAGCTTCAGCTGCCCATTCCCACACATACACCCTCTATTAAATGGACATGGCATTTTTCTCCAGGCCTGTTGGCAATCCTAGCTCATTTAGACTTTCTGGCCATAATCCAACACAGATTAAGAGTATTTGAGCATGTTGAGTTCAGTGGCTGTAAAAGTGCCTAGCTCTGTGTGAGACTGCATGATGTTTTTCCTTTATGTAGCATAGAATTACAAATTCATTATCATTCCCACTGCATATAGTTCTGTAGAACTGTCAAAGAATACACAATTTCCAAGGCAATTTAAGTATTTCTAATTTAGCAGTGGAACATGAGAATGTTTTATCCTACAAGGGTGCTTCTTCCATCTCTCTCCCTTTGCAGGACAAGAAAGAATGTCATAGGTCAATTAATGGACACCTTCCTGCTTGGTCTACCTGTCTATTTTTAGCTTAACTAAGAATTATTTGGTAACATGAACTGTCTGAAAGATTGTGGGCAAAATTTAGGTTGGTGTAATCAACAATAAAATACTCGTTTTTTCTAGCTTTTTGTATCTACTGTATAAATTCAAGTATAAGCCGGGGTTTTCAGCACATTTTTTTTACACTGAAAAAGCACCCCTCAGCTTATACTCGAGTATATACAGTAATTGAAATAAATTCTTTTAAACAGCCTGTTGAGGCTAGCCAATCATTGGAATGCATTTTGCATGTGCAAAATATATTGCAATGCTGAGGAAGTCAGCCTACAGGAAAGAATTTTTTGGAGGAAAACATTTCCTCGCCAAGCATAGAAGGTTTTTCCTTTTTAAAAATCTTCTGTGTTTGGCCAGGAAAGTATATAAGGCTAGGAGTCTTCTTACCTGCCTTCTGTTGCTGGCCTCATGGCCTGTGTTGCTCTGTCTGGTAGACTCTTATAGTCTGACTCACAGAGAGTGTGCTGCTGGCTGGCTGGCTGCTGTGCTGAACATTGGAGGATCATCGTTGGAGAAGACATCAATGGTTTGATTGAGGGATTCTGAGCTTTTCCCCCCTCTTCGTAATCACTTCTTCCAAACTATTCTTTTGGTTTCTGTGGGTGGGGTGGGATGGGTTTTAGGGGTGCTTTGGGATTCACTATTTCTTTCTCCTAGTGTTTCATTCTTCTTTTATCCGAGGGGCAGCATTGTTTGTAGGGTTGTGCGATTCGGCTGCTTCGGTGGCCGTTCCCTTCAGGTGCAGCCAGTGCCTCACTGCAGGGGGAGGGGAGGGCGGTGCCGGCGGGACAGCGGGTGCAACCATGCCAGCGTGGAATTCCGCCCTCCCTCCCCCCCCCCCCGCGGCGCTGGCTGCACCTGAAGTACAAAAACCAGCAGCTATTCATCCTCTTGACTTTTCTGTATTTGTTGGGGGGGGGGAGGTTGGATGGGAGAGCCTGTGACGATGGAGCATGGATTAAGCAGGCCACCCTGAGCTCCTCCAAAGGTGGACAGTAGGGTAGGTTCACATGATAATGCTGCTGAAGATTATCCTTTTTTGCATTTACAGAGCTAGTTTACTGTTTTTCTTTGGAATAAATATTCAAAAACATTTAACATACTGATGCCTCAATTAATGAAATGTTATTGGTATCTAGTTTTATTTTTGAAATCTATAGGTAGCTGCTGCATTTCCCACCCTTGGTTTATACTTGAGTTTTTTTGTGGTAAAATTAGGTGCCTTGGCTTATATTTGGGTTGGCTTATACTCGAGTATATATTGGTAGTTTATTTCTGAGTCCTCCAGACAATTAAGGAATGCTGATGGTAATAATAATATATTTATAGTCCATCCTTCCCCATGGTCTCAGATTGGACAACAACATTTTAAAACTCCTAACAAAATAATACCTTAAAACATTATGTATTAAAATCCATAGCAAGTCCCTTAAAAAGTTCTCATCACTTCCATTCTTGTAGTGTGAAGGTCCCAGTCCTTAAAGGTTAAAACCAACACCTAAACCTGATCTGAAATTCATCTGGCAGCCAGTACAGCTGCTAGAGAACAGGTTTTCAATCTGGAGACAGTGCAACTGTGAGAGCACAGGTTAAATATATGCTCTCTATTGGGTCCCTGTGAAGACCTGGAGAAACCTCAAGGGTAGCCCTGAACAGAGCAAGTTGCAGAAGTCTAGTCTGGAGGTGACGGTTGCATGGATCATTGTGGTTAAGCTGGGCACTGATAGGTAAGGTGCTAGTTGTTGTGCCAGGGGAAGATGGTAAAAAAGCCTGGCAGGCAACTTTTGTAACTTGGGCCTTGTGATGTGAGGAATCCAGGATCATGCCCAAGCTCATCACAGTGGTCAGAGTTGTTAATTGGACCCCATCAAGAGCTGGGAGTTGCACAGGATTATATGAAGCAAGTTATCCCAGTCAGGGGATCTCTGTCTTAGCTGGATACAACTTCAGGCAGTTCTTCTTGAGCCAGTCTACCACAGCCTCCAGACAACTGGCCTAGGAATTTGGAGGTGTGGATGGACATCCATCAACAGATACAGCTGGATGTCATCTGCATACTGATGACAACTCAGTCTGAAATTCCAGAATAGTAAGGGAGCACGTCTATTATTATTGTTGTTGTTGTTGTTGTTATTGTTACTAGCATCAAAGCCCATTAAAAAATGAGCTGTGAAAGGGGTCTAAGGGGCCAGGGGAAGGCCCACCCCACAGCCGCTGGGAGGCTCCCAATCCCCTTGCTCCCTCAAAGTGGGAGCTTCCCAGCGGGCCGCAGCCTTGTCGCCACCTGTGTAAGGCGGTGACAGGGATTTGTGGCCCTCTGTCCCTCACCTTGGACTCCTGCTATTTAAAGACTGTGCTTTATATCCCCAAGTCAGCTAAGCTCTGGGCAAGCAGCCCATAATAGACAGTGTCAAACACTGCTAACAGATCTAATAAAAACAGCAGCACTAAGCCACCTGGATCAATCTGTCTCTGGATATCATCTGTGAGGGCAAGCAGAGCCATCTCGACCCCATGGCCAGGAAGCCAGACTGGAAGGGATCAAGGGCTGATGTTTCATCCAGAAAACTCTGTAGCTGTTCAGCAACTGGTGCTCAAACACCTTGCCCAGAAACAGCAAATGCAAGACTGGGCAGTAGTTGGCTGGGTTGGAGGAATCCAAATTGTTTTTTTCCCTTCAAAAGTGGCCTAACCATACCCTAAGGGGTATGAGCATAACCAAATCTCACACTCCTTTGGAATATCTCCACACCACACCTCTCATGTCCCCCAATTACAATTACAGAGATCCCCAGCCCCTCCCTGACCTCCCTGTCAGCTATCTACCTCTCAATACCTTCCCACTCCCTATCTTTGTATATTGTGGAGTCAAAACTACGGCACAGCTCCTTGAAAGCGCAACACCTTCTGTCACAAAGCACACTGTTAGAAAATGCAGTAATAATATAGGTACAAGGAAACAAAACTTACACGCATCTCGGTTGTCTACTATGGCATGGGAAAAGGAGCCTAGTTATAAGAATGATGAATTAAACATATTTTATACCACTCAATATTGTTGCAATGTCCTTTATAATGTCTCCTTAATTAATTCCTCCCCATCACTTTCCCAATTTTTACTTCTCCCTTTACAAAAGCTGGTAGCATAGTTCTGTACATTTTGTATTTGGAAAGGTGTTCTATAAAGAGTTAATACAAAACCTTACTTTCCAAAAACAGTTGAGTGCTGATACTCAAAATAATTTTCTTTTACAAAATGCAGGTTTTGCACTCAAAAAGGCATTCAAAATCACTAGTCAGTTTTGAAAAGGTTGGCCTAATTTTAAATCCCTGCATAATGGAAAATTAAATGCAAAGCACTGGAGCATTCAGACCATCTCCTCCAGTATGATGTTTGGCATTATGCAAATTATATACAAAAATTAAAATACGAGTTCCTTTTACATAAAAAAGTTTTGGCAATTAAATGTGAAGTTACAAACTGCTTGCAGATCAACATTTTGGAATATTCCCATGTTAACTAGTGCTTCAATATTTGTACATGTGTTTCAACTTGATGTTTGACCAAGGTATTCGTTTCAGTAAAAGTCTATTCCATTGTTCATTTATATTAAGGGTGTGAACGGGAGCTAATATTTGTCTTCAGATCTGATCTGAACTGGACAGTTTATGGATTAGAAGGTGGGAGACTGCCCAAGCATTAGAAATGTAGGAATCCCAGCCAATTCTGCTCCTCTCGTAAAGTTCTCGCAGCCACTGACATTTTTTTCTATCTTCAAGTGCCAGACTTACAAGCATCAAATTAATTAGATTATTAATGCTTTACAGATGTGTTTATTCTATAAAACCTACTGAATTAAATGACTAGGGAGAGAAAATGGTCTGTTGTTTGTCTTTCTGGTCCTAACGAGCAGCTGCATGAGGTCCAATTAGGCCCAGAACTACAGCACATGTGTGTGGTGAGGAGATAACCATTTCCATCTGCCCTGATGTCCCAGTCTGAAGCATCTTGCAAAGTGGCTGCTTCCCTCCTTTGAGGAAACATACAGGCAACATGTGTATGTTTCCTGCCAACGGGGCAAGTAGACTTTTGCAGTTATTGCATATCAGGACAGTAGAGTGAAATGAAAGATTAAATGCTTATACCCATGACTCCATGCTGCAGTTTCCTGGCAAACAGGAGGCCTGTATGGCAGCTATTTATAAAGAAAAAGCAAACAAACAAACAAACTGGGACAGCCAGAATGCTGTTCTTTTGGGTCTCACTAGTTTTTAAAAAAAATTTAAATAGCAGCCACACAGGCCTCCAGTTTGCAGGAGACTCTATGGGGAATTCTGGGACTCTGGTCAAGCAATTCATGACAGGAGCCAGTGGCTACCTGACAGAGGAGGGAGGGATAAGTACAAAAGGCAATAAAACTCAAAGGCATGTGTGTGTGTTCTATTGATTTTGCTTCAGTTTCTTTTAGGTAACAGCCTTTAGAATCAGACACAGGCAGAGATAAAGTTAGACAGCCCTGTGGCATTTATGCTGTTGGTTCCTTCAGGGTTACAGCTTGTCCCCTATGCTATTTTTTTAATACCCACATAAAATGCGTGGGAGACACTGTCTGGAGATCAAAAATAAGGTATCACCAATAGGAGTCTGTGGAAATCTTGAACAAGAGAATGGAGAAGGAAATGGGATAGGGTCAAGACTGAAATTCAGAGACTGAAATTCAGAACAGAAAAGACTGGGGTATATTTGGTCAAAGGAGAAATGGCTTGGAGAATACGAAGTCATCCTCTCATGTTAATGTTTATGCCCTATTTTTAGGCATAAACATTTTTAGGTCTGTTTTAAAACATATGCTTGGTTTCAGATTTCTGCAATCCAAACCCTATTGTTTTGTTTATAGATGTCCCATCCTATTGAATGTATCGATTTATTCTGTGTAATCTGTCTTGTATCTGAATGAGAAATAAATAAGTACACATGCCATTGAGGAGATCTATGCTACAAACTGCATGCCAGGATCCACATAATGATAGACAGTACAGA
This sequence comes from Paroedura picta, assembly GCF_049243985.1. Classification (NCBI taxonomy): domain Eukaryota; kingdom Metazoa; phylum Chordata; class Lepidosauria; order Squamata; family Gekkonidae; genus Paroedura; species Paroedura picta. The sequence continues at coordinate 142,951,067 of NC_135369.1, forward strand.
AATTACATAGAAGTTTCTTAGTTACAGCAGTGGGCAGTATATACTACACACAATCTAAAGCAGTGGTTCTCAACCTTCCTAGTGCCACGCCCCTTTAATACAGTTCCTCATGTTGTGGTGACCCCCAGCCATAAATTTATGCATGTTTAAAATGGAGGTTTTCCACCAGGTCTATGGTTGAGGCTGGGGTCAGCGAACTAGAGTCATTACTTCCGTGGTTGGAAGTGTACACTGCTCCCTCTCCAGTCTCCCCGGCGCTTGGGTAGTGGGGGTGGGAAGGGGATTCCTTTTTCCGTCATGTTGGGATTTTTAAAGTCATTTAATGGGGATTTTAATGGGGTTAAGACTACTGTTACCCGCCACGAGCCTCACAGGGAGTGGCGGGAAATAAATATAATACTAATACTAATACTAATACTAATACTAATACTAATACTAATACTAATACTAATACTAATACTAATACTAATACTAATACTAATACTAATACTAATACTAATACTAATACTAATACTAATACTAATACTAATACTGTGTTCTTTCACAGAAATTAAACCCAAACTGACCAATGGCGTGAAGATTCATTATTCATGATTGTATATAAATTGTTTTTTTCCCCTGTGATTTCTCTGTTCAGTTCTGCCTCTTGTCCCGCCATGCATATCTCATACTGCCCCCTGAAACACCTGGCAGGAGACTGTGCTGTGCTGGAGGCACTACTGGAGTGGCTGGCAGCTGAGCTTGGGCCCCTGTAGGAGGAGGAGCCACAGTGGCAGCGCCCCTCCCGGCCAAGCTGCTTGCCCTGGCACGACCCCTGTGAAATGGTCGCTCGACCTCCAATGGGGTCCCGACCCCCAGGTTGAGAACCACTGGTCTAAAGTGTCTGTCCCTTTCCTAGAGCTTTCTTCTGAACCCTTTTCTTATACTATATCCCTAATACCTGTGTGAAAAAGTCCTCCTGAATAATTCAGTATTACATAGTTGGCATGGGAACATTCCTGACCTCCTTAGGCAGGGCATTCTACAAGGTGGGGCTACAAGAGATAATGCATGGGCAGTTGTTGATTTTGCCTATTTGCAGGATGGCACCTGCAGTCAGTGTAGTTGAGTGAAACTGCTGTGGCAGAGCATAGAGCAGGTTTCCTCAAACAGGGTTTCATGAAAACCTGGGGTTTCTTGAAGGTATTGGAAGATTTTCCCAAATGGGTGGGAGTTAATAAATTTTAATATATTTTTAAAATTGTTAAACATTTATTGGGTGATAAGACAATATATTGTCATGTCAATCTGCCCCCCTCCACAAATGGTCAATAGTGGGCCTGGAGGGGGTAGGAGGGGCCCCAGATGGGCATTTACACAGCTATGCTTCCCAATCATATACTGCACAATGGCAGCACTTCTGGGGTTTCTCAAAGTTTGAAAAATGTTTCAGTGATTTCTCAATGGTAAAAAAGTTGAGAAAGGCTGGCTTAGGACAAGAGGGTGTCCAATAGATATCAGCAATCAAAGCTATGGCAGGCTTTGTGACAGCCCTTGAATATCAATAACAGTTGGACAGCCAATGCAGTGACTGCAGAATGGGAGTACTCTGTATGCTTCACCTATCTCCTGATACTACTAACCAGGCTTCAGCATTTGGCACTAAATAGAATCTTTGAGTTGAATCAAGGAGCACTAATATGTCTGCTAAAGCCACTGGAGCTCTCTCTGTTCCATAGCTCAGTCTGAAGCCAAACTGAAAAGGGTCCAGAGCAGATGAGTTATCCAAGAAGGCCTGGAATTGGTTCACTCCTGTTAATCACTTTGCAGAGAAATTAGAGCCTGGTTGATAATTAGCCACATCATTTTTCTGGAAGAATGGTTTTTAATGTAATGGATAGGCATGTGCAAATAAAAATTGGACTGTTTCAGATTTGGCCCGAATAGATTCAGCTTGAATCTAAAGCACCTGAAGCACCGTTGCCTGGCTCAGATTCAACCAAATTTATTCCATCAAAACCTAATTGATTCAGCACCATAATAACCTATGGTGCCATAAAAATCAACGGGAAATTTTCCTTTCTGTTTATTCTGTGGTCTTGGGGGGGGGGGGCAGGGATTTGCGGCAGAGGCACCAAATTTGCAGTGTAGCTGCAGAGCCACTCCTCAAAAGAATCCCCCAGTTTTAAAAAGATTGGACCAGGGGTTACAATTCTATGGGCACCCATCCAACCTCCATTGTTTCCAATGGGGAGGGAAAAAAGATGAGAAAAGAGAATCTTCCCCCCCTTGCCATTGGAAGCAATGGAGGCCAGATGGGAGCCCCCTCTTTCAGTGCACATAGAGTTGGATGTGCTGTCTGATCCCTGCATGGCTGCATCAGGATGAAATTGCAGTTCAGTGGTTTGGCCAAGGCTGGATCAGGCAGTTTAACTTAAGGGGAAGTGTAATTAAGACACTGACTTGGGAACTTTTCAGACTATCCAAAATGAATCTCACATGCCTAGTAGTGGGTGGATAGCTCCCTCCTTGAGTGGCTGAGGGAATGTGCCCTTAGTTAGTTAGGGATTTATTTATGGTAGATTCATGTTGTGCTTGCATCATTTTAGCAGCGTTTTATCACCCCTTGCTAGTTGGCCAGTTACAACTGGTCCTCAAAAATCATGATTTGTCCATAGTGGCAAGATCACATTCAAGATAGATGACTGTAATACTCTCTATGTGCAGCTCCATTTGAAAATGGTCTAGAAACTTCAGCTGGTCCAAAATGTGGTGGTCAGGATATTGTTAGGGCTTAGTTACTGTGATCATATTACCCCTGTGCTGAACTTACCCATCAATTTCTGGGCACAATTCCAAGTGCTGTTTTTTACCTTTAAGGCCTTAAATGACTTGGACCAAGAGGACGTTCTCCTCCCATACTATCCAGACCATCAATAAGGGCATAATTCCTGCTGAAGATTTATACAATCATCACTGTTCCAGGTTGTTACCATGATTTCCAGATTGGTAAACAGAAATCTGGGATTCTTAGGCATTGCAACCTTCCCCTAATCTGTGTTTTTGTGTGTGAGTGTTTGGGTGGTTACCAGGGTAAACAACAGCTACTGCTGTTTTTTCTCCTCTGCTACTGATGCCACCAACAAGGGTTGTAGCTGCTGCGCTCAGCCTGACAACAATTCCAGACGAATGAGAGAACCTTGCCCACCAGGAACTCCTTAAACACTAGCAGTAATGACAGTATCTCTACAATAGATGCTTAGCACCAAGATGAGTATCTCATAACAACTGGATGATTGATTCACATTCAATCATATACACTGTGCTGTTTTTAAACATTGAACTATTATCAAAAATTGCAGTGACAGGATGGGGGTGGGTGGGTTCTGCAAAGAACGTTGAACCATGACAAGTAAGTGTAGCAAATGGAGAGTTTGCAGCAGAAAGGTCAATCACTGTAATATTACATGAAGAAACCAAATGCAGTGTGGAATTTTTAAAAATATGCCAGCAGCTGGTGCTCTCTTGCCAGGATGCTACCGTTAGAGAGGAGTATGTCAAGGGACATCTAATTTTGGGTTAACCATATTTTTCTTGGAGCACACCCCTACTCAACAGTTAAGATTTGCCTCTCAAACCTGGCAGTCTGTGCTTCCATTTTCAAAGGTCAGGTGGATGTCAACTGGACACGAGGCATTATTTGTAGTCGCACCTCACCTCTGGAATGCCTCACTTCAGGTTTGCCTGACACCTACATTAGTTTGTTTTAGGCACCAGGCCAAAACATATCTTTTGTTCCAGTTTTTGATAGCTTTGTTTTTAATGGCTTGTTTTAACTAGGAGTTTTTTCTTACTAGCTTTTTAAAAGGCTCTGTCTCTGTTCTATGGATAATTTTTATGCTTAAAAAAATATCTGATAGCTTGTTTTTAATGGCTTGTTTTTATATTATTATATTATTATTATATTATTATTATATTATGATGTTTGTAATTGTAAGCTACCTCAATCAGGATTCTAAAGAGGCAGAACAGGTATATCTGCAAACCGCTCCGCAGGAGTGGTAAGAATAAAAGAGTAAGGCCTATGTGGGAGGAGAAAGGGGCGGGGTGAGTCCGGGATAAAAACTCGAAGGGGCCAATTGGGAGCCACGGGGGGAAAGGCTTTGGGGCGGGCAAAGGAGCAGGCTCACTACATCAGAGATGCGGCAAGCCTGCTCCTTTGCCCGCCCCAAAGCCGGGGACTCACGTAGGAGGGGGGTGGGGGAAAAGGCTTCAGGGTGGGCAAAGGAGCAGGCCTGCCACGTCGGAGACATAGCGAGCCTGCTCCTTTACCTGCCCCAAAGCTGGGGACTTGGGTGGGAGGGGGGCAGGGGGAAAGGCTTCGGGCTGGGGGCCCCACAACTGGGAGGGGGGAGGGGGTGCCCATGCCGGGGGTAGTGGGGGGCCCTCCTGCACCCAACTGCCAGCCCACTAGCGCTCACTGTATTGGGCCTACAGCGGGCCTTAAACCCTAGTCCTAAATAAACAAATAAGGTACAGGCTAGAGCAGGGGTAGTCAAACTGCAGCCCTCCAGATGCGAATGCTGGCAGGGGGCTCCTGGGAATTGTAGTCCATGGACATCTGGAGAGCCGCAGTTTGACTACCCCTGGGCTAGAGCCTTAATAGAAGGGCATTTATGCACCCTTTATATATAGTGAAATGCTTACCTTAAGTATTCATTATATTCCGGCCCCTCTGTATGACGTCACCAACATCCGGTGTCTGGGCAGTAACCGGGTGGTTACATCCTCCTTTTGAAAATGCTAGTTGGGGATTCGCATAAAGTGGATTCACCAACCTATTTAGCACAAGCTACAGGAGACCAACCAGCAGAGGGAAGTTATGGAGGATAAAACGCACTAAAGAAACCTGCCTCATCTCGTCCTCACACCTTCCTCCCTTTCCCTTGTTTTCAGGACAGGAATGTCTTTTGGAAAAGGTCTGACATCCTGGAACAACGAATAGGTGGACAAGCATGCGGGTGATGCCAGAAATTATTCCCCCCCCCAAAGTTGTAACACAAAGCAGGCCTTTGAAGTTCCCCCCTTAAATCAGGAACTAGATTAATTTTTAAAATGTCAAGTCTTGTGATTCCATGAGGGGTGGCATTCAAAAAGAACTATGCATCTATGATTAGATGCATAGACGTTTAGACAGAGAACTATGCATTTTTAAAATAAAGAATGAGTGGGCATCGCGGGTACTTTAAAATATAGAGAAAGGGGATTGGCTGCCTGGATTGACTGACAGGCAGAAGACAGTTGCGTGTAAAGCACGTTGTTCTCTTCTGCCATTTCCAGCAGCACTTGAGGATGGTGAGAAGTGTGAAAAGGCAGCAGATGAAAGTGAGACAGCAAAAAGGTAAGTAGGGGCTTGGAGGTGTGATAATGTTTAGCACTACGTCATTCAGCTGGCATAACACTATTTTTGCCACTGTGCGAAAATGCCCTAAGTAGTCATAAGACTATTGTCAGCAGCTGAGGTGGTTCTCCAGTGTTTTCTGATGCTAGCAGCCACTTTTCAACTCTAAAGGATGCTAGGCTCAAATTAATGGAAGCTTTTAGTATTAAAGGAACATGTTCCACACTTTGAGGCCTGCCTCCTCCAAGGAAAAGGGTGAAACACAAATGTAAGATGACCCAGGCCCTATTCAACATTCTCTATTGTGTTTCACTATATCCATATTCCAGAAGCACTGTTACTACTTTCATATAATAGAATGCTACAATAATTTCTGAAAGCAAAATGTTAAAACCTGTTTTAATAACAGGTCAACATACAATGTCATATTGTAACCTTCCAAATTTGGGGCAATTTAGCCATTGAAGAAGAAGAAGAAGAAGAGTTGGTTTTTATATGTTGCTTTTCTCTACCAGAAGGAGTCTCAAAGCAGCTTACAGTCGCCTTCCCTTTCCTCTCCCCACAACAACATTCCGTGAGGTGGGTGAGGTTGAGAGAGCCCTGATATTACTGCTTGGTCAGAACAGCTTTATCAGGGCTGTGGTGAACCCAAGGTCACCCCGTTGGTTGTATGTAGGGGAGCGTGGAGTCGAACCCGGCTCACCAGATTAGAAGTCCACACTCCTAACCAAGCTGGTGTAGTGAAGGTGTCAATAGAAGGGTATGACTTGTGTTCAAGAAGTTTGTTTCACTAGTCATGGGAATCTGCATTTTAAAAAATTAAACAGAGCTGTAAAAAACTAGTCACTAGTGTGTAAAGATTACTAGTGCCTTAGCTTATAATGTGAATTAATGAATTCCATACATTAATTATATGCTGGGCGAAGAACTAGTTTCTTTTTGCTTGTCTTGAATATACTGTTCATCAACTATCTTGAGTTCTAGTATTATGAGACTGTGAGAACAAATGGATTTTTACTGCCCTTGTATCCCATTTGTCTCAGACTGATTTGTTCTGACATGGACTGTTTCCACACTAGCAGTATCATTCATATTTTCATTTTTAAAAGGTCAACTTTTTCATTCATTTCTGCACTGAAACCTGCTTTTTAAGGCACAGATCTGAATTGTTCCCTCACTTGCCCCACAGCAAAGGAATCCCCAGAAAACTCAATTTCATCTTTTCAAGCAGGGTCTAATTCAGGGCTGTTCAGTGCCGATGCACTTGGGTTTTTCACTGTGCCCACCACTTTGAGTCATATGGGCATGTCTCCTTCATTGCCATCCTCCCTCCATCTCCTTCCCTCCCCCTCCATTCCGAAAAAGTCTGCCTTAAGAAAAAGGGGGGGGGGATTGAAGTACAACACTGTTTCTAAGTAAAAATAGCATTAAAAAATTACATTCAGGACACTTTTGGGGTAAGGGGGAGGTGATCAGGGGTGAGAATGGTGGGATTAAGGGGTGTAAGAAAAACAAAGGTGCAAGTAGGCATGATTTTGCAAAAAAACACACATTTTTAAAAGGGGGAAAGTAGCAAAGCATGATGGGAGGCTACCTCAATTGCACTCAGTGTGGAAAGCATTTCACAAATTTTAGCCTGGGAAATACGGGAGGAAAGCCCAAATGTGGAAAGGCTAGAGTTGATTCACAGTATCCAAAGGAAATCCAAAGTGAGACTAAAACATGGTATGTCTCCTAATGCAGAAATGGTTGAAGACTAAGTAGAGGTTTTACACAAGCCTCAGAGCAATGGTCCCCAACCTGCGGGCCGCGGCCCGGTGCCGGGCCGTAAAGGCCATGGTGCCGGGATGCGGCTCCCTCTCCCCACCCCCCCCCCCCGCAGTAAAAAACTTCCCAGGCCGCAAGCTTGGGGCCCGGGAAGCTTCTTACTGTGGGAGGGCGGGGAGAGGGAATCAGGGCCGGGCCGCGCATCGTGAGGGCGTGGTCTGCCGGTCCCCAGCCTCAGAAAGGTTGGGGACCACTGCCTCAGAGGACACGCAAAGGTAATTTTATGGTCACTATAGCAGTAACTTTATTGTAGCCACAACAATGCGTAAGGAGCAAAACTTGAATTGAACTGGCTCTAGCAGGAACCAGACTGATCTGGACACAGAACGTGGAGACTACTCTCTGAGGCTGAATTCCAGAACTTCCTAGTATTGTCAACCTGGAAGGCCAATATGCTGCAAATGCAATGGATGGGATGGTACACAGAATTCTGCTCTTGTCGGATGATGGACCCTGCAGGAATTGCTTGGGAGTGGGGTTGGAAATATTCTGTGGAGTGGGGGGGGGGACTATATGGGCTCCAAGTAATAGGCTATCATAATGCCTTAATGAACCCCATGTTTTAATGTACCATGCATCTTAGCCATCAGAATGCAAATCTAAATAATATAAGAATGGGTAATTAATAGTTGGATGAAGCATCTCAATTGCAGGACAGTTAAGAGTTATAAGAAAATTATGCCAATAATGTAAAGTGTGATACTCTAATAATAAGGATGATGCCTCCCTATTGTGCTTCATCCAGTTTCCTTCAGCAAGAACCTCAAACTGGCTCTGAAATTGAATATCACCTTGGGGATACCTAAAACCTCCAGGGAAAATGTTTCTAACCTTACCAGAACTCTTTGGGTCCCTTTCAGATTCCATTAAATATTTTACTGGAAGAAGAACCTGTAAATATGCTTAAATATTTTTGCATGCAAAACTTTAGTGGTATGTCTATTATAGAAATATACATATTGCCATACCTCATCAACTTCATAAGAACTCCAATATGGGGAATGTGTGTTTCGGGCTCAGAAATGCCCAAATCGGCTGAATCGGGAACGATTTGGATGTTTCCGAGTCTGAAACAGACCGTCTGCCATTTTTAAATGGTCGAATTGATGAGATTTGGCTGAATCGCGGCTGAATCGTGGCCGAATCGAATCAATTCAGCCAAATGTAGCAGCTGTTAGCAGCCTCCTGGCTGCTGCAGCCTCCTGGCTGCTTCTGGGGTTTTTTTGTTTATTTTTGGCACCTAAAATGGTGCCCGGGGGGGGGGGGGGAGTGAGTGGCCAATCAGAATGTCTGTAGCTTTTCAGCTTAGGCATTTGACCACTCACAGCAGTTTTTAAATTTTTAAATCCCTGGCTTTGTGTAGCTTCTGCCCGTGAGGCTACTTAAGCCAGGGTCTCTGCCTGCCGGAGCTCACTCTGCTGAGCTCTGGCTGGCTGCTGTGGTAGTCAGCTGCAGTGACCCATAGGTCTGCTGCCTGCCCCCCACCCTTGCTGCCTGCCTGCTGCCCTGCTGCACTTCTGCCTGAGGATCATCGCTGGAGAAGACATCAAGGGTTTGATTTAGGGTTTTTTTTTCCCTGTCCTCTTTTCTATTTTTCTCTTTTTTGCCCCCCCTCTTCTCCCTCTTCTAACTGTGTCCTTCCTCTTTTAAAAACAGTTGGGTGCCTTAGGGTTTCCGTGGGTGGGTGGGGGACTTTGTTTGGGGGGGGGGGGTTGGGGAAATATTTTGTTGTAGTTGTTCTGTTTTGTTGTACTTGTTTTGTTTTAAAAGTTGCTGTTTTAAATTTACTGTTTAAAAGTTACTGTTCTGTTGTTCTGTTTTTGCTGTTTGCTGTTTTTGTGTGTGTTGTGTGTGGGGGGTTATTTCATTGTTTTTATTTTATTTTGGCCTGTTTTGGCCAGGTGCCACCTTTGGGGTAGTGCCCTGGGTGGTGGTTCTTCATTTCCTGTTGCTAGTGTTTTTTTTTGGGGGGGGGGCAGGTTGAATTCTGGTACTGGTTAGTTAGTTGTTTGCATTTGTTGGCAAGGCCTTGCAGGGCTGGTTTTGTCCAGGTGCCACCTTTGGGGTAGTGCCCTGGGTGGTGGTTCTTTGTTTCCTGTTGCTAGTGTTTGCTGCCAGGGCTGTTCTCCCAGAGCAGCTCTGTCAGGGCTCTCTCAGTATGTGGCCTGAGTAGAGCACTTGAATTTGTGGTGGTTGAAGGTGGTGGCCTGAGTGGAGGAAGGGAAAGGTGACTTGAAGCTGCTTTGAGACACCTTTGGGTTGTGAAAAGCAAGTCTTCCTCTTGTTCTGTATTTGTTAGGGTGGGTGGGAGGCTGGATGGGAGAGCCAGTGATGAGTCTACAGCATGGATGGAGCACTCAGATTATCCTGAGCTCCTCCATTTGCTTTCTGAGGCTCTCCCGGAGTTAGTGCATCAGCAATGTGAAATTTTCAAACTTCACAGGGATTTGGGGGGGGGGGATCTCCAGGTCTCCCCTGGAGGTTGGCATCCCTGCACTACTAGTGTTCCTAGTGGTGCAGGGATATTCCCTCACAGACCAGTGCAGGGCCCCCCTCTTCTCTCCAGGGGAACCCAGGTGAGCTCTGAGTGGACCTCAGTGGTTCTCCAGTTCTCCCCTGGAGGCTGACACCAAGCACTGCTTAGGCTGCCAGCGTCTCTTTCCTGCAGGAGAGATGATGGGAATGGGGGAACTGCTCTCGCAGCATTTCCCATCTATTACCATCATCTCCTGCCTGGAGGGTGGCACCTGCATGCCAGACCCGGGAGAGAGAGTCCTTTCCTGGCTTGCTGTCCGGAGCCAATGCAAGTCAATTGCGCCATTGACTTGCATTGGCAATCCCAGGGGCTGGGGGGAAAGGGGGTTAAGTTGAACCCTGAAACTTCTTGGGGAGCTCAGGGAGGGTCTTCCCTGACTCCTCTGCAAGTTTCAAGAAGATTGGACCAACAGGTCCCATCCTAGGGGCTCCCAAAGAGGGTGAAACCATTTTCCATAGACTTTAAAGGTGGGAAAAATAATTTCAGCAGGTTAATTGCCAATATCCTGGTTAAATTCCTGCTGAAATTATTTTTCCCATCATTTAAGTCTATGGGAAATGGTGTCACTCTTCATTGACTTGCATTGGCTCTGAATCGATTCGGAAGGGTCTGAATCAGGGGCCCCTTGCACAAGCCTACTCCAGTGATATATCAACTATTTTCAGCTTCTGAGTAATAGAAAGAAACAAGAAAATCAATATTTCACACCAAAGGAGAAACGTTGAGTTAATGCTAGATCTGACCACAGAGCTCTTTTGACACAATGAATCAGTTTGACTCTAGGCGCAAAGAATACAGCGAAGCTGGCATAAGGACTGTGGTGTCTCAGTCTTTGCTTTGGGTTTTCATCCATTTATTATTCAAACACAACTCTAGGCCTTGAGAACTGAAAGTGAACTGTATATGTTGTCTATTGGGGTTTGTGTGTAATTTGGAAATTTTTGCTCAAAGAGCAAAGTTATTGTTCTTAAACCTTTTCACAAGTTATTCCGACCTTGTTCATTTCTTTCCCCTTCGCTGAGGCATAAGCAACATATAGGGAATGTACCACACCACTCTACGTCATTTCCCAGATAATGAATCCTGGCCAGCACAACCCATTTTTCTGAGAAAGACAATCGCTTCTACTATCTTTGAACATTTCTATAGAACCATCATGTGGTAGATGGGGGAAAAACAGAAGACGTATGCCTGCAGGAAGCAATCCTAAGCAGGTTTACACACAAGTATATTACCTAGAAAATTCTCTAAGGATTGCATTGAAAAGGAATAATTTCCATGTGAAATTAAATAATGCATACATCTCAGAATATTCACTGCACTTTCCACAGATAAGAGAGAAAAAATGAACACCCACAAATGCATAATATAAATACGCTGAACAATGTTAACTTCAAATATGCTTAAGGAAAAATGCTCAGTTACACTGAGGTCAGGTTGGGAGATCTTCTGACATGACTTGCCTTCCCCTCAGCCTGAGAGCATCTGGGGGAAATGTTCCTACCCAAGTGCTGCAGGGTCCTATTTGGATCCGGACCACAGCATAGATGTGGTATACCTTTAACTTTCTCTTACACACTATATTTCCAAGTCTAAATGACCCCAGGTGTGTTATTTTTCTCTGTGGGGTATCCACGCAGCATCCAATGAGAGCCCTCACTTGGCTAATAATAATAATAAAAATAAAAGATATTGTCTACTTTGGGCGTAGGTTTCACAAGTCTGCAAAATCTAAAACATTTGAATGACACTACTTTAGAAGATTATTTGGGGAAGGACCATGTCTCAGTGGTAGAACATCTCCTTGGCATGCAGAAGGTCCCAGGTCCCCAGCATCTCCATTTAAAGACTGGCAGTAAGTGATATGAAAGACCCTGCCTGAGACTGTGTAGAGCTGCTGCCAGCTTGAGTAGACAATATGGACGCTTGATGGACCACTGATGTGATTCAGTATAAGGCACCTTCAAGGGTGAATACATTTCAAATTTTATTTGGACTATAGAAAAAGAACTCCTTATGTATCCCCTCATTCTCAAAGATGAATCATAGTCACAATCTAAAACAGACTTTCATGGAATTAAATTTTATTATAAACAAATGGACTTACTTCCATGTATCCATGTAAATGTTCAGTGTTTTACAGCAAACAAGGAAATGTGTTCACAATATCGTTATCTTTATGTGTGTCTCTAACTTAATTAATGAGCCTCTTGTGGCGCAGAGTGGTAAGGCAGCGATATGCTGTCTGGAGCTGTCTGCCCATGAGGTTGGGAGTTCAATCCCAGCAGCCGGCTCAAGGTTGACTCAGCCTTCCATCCTTCCGAGGTCGGTAAAATGAGTACCCAGCTTGCTGGGGGGTAAACGGTAATGACTGGGGAAGGCACTGGCAAACCACCCCGTATTGAGTCTGCCATGAAAACGCTAGAGGGCGTCACCCCAAGGGTCAGACATGACTCGGTGCTTGCACAGGGGATACCTTTACCTTTTTAACTTAATCCCAGCTTACTTTTTTTTCACCTGCTACTTTTTCAAAACTTTTGTTGTACAGAACATTTCCAGCATTTCCAGCCTTCTCCTGTTCTAGGGTATTTGGCTCTGTTGACCCCGATATTACTACCTGAATAGTTTTTTTAAAGTATCTAAATAACTGGTGATCAAAGACCTCTTGAGAAAACCAATATTGACAATGCAATCCCAGCAAGAGTTCACCATTTTAAGTCAACGAGCTTGGGAAAGCATAACTCTGCCTATGGCTGCAGTAGAAAAAGCCTCAGATAAACATAAACCATTTAATTACATGCTAAAATGTCCATAAAATGAAAGTAGTATCTTTTAAAAAAAGTAAATAGACTCCAGGCTTGAACTGCACATTAATTTTTCAGAATAATGGTAAATATCTGGTGAATACATGAAACTATAGTACTATGAGTCAGGCCAATGGTTTATCAAGCTCAGTATTGCTTGTTCTGACTGGCAGAAGCTCAGGATTTTCACATCTTCTAGAATTTGACCATTTTACCTGAGATGCTGGGAACTGGCCTTGGGATTTCTGCTTGTAAAGCAGATGCTAGGACATCATGGCTACTCTTTCCTGGTGACTGTATGTGTTTTCCAGCTGCCAATGAGGCTACTATATGGCAGGTTCCCCAACGTTTTCCTTAAGCTAGTGCCCCAAAATGGACACCTCCAAATGCACAATTGAGGTTCTTTTTCAGTATTTGTTAGAAAATTGGCAATTCACATATTGTTATAAGTGTTATATACTCATATGTCCATCAGCTTTTCTGAATTGCCAGCTCTGCAGATCTTTGTTCCCTTTCTATGCAGAAATACAAAGGAAAAAATACTTTTTTTAAAAAATGAAAGGGATTCATAGAAGCTGATAATTTGCTATGCTATAATAGTTTGTTAATTGCTGGATTTTTTTAAAAATCAGGGTGGAGGTGGTCACTATAGGAGACTTGGGAGAGGGAAAATGACACTAATATGGCCAAGACAGAAAAGACTGGGACTATTCCATCCAGCTTAGTATAGTGGTTAGTGGTGCCAACTTCTAATATGGCAGACTGGGTTTGATTCCCAACTCCTCCATATGCAACCAGCTGGGTAAACTTGGGCTTGCCACAGCACTAATAAACCTGTTCTGACCGAGCAGTGATATCAGGGCTCTCAGCCTCACCTACCCTACAGGTTGTCTGTTATGGGGTGAGGAAGGCGGTTATAAGCTGTCTTGAGACTCCTTCGGGTACAGAAAAAGCAGCATATAAGAACCAACTCCTCCTCCTCCTTGTTTCTTCTTCTTCTTTCTTCTTCACCATCATCATCACCATCATCATCAGCTTTCTTGTGATCTCTCCCAAAGCATCACAGCAAAGGAAGTTTGAGAAATATTGCAGAAAAAACAAGGACAATGCAGGGAGTACATAGAACCAACATGAGGCTGTGGGGAAGCAGAAGGAAAACTTGCTTAATAGCATCCTAGTCAGGGCAGTCAATTCACATATATGTGACTATGTAGGGATGTGCGCTTTGGGTGGCACCAGTTGGCACACACACACAGGCATAGAACTCTGTGTGGGCGCCGGGTTGTGGACTGCCACTGGCGTCTCCCCTTCCCCCTGTGCCACAGTGCTGGCTGTTTTGGGCGTGAACAGCTGCTTTGGCACCTGAAACACACATCCTTACACATTATCTTTAAAATACCTGTTCTGTATGTGTTTTAAAACTCAGTATTCAGCTCAGTCTGCAAACAGTAGTGAAGAAAGATTAATAATTAAAGATTGCATGTAAAATGTTTTTTTGACAAAGCTGTTATGCATCAAGATTAAAACTGGAACTGAGATATACCATATCAAACATATTTCCACTGTATAACTGGTTTCAGTGTTGTGACATCAATATGACCAACAGGGGATGAAATCTAAATCCTTCTGTTTGATTTTGGCATATTATTGTACAGGTACTTATCTGTTCCAGTAGACCAGTGTTGACTAACCACCTACGCCTAAAGGCTGAATCCTTGGCAAAGCTGCTCAGAGGAAAAAGTTATTCCCCATTATGATTTTATTGCCAGGCTCTGAGAATAGGGGAGCAGATTATGAACACATAAACAGCCGTCTTGTCTTCTTCTGTAACAACTTCAAAGCAAATCTTAAGATTTTCCTCCAGGAAATCAATGGCAGCTGAGGCCCGATTGCTTGGGACCTGCAGGAAGTTTTTGGGTTTTTTTGGACTGCCACCTCGGGATTTCTCTTTCAGAAAACATTTGATTTGGATTAAGTGGAAATGGCATTGTATTTTTCTTAGATGGTTTTCTGTAGTTTTGGGAGTTGGTTATATGTAATTGATTTTATTTTATATCACCATGAGAATCTTTTAAGGTGGAAGTGCCTCCTTGTTGACCCTCGCCTGTTGAGATTAGTAGCTCTTACAGGTTGATTCCACATGAAACTCTTGTTTTGTCTTGCCTCCCAAACTGCAGTGTATCTTTCTGGTCTCCCAAGCCACATCACTCTCCAGTCATGGCTCCTGCCTCCAGGTTTTTTCTAGCTCTGCTCTTCAGTTTCCTAAATCTCCTTCAATATGAGCTTTCCTAAAATATTCTACACAAACTAAGTTTAGAGAAAGGTGTGAATTCTTATTTCCCCTCCCTCCTGTCATCAACAGTTAAAAAAATCATAATTTATCTTTTTATGAACTAAAATTAATCATAGCAGAAGTTATGTTTGACAATATCCATGTGAAGCCTGGAGATCAGGAATACAACTGCAGATGACAGTGATTAGTTCCACTGGAGAAAATGGCAATTTTAGAGGACAGAACCTATGGCATTGTACCTCCTCATGTTCTTCCCCTCTCCAACCCAACCCTTCCTAGACCCTGCCCTCAAATCTCCACGAATTTCCCAACCAATGTAAGTTACTAACTTGAATGGAGCCCAACTGGAAATTGTTAGGATAGGGTTCTATGTAGCCAGTTCTGCCAGATTACACAAAGACAGAAACAGGCTTAGAATAAGGGAGACAAACTGTGTTAACTTGATCTCTTACATGTTCTATCTGCAAAGGCATCCAAGCCATTTCCTTTGTAAGAGTCTCACTACAGCGACCACTACTCCACATTGAATCCTAGGATGCTGAGCCCAACCCTTAGAGACTGTTTTGTAAACAAGGCTCAGTGTTCAATTTGTTCGCAAATGTAAAACCATGCTGGCCATAAAGCCCATTTACCAGTGCTACTCCGTTGTTTTCTTCCATGCATTAACACTGAGATATTCATATGAGCAGCTGGGGACATGGCAGGACAGAAGGTCCCAGGCTCTAGGCCCTAGTATTGCCAACATAACAGGCATAGGAAAAGTCCTTTCTCTGTTAAAAAGTGTTCACCTGTCAGTGAAGATACCACTGGGGGAGGAGGGATTGATTAGAAAATGAAATAAGTGAAGAGCAACAACTCTGCTGCAGAGTCAGTGGATCATCAGCTGCTGTCCTCGGGTTCCCCCTGTCAGCCAGAGCAAGGCATTCTTAGGAACAATAACAATAAAGTATCTGTATATCTATATGTTGATGGTATGGTTCTACTGTCTCTAATTCAAGTTGGTCTCACAAGATGTTGCATAGGCTTAGCAACTCTGTAAAGAAAAAATATTATGCCCCAACTATTCTAGGGTTGATTCTGCACTTACTTTGTTTATTCTGTTGTGGATCCTGCTGAATTCAGATCGATTTGAACTCGGGTCTTCCACTATCTCTCCCCCATTGAAACACTATCTCTTCCTCTTTATATTTTGCAATCTTTATTTAGTTTCAGGTCTAAGTTTCTTGCAGCCATGTTAGTCAGGTAATTTTCCTGCTCAGTGGTAGACCATCTTCTTTCTGATAATGGCCACATGGTACCTCTATGATGTCTTTGTATGCACCAGCTGCTATGAAATTTTTGCTTAATGGAGAGATAAGATACAGAATCACACAGAAGTTATACATGTTTACATTTCTGCCTTATTATATTTCTTCTTAATTCAGAGGAGAGCAGTAATTGAATTGTTAATAAAACTGGGCAGAGTCTGCACTTACTTTGTTTATTCCATTGTCAATCCTGCTGAATTCAGATCGCTTTGAACTCGGGTCTTCCTCTCCCCCCCCCCCCCCCGCTCCCCATTGAAACAGGAAAGTTTTCTGCGTGTGATTAGGGTAGTTCAGAAGGGGGGGGGAGCCAAGCCTCTTTCTTTCTTTTCTTGAAGGGGGGGGGGAGAGGAGCCAGGCAGGGAGCCTCTTTCTTTTCTTGGAGGGGTGGTGGTGGAGAGGATCGAAAAAGGCAGAGGAGGGAGGAAAAATCCAGGACCGACAGAAGTTGAGAGAAATTAGGGGCTTCTCCTTTAAGGCAAGCTTGTCACATGACCAGGTGTGGCCTATCAGATGTTCTCTACCATGGAGCTTGGTTTCCCAATCCAGATTTTAAAATATATTGAGCATTAAAAGCACTCTAAGATATCGCACAATAAAGGTAGGGTCACTCCGGATCAATCCTTTTTGCTGCAGAAGGAAAATTTTAATCGCCAAAATCCAAACGGAAATTGCATTCTGTGTAGAGGGCAGGGACTGAATCGACATGGGGTTGGAATAAAAGCTCCATGCAGTTTACACCCTGGAGGCCAATGGCACATGAAAGACTAAGAAAACCGATTACAGCATAAGCTGTAGTGAGTCAGAGCGCACTTCATCCATCCAGAATACTCTGATTTTCATTACCTGAAGGAGTCCCAAAGCGGTATCAAATACTTTCCCCTTCCTTTTCCTCACAACAGACACCCTGTGAGGTAGGGGGGCTGAGGGAGCATTAAGAGAACAGTCCTAAGAAAAGTGTAACTAGCCCAAGGTCACCCAGATGGCTGCATGTGATGGACTGGAGAATCAAACCCTATTCTACAGATTGCAGTCCACTGATTTTAGCCACTACACAACGTTAAGTAAAAGTCCACACAGATCTGCAGATGCCACCAGCTGGCATCTTTGAGTATAAATCATTGACTATGATTGATGAACATTTCTTGCATCTAATAAAGTGAGCTTATGCTGAAATAAATTTCATAAGTCTTTAAGATGTCACTGGTCCCCTGTATTATTTCCTGCTATAGGTGTGACAAGTCTACAAATCTGGAATTGTTGATGCATGCCTTTGTCTGAAAGATCATTTTCCATTAAACTGCTTTCTGTAAAAAAAAAAAACCCAGCACTGACATTAATTTTAGAATTTAGAGAGTTCTACAAATTTTGCCCTGTGAGCCAGTTTGGTGTAGTGGTTGGGAGTGCGGACTTCTAATCTGGAATGTTGGGTTTGATTCTGCACTCCCCAACATGCAGCCAGCTGGGTGACCTTGGGCTTGGCACAGCACTGATAAAGCTGTTCTGACCGAGCAGTGATATCAGGGCTCTCTCAGCCTCGCCCACCTCACAGGGTGTCTGTTGTGGGGAGAGGAAAGGGAAGGCGACTGTAAGCTGTTTTGAGACTGCTTTGGGTAGAGAAAAGCAACATATAAGAACCAACTCTTCTTCTTGGCAATCTGTTAAACCTCAATGACTGGAATATAATGCGACACAAGTCCTGCCAACAAGCTCTCAGCAGTGTTAAAAAACTACAAAAAATAAAATGAAACCACTTCTTCAGCATTTTTAGTTTCATAGTAAGCAATTATTAATAGGACAATTCTCTTATTTGGGGAGAGGGACTTTACCATAGTCTGTCTAGGAAGAATATTATATAATATTCATTATTAAAACTATAGAGACTTTATGAAGATAGTACCAAAGAAATGCATAGTTTTATTACCGAATGTAATATATTTCTGCAGAATCCAAAATATGTTATGCATTATTGGAAAAGGCACAATAGGATGCACATATAAAGAGATTGGTAGTATTAGAAGCTGAAATAAACTAAGTGAAGGATAAATACAGCAGATATGATTCCCCATAATGGACACAGCTAGCAGGGGCCATTTGAGGCTCAGCATAGTTGCTGGAGATTGCTATATTGGCTTTTTAATGTTCCTATTGTTCCTATTTGAGTGCCCCTGGAGAATATATCTTTATACATCTGGTTGTGCACTGAAGTGCCAAATGGAAGAGTATGGGAAGCTGCTAGGTGGAAATAGTACTTGGAAGATTTTGCCAAATATAAATGCCCTTGCAAACTACTAAACTGAAAATATAATTGTGTAATCAGTTTGCTTGACAGAAGTAGAAGCGATTCTTTCCCCTCACCTCCTTCACCTGGGAATACAGGTGTGCACATGTTTTCCACTTGGGGACAGGCTTGCATAGCTCCTCTGTTGCTACGGTGCCTGCTAATATAGTGCAGCAGTGACCAGGCTACCAAATACTAGGTTTCACCAGTAGCATTTTCTAAATTGATGATTCAGTAGGCTCTCTAAATTTACAGCTTGCTTTTTAAAAAGTAAGCCTTTAGCTTATTTCACTGTGTAGGTATCTTTTCTTTCATGTATCTTGAAGGAGAGGGACTAGAGATTTAGATTTTAAACAATGAAATCTGGGAATGTATAGAACTTGATGCATATTTTGATATAATGGTGTATCAATGGAACACTATTAAATCACCACTAAAAAAAAATCAAAACCTATGTAGTAGGGAGAGGAAATGGCTACTGCAGTCAAAATTGTTGTTGTGTAGGCAGGACCAGGAAAATCCAACAGTTTTCGGCCACATGAAGTCATCCAGGGTGCATGAATGCCTTATGATGCTGTGGGAAGGCCACCCCTCCCACTACCCAACTGAACTGAACTCATGGCAAATAACCTGTGTGTAAACACCTCATGTTTCTCTGAGGAAATGCAGGCCCGTTCATTCTTCAAGGAGAAAGAGCAGGTCAATCCCAGTGGGAAGGGTGTAGCCTGCCCCACAAATTTAGGATGATGCTGTCTAGTATGGTGTGGTGCAGGAATTACCTTCTGTAGTTAAAATAGAGAAGGATTGCAGAGACTGAGGGATTGCAGGTATATAGTTGTGGTATATGGGTAGCCTTGGACCAATTACTGTTTCTCTCAGAATTCTCTCAGCTCCACATACCTCACAAGGTGCCTGTTGTGGGAAGAGGAAGGGAAGATGATTGTAAACCACTTTGAGACTCTTTAGGGTAGAGAAAAGCAGGATATAAAAACTATTATTTTTCTTCCTCCTATCTGTCACATGCTATGCATGTAAATGTCTGTGTAGGCAATCATCCTTCAACACATTCAGTTTACTGCTGGGATGACTAATCTGTGGAGAGGATTTTACTAGAGCCAAATCATGTCTGGGAATGGGAGCAATGTTGTTTTAATCTGCACAGCCAATCAAATATCCTGTGGCCAATTGGAAGCCTCATCTTTCCCCACCAACTTTCTTAAAACACTTGATAGGCACCAGGAAATGTTTGGGTGGATAAGAGACATTTATTGGTCAATACGGGCTGCATTTGCAGGTAAGGGAGGATATTAAAATGCACTATTGGTGAGCTTTCAAAGGGACTGTATGGGTGGTAAAGTGGCTTCCAGCTCTGTCAGAACATCTCTGCTCAAGGCACAGAGACTGGACATGCACATGGGGCCCTTCAACTACTCAGGAACTTGGTTAGACCTTCCTACCTCAACCAATCTCTGAATGTGATTTGTAAAGAGACAGGAACATTACTGTAGGCTGCTCAGGTTTTCCGAACAACAGGATGGCAGTGTCAGACAAATGTGGCCATAAGGTGGCTAGAGGCTGCCTTCTTCATCCCCAATAGTATAGCTGCTTAAATTGGAGGGGGGGGGAGGGACTCACTGAAAATCTTTATATAGATCAATCCATTGCAGACGTCTTAATTATTTAATACATTTATGGCTTCTTATTTATGCAAGTTCTAATGTCTGTATTCCATCATATCTTTCACTAATATCACCCCACTGTGCAAAACCTAATCTGTTTTTGGGTCTCATATTGTTTCCTGTCTCCTTCTTGTCTTCTGTGCTGTATTTCACACTGTCTTTGATTTAAACAGCCTCTCCCCTCATCTTTGGTGCTCTGGACTTTTCCTGCTTTACCTCAGGGAACATTTGCTGTGAACCAATGAGATGGTATTTCTTAAACTTTTCCTTCCAGGATCTGAGGTCCTCCATAATGAAATAAGAACTGCATATCAAGGAAAAGTTAAAACATCCCTTCATATTGAAAGGACTTAATTTAGCAAGAGATGTTCTTGGGTTTTTTTTTTTTTTTGCCTTTTCCTAACTGTATCTGAATGAGCCTCTTGTGGCGCAGAGTGGGAAGGCAGCAGAAATGCAGTCTGAAGCTCTGCCCATGAGGCTGGGGGTTCAATCCCAGCAGCCGGCTCAAGGTTGACTCAGCCATCCATCCTTCCGAGGTCAGTAAAATGAGTACCCAGCTTTCTTGCTGGGGGGTAAGCGGTAAAGACTGGGGAAGGCACTGGCAAACTACCCCGTATTAAGTCCACCATGAAAACGCTAGAGAGCGTCACCCCAAGGGTCAGACATGACCCGGTGCTTGCACAGGGGATACCTTTACCTTTAACTGTATCTGAGGGCTTCCTTCATGGGATGAAAGTATATCCTATAACATAAGCTTTCTGAACTTTCCAATATCCCCCTCATTGAATGAGAACGAGATACAACCCACACACTTGTCGTTCTAACAAGTTTTTTTTAACCTTTCCATCAGTATTGGAGGGCTTCCATCCTGAGAAGTCAATGCCTCCGGGGGATAGTGCTAGAATGTCATGTACATCTTCAATATATTTTTGAACTCCTAAAGTAGTTGGAATGTCTCGGAAAGCAACAGTATTCCCAACCCTGCCAGAAAGACTCAGAGTAGAAGCTCTTGTTATCCTTAGTTTTTTGTTGTTCTAGTTTTTCTGCAATTTCAGATTTTATGATAACTTTTCTGAGATAATATATTTGTTTTAGATGTATATGCTTCCTTGAATCAGTCTATAAACAGTCTATATAACATTAATGAAAAATAGGGATGCTCTAATACCTGCTGGCTTAGCTCACTCCCTACCTCTCAGGTGTCAGCAGGGAACTAGCCACTCTGAAACATGTCATGCTGTTGCCATTTGTCTGCATAACCACCCCACCCGGTGACTTCATGTAGATGATAAGAAACCTGTTAGTGAATATTGATCCCAGGGGTATATTGCAAAACAGCTTCTTTCCAAAGGAACAATACACACAAACAGTATTCTGCCCCCTCAGAAACAAAACTATGATAATCATAGAATCATAGAGTTGGAAGAGGCCATACAGGCCATCTAGTCCAACCCCCTGCTCAACGCAGGATCAGCCCAAAGCATCCAAGAAAAGTGTGTATCCAACCTTTGCTTGAAGACTGCCAGTGAGGGGGAGTTCACCACCTCCTTAGGCAGCCTATTCCACTGCTGAACTACTCTGACTGTGAAAATTTTTTTCCTGATATCTAGCCTATATCGTTGTACTTGTAGTTTAAACCCATTACTGCATATCCTCTCCTCTGCAGCCAACAGAAACAGCATCCTGCTCTCCTCCAAGTGACAACCTTTCAAATACTTAAAGGGGGCTATCATGTCCCCTCTCAACCTTCTTTTCTCCAGGCTGAACATTCCCAAGTCCCTCAAACAATCTTCATAGGGCTTGGTCCCTTGGCCCCAGATCATCTTCGTCGCTCTCCTCTGTACCCTTTCAATTTTATCTACGTTTTTCTTGAAGTGAGGCCTCCAAAACTGCACACAATACTCCAGGGGTGGTCTGGCCAGTGCCGTATACAATGGGACTATGACATCTTGTGATTTTGATGTAATGCCCCTGTTGATAAAGCCCATAATGGCATGTTTAGTTTACAATCCACAAGTACCCCAAGGTCTCGTTCACACACAGTGTTACCTAGAAGCGTATCCCCCATCCAGTAGGCATGCTTTTCATTTTTCTGGCCCAGATGCAGAACTTTACATTTATCTTTATTAAATTGCATCTTGTTCTCATTTGCCCATTTTTCCATTGTGTTCAGATCTCGTTGAACTCTGTCTCTATCTTCTGGAGTATTTTCCTGTCCTCCCAATTTGGTGTCATCTGCAAACTTGATGAGTAGTCCCTCCACCCCCTCATCTAGATCATTAATAAATATGTTAAAAAGTACCGGACCGAGCACCGAGCCCTGAGGTACCCCGCTACTCACCTCCCTCCAGTCTGATGAAACACCATTGACAACAACTCTTTGAGTGCGGTTCTTTAACCAATTCTCTATCCACCTAACTATCTGAAAATCCAGATTGCAGTCCTTCAACTTATCCATCAAAACATCATGGGGAACCTTGTCAAAAGCTTTACTAAAATCCAAGTAAACGACATCAACCGAATTTCCACGATCCAGAAAACCTGTTACTTGGTCAAAAAAGGAAACCAGGTTGGTCTGGCAGGACCTGTTGGAGACAAATCCATGCTGACTTCCTTGGATCAGCAAATTGTCCTCCAGATGTTTGCAGATTGCTCCCTTTAATATCTGCTCCATTATCTTCCCCACAACAGAGGTCAGACTCACTGGTCTGTAGTTTCCCGGGTCATCCTTCCTCACTTTTTTGAAGTTTGGAATAACGTTTGCTCTCTTCCAGTCCTCCGGGACATCTCCAGTCCTTAAAGAGGTCCCGAAGATGATGGACAAGGGCTGTGCAAGTTCTCTGGAAAGTTTTTTGGGCACTCTTGGGTGCATTTCATCCGTCCCAGGGGATTTGAACTCGTCCAGTGCAGCTAAATGCCTCTCGACAACCTCTCTATCCATGTTAACCTGCCACCCAGACACTACCCATTGGCTACTGCCATCTCTAGATGTGCCTAACCCCTTTGACCTGTGGGAAAAAACAGATGTAAAATAGGCACTAAGCCTTTCTGCTTTCTCTGCATCTTCCGTTAGAGTTTGTCCATCTGCAACCAACAGTGGGCCTAGTGCCTCCTTTACTTTACGTTTGCTCCTCACATAACTGAAAAATCTTTTCTTGTTACAATGGGCTTCCCTGGCCAATCTTAGCTCACTCTCAGCTTTGGCCTTTCTGATGATTGATCTACAGTGCCTAGTAACCTGTAGGTACTCTTCTTTAGAGCTCTGTCCTTCCCTCCATTTCCTGAACATTTTCCTTTTCTTTCTTAGTTCCTCTTGAAGTCCTCTGTTCATCCAAATAGGCTTCTTAGAGCTCCTGCAGTGTTTTCGTCTTTCTGGGATAGTCATTGATTGAGCATGCAATAGCTCTTTTTTGAGTAGCGCCCACCCTTCACATGTTCCCTTCCCTTCCAGCATTCTCATCCATGGTATGACACTCATCATGTCTCTGAGTTTATTAAAGTTTGACCTACAAAAATCCAACATCCGTGTCTGGCTACAAGCTTCCTTGGCTCCCCATCTCAAAAGGAATTCTATGAGGACATGGTCACTTCCCCCTAGGGTCCCCACCTCCTTCACCTCATCCACCAACTCTTGCCTGTTGGTCAGTATTAAGTATTAAGTATTAATGATGCTTCTGGGCCCCATATTATATGGCTGATGCAGGAGGGTACAATACAGATGGTATATAAAGCCACCAAGAAGTCTAAGGAAACCAACAGGTGTGTACTTCTTCCACCTATATATTGATTGAGGTCCTCAACTATAACTATCAAGGCTGCATCATCATTGATTCCAAGGCAAGCAAAATTCAAGGCATAAATATTTGTGATAAAATACTGAAAAACTAAATTTCAAGTTCATGCAGCCACGATTTATGATGCACCAATTGTGTTCCGAAAATATGAAAAAACAAACAAAAGCCATTTTCCTGAAGAACATTAGTTCTGAAGGAGTTTCCCAATTGCTTTTATATTCAGGTGTTGGAGGAGTATCATTATGGTCTTCTGCAACTTAAAACAAATCTAACCTTTATATTTTGAATTTTCAGCTCATGTGGGCTTGGATTTAGCAATGAGCAAGCAGAATTGTAAATGGACAGTGCTGTTTCTTTGTCTTACAGTACTTCAACATTGCTTGGCTTATGTCCTGCATAAGGAGAAGAATAGTTTAACTTAGCACAAAGGATAAGGTGAGTTTTTTCATATTTCCAATTGATACAAGTCAAGAGCTAGTGGCAAATTGGGGATTTTTTTTGGGTATATGTTTTACAGGAGTTCTGTTTTGCTATTTTTCTGTAAAAAGACAGCATGTACATATTCTTTTTATAAAAGCATTTTCCTGGGGGAAAAGCTAGTTAGTAAATATATTTATAAATTTCCAAGAAATGAAGGATACTTGATCACCTGCCAGTTCAGCTTATGTTCTGCTTCAGATAAAAATCATAAGAGTTGGTTGTTCTATTTACTACCATGTGAATAACGTGAAGGTGTTTAAATGGTGGGGAGAGATGATCACACAATTATATACTAATTTCTCTCAGCTGCCTTCCCTTGTGTCCCATCTGATGTCCTAGCCCTCAATTGTTAATATGTACATTGTTAAAGGGGGGGGGGATGACATTTTTAAGGATACAGACTGTCTTTTCAATTGGTTGAGAAGATTTATATTTCTGACTGTACAGATACTGCAGGATGCAACTCAAAAATTCACCCTTTGCCTTTTACCCATGGCCCTTTTAGTTTCTAGCAGATACCCTTGTTTTCTTACTGTTACAGTGTATTGCTGTTATTTTTCTCTGGCCAGCTTTCATGCATTGCCAAAAGGAGAATTATTTGCAAGATTTTCTAAAATTCAATGCCAACAAATGTTCTGCTCCTGAAATTCCAAAACTCTGGAACACATTCATATCTCTGTCTTTCTTTGGGCTTTATATGGAGTTGAGGGCATCTCCCATTTGGTATCTTTCCCCAGTTGCTGTAGAGATTACCATCCTCTTAACCTCTCAGGCAATGACAGAAACACCAAATACTTACCTATAGCTCTGCAACTTTTACTTATCTAAAATCAGACTGATTATTATCTTAGAACCCTAGTCTCCCATCTAACTTGAGATGCATCTAATTTTTTGGTGTTATTGATAATTAATTCATTTCTTTAAATTTTAGAGATTGCCAGGATGCTTAGCATTAGATTCTTGGTTTTGTATTTTTATTTTATTTAAAATCCTGCATTTTATACATAGCCTGGCTTTGTTTACAAGTTTATGCATTATACAGAGAAACATGTTAAGAAATAGAGCCTCTTGTGGCGCAGAGTGGTAAGGCAGCAGAAATGTTGTCTGAAAGCTTTGCCCATGAGGCTGGGAGTTCAATCCCAGCAGCCGGCTCAAGGTTGACTCAGCCTTCCATCCTTCCGAGGTCGGTAAAATGAGTACCCAGCTTACTTGCTGGGGGGTAAACGGTAATGACTGGGGAAGGCACTGGCAAACCACCCCGTATTGAGTCTGCCAAGAAAACGCTAGAGGGCGTCACCCCAAGGGTCAGACATGACTCGGTGCTTGCACAGGGGATACCTTTACCTTTACCTTTATGTTAAGAAATACAAATAAATTAAACCAAGATAGTATCTATCAATGGGCCTGGAGTACAAGTGGAAATCTACTTGGCAATGGTATTCAAGTCAAATGCAAACAACAAGCCTGCAGAAGGGGTTTGACTGTGGTAAGTTTGGCAGATGAAATGAATACATCTGTTTTCTTGCACAAAATCTGTTACTTCTTTAAACTCATCTCTATTACCAGCAAAAGCCCTGCCTGGATGGCACTAACTAGCCCATCTCGGAAGTTTAGCAGGGTTGATCCTGGTTACTATTTCAATGGGATGCCACCAGGGTCACTCCACAGAGGCGGCAATGGCAAGCCACCTCTGAACATCTCTTGCCTTGAAAACCCTATGAGGTCACCATAAGTCAGATGCAACTTGAAAGCGCTTTCCACCACCCACCAAAATAAAAACAGGAATAGAAGCAAAACTGAAATGCAGCCAAGGAACAATGGAGAGGAGCTGAGAAAATCTCCTTAGCCCTTTCTGGCATTGAGCAGGGTGAGTAAGTGGATGGTGGTGGCAACACTTACTCTGTAATGGGAAGTTGTTAAAAAATAAACCCTGAAATCATATCGGTTGTCAGTAGAGTGGCCTCGGCAAGACAGAAATAATTACATTAACACCCTACAAGTCCTCTTCTTCCAGGGCTCCTATTTCACTCCCTCTTGTCCTGGAAATTCTCTTCGTCAGCTTGCTGCTTTTTGCTTGTTATTGATGACTTTCAGATTTTAATGACACTAGGCAAAACCCAGATGAACAAGGGGACATCCACCTGTGGCTGAAGCTATTAGGACTTTGCTTTTTAAAATCTGTGTTATGAAATCTCAGATGCTTTCTTTCTGGCTGCAGGCAGCTCAGCCAGCTCAATAGTTCTCACTTTCCTCCCTCCCCAATGCAATCTTTTCTCCCTCTTCCTTTCAGTTACACTTGGCATTATCATATTGTGAGGGAAAGGAAACAAGTAAGTAATGAGAAGAAGGAGCTTCCTGTTTCGCCTGTTCCCTCTAAGGAGGCAGCAGTCATTGGTCCAGATGAAGGTGAGCTCTCCTGGGAAGTGGGCCTTGAAAGGCATTACTCATATCAACCACTGACTATGGGCCACAGATCATTGGTATGTTTCTTCCAGCATTTTCCAGCTTTTTGGGGGGAAGAGCCAATCAACTTCGAGAAAGGGTTCTTGTGCTGAAGGAAGGCCTCAGCCTTCTATTTATTCTGCCAGCCATATCCTGTTATTTGTCTGCCTCTGAACCCTTCTTGTAACTGGATACTTTCTACTTGCCTTTGGTTAGCGGAGTGGTAGGATAGAGGCTGTTGTTATTTTATAAAGGATGGAATGAATGGGGATAGCTGATTGGAAGAAACACATAGCAATATTTTTATTCATACAAACATACTGTCAAGTTAAAACACCATCAAACTGTGAAGTGGAATGTAATCAATGATATAACGCAGAATGAGATGTGGTCTGCATCAAAGATAGCATATTCTGCATGAGAACTATAGCTGTGTGGGGCTAAAATTATTAGACCTTTGTTCCATCCTGTGAGTCTCTGCCTTTTATAAAAATGACATGACAAAGTTGTAATACTGAAGTTTAAATGAATACTTTGAAAAAATTTCAAATAAATTATAAATTATCAAATCCTCCCCCATCCTCTTTTCCTTAAAACATCTTCAACTTGACATATTCCAGACAGGACTGTTTCTGAAACGATTCCCGTTTATACTGTTGTTTAAAAATGGTGTCCATTAAGATTAAAATGTACTTACAGCTAAAGAAATGAAGATAGCACAGATTACTATATATCATGTACCCCGGTAGCATTATACTTTTAGAACTTTTTTGGCATGGATTGTGTATATTGTACTGACTACGAAATACTGTGAATGCTTTCTTTCTAATCCTCCTCAGGACATAATTATTGAGCAAAGGACTAACCAATTTTATTTGTGAAAGTGGAGTAAGGAGGAAGAAAGTCTGTGCTTTATCAGGTATCCACAGCTATGGGAAAGATCAATGAACAGCCTTGTTCAGATCATTATGGAAGCCCTTATATGCATAGCAAATATGGTGGCTAACGGTTTGTATTCAATAATGAATGTATCATGTACATGCTAACAAACTCTACATTTTTATTGTTGTTTTTCATGTTTCAAGCCATGTGTTGAACTAAGAGATAATGCTGGATTCAAACCCTGACAAGTCACCCTGAATGTGTACAATTGCCTGTAATGGAAACTCCATCCATGACTTAAAATCTATGCCACAAAATCTATGATTTCTCATTTCAAAATCTGATCATTTTAAAAATAATGTGCCTTACTTCTTCAGCCTCGTGAACAGCAATGCTTCTAAAATTAACAATAAGGTTTTCGTTTCCTTTGCTGTCCTCATCTGACTCTGAGAATAATCTTGTCTCACATTACTTATGAATCCTGTAATGGTGGTACACTTCCCCTTCCCATGTGTATCCTTTACAGCTCTCTTCTAAAGATACACAGTGTACCTTGAGCCCTGTCAGTAAATACTGTGAATCTTTATCATCTGTTCATTCCCTTCACTCCTTAGTGAGTGAGATATCCTTGTATTGCCATGGGGACATCTGTTCCATCCAAACTATCTGCTCGTTTAATTTCAGACACTTACACAGCTATTGAAGGCTTAGGATTGTACTGACATTGGCTCCTGGGGAGAGTGAAAACTAATCTGTCTTTTCAAAAAACATGCATTCGTTTCTGTGTGATGCTAGCAGTAACTTAGCTTTCTTCTCAATGGCTGAAGCACAGGAAACAGATGCCACCTGGAGGCCATTTTAAAATGATAGCAGCTTGTTCCACATGGAAAGCCTAGGCTCTCCTTGTAGACTGGAGTTTTCTCCACACTGTTACCTGTCTGGGAGGAGGGAGGTTTGTGGTGGTGCAGGGAGCTATCCTCTGATCTGTCTGGCATTTGCTCACGCATGGAGACAACGCCCCAGGCAACAGATAAAGAAGCCTTTACATGTGGGCTGCTTTGTGTTCACCAACCTCAGGTCTCAGAATGGGAAGATGTGTCTCTCTCACCATCCCTTACTCCATTAATAATCTGCTCTTTTTATTTGCCTATTACACAAAACACAACATTTTCATGCCTCTGCTTCTATTGGACCTGATCTGCCGCCAGGACTATCCAGACTTGCTGTGAAATAAGGTTTCCTGTCACATTAAGGATCAGCTGTCATCTTTTCTTAACCCTCCATGTTGTAAACAAGTGCTTGCTGGCAGAGGATCATAAACAGAGCTATAATCTATGTGCCTCAATTTTCCACATGTCTCGCCAAGAAAGGTATCTCTCCATGACATCATTCCATCTCATCCATTTCCCTGTCTCCCTCAGCATTTACAAAGCTTTTATCCTTCGTTTTTATTTCTTCCACATCCATTTTTCTTGCATCCTTTTGAATGATTTCTGTGTGCCGCTGTGGTTACTGAAGCCCAGCTATGAGTCATGGAAACTCCTTAAGACTAGTCTCTTTCTATTTATTCTGCCAGCCATATCCTGTTATTTGTCTGCCTCTGAACCCTTCTTGTAACTGGATACTTTCTACTTGCCTTTGCAACATCACTTGGGTTGCCTGACATTCCTCGTCAAGCTTACTGTGCTTCTCTTTGCGTCTCTGGCATTCCTCCTCACCTCAATTTTCTAGTAAATTGACATGGGAGAATGTCCCTTTTGGCAAAGTGATAGAGAAACAGAGCAACTGAAAGCCTCCACTTGCTGTTTTACTCACAAATTATTAGCAGTGATGAAGTATATGTGAATTAAAAAATCCAAAGTCCCCATCGTGGGGGCACTGCCATTTCAAAACTGCAATTTTGTGCAGCAGGTGGAACTCTGCTGTGGATGTAATTTTGTACCTTACTGTTGATCAGCTACTTGGCCTTGGGCCTGCAAGGTCTGCATCTTTCCATCCTTACCCCCTATACTCCTTAACCTCTACATTAAACTTCTAGGTGAGGAAATTCAGATATTTCAGCTGGGTTATCATTACCAGTATGCAGATGACACTAATCTCTATCTTGTAGTTATGGCTGAGCCTTGGGAGACTGTAGAAACACAAACCGGTGCTTGGAGGCCGTTTTGGAGTATACTCAGTTTAATAAATGGAAGCTTAATCTTGACAAGACTTAAGTGCTACTGGTGAGCTAAATCTGACTCAGGATTTAAGGTGTCACCCACCATTATTATAAACTCCGTTGAATCAAAAGGAAAGGCAAGATATAAATGTTTGAATAAATAAACAGATACTAGATAGAGATTCCTCTTGAAGGAACAGGGGGTGATTGTGGACCCAGGTCTATTGCTGGATAAGCAGCTGGCAGCTGTGACCTTTTATCAACTTTGTCTGGTTAGCAAACCTTTCCTGGGCCATGGACATGTATGCCAAAGTTACATTCATATTAGATTATCACACTGTGCCATACCTGGGGTTGCCCTTGAGATGTTTTTGGAAATTTCAATTGGTGCAGTGCTGTAGCCAGGGTATTGATTAGGCTTGGGTCATGGGGACAATATAGTGTTGGCCCATCTGCTCTAGCTCACAGTTCATTTCTGGGCATAATTCAAACTGCTGGTTTTGATCTTTAAAGCCCTGTATTTTACTACATAGATTTTAATTTGTTAGTTGTCTTGGTAGCTCTTGTGGTAGCAGAAAGGATTTTGTAAAATCTCTAAATATTATATAGTTGAACTTGCGTGGAGCCAACTCACTGCCTACTTAATTGGCCCTCCCTCGGGGTATGTTGCCAATAGGGAGAAAGCACTCTGCCAATGAGGGCCAATCAGGTCAAATTGGACTCTGCCAATGAGGGCTAATCAGGTTAAATTGTATGCAGACAGCCATAAAAAGCCTCTACCCTGGGAATGTTTACTCATGAGTGAGGGCCAGTTTAAACTGCATTCTGCCAATGAGGGCCAATCAGGTCAAATTGCATGCAAACAGCCAGGAAAAGCCTATACCCTGGGAATATTTACTCATGAATAAGTCATTACCCTCAGCCAGGATAGCTGAGCCCCAATCAGGAGGGCCCTCAGCCAGCAAAGGCTAATAACTGGTCAGTTCTCCAATTCCAGCATCCTGCAACTTTCAGAAATTTGCTGGGAGGAAAAAGAGCTTGCCTCAGAGCATGCCCTGTTACGAGTAAGATGCCCTGGCCTCTTTCAGTTTGGAGGACTGGGGGGGGGGGGGGAGTGAGCCACCTTCTGGTGCAGCAACTGTTTGCCATCTGAAGGGGGAGCAATGGGAAGCCCAGAAACAGCTCCCTGCCAGTCCTCTGGGACACAGGACAGCCAGGAAAATCCTCTGCCCTGGGAATGTTTACTCATGAGTAAGTCATGAGAGCTTTGGAATTTGCAATCTGAAAAGGGAGTGATGCCTTGGGGCAGCAGTGAAAATAATGCTGATGTGGGTGGGACTGGGAAGACATAGACTTTCTCTTTCCATATGGACACCATTTTGGTATTTCTGCAGTCTTTCCAAGGCCATCACCACAAAGCAAATTTGAGACCAATGGCATGGAAGATGGGGAAAGTGTAGACAGCACACAGAAGCACTGTGAGGTCATGGGGACATGTGGTGGGGTGGGAGACACTTTCTCAGTAGCACCTTCCCTGTAGAAGAGTTGGTTTTTATACCCTGCTTTTCAGATACGCTGTGGGGTAGGTGAGGCTGAGAGATCTGAGAGAAACTGCTCTGTGAGAACAGTTTCCAACAGGACTGTGACTAGCCCAAAGTCATCCTGCATGTGGAGGAGCAGGGAATCAAATCTTACTCACCATATTAGAAGCTGCTGTTCTGAGTGAGAACCGCACTCAAAGAGATGTTGTCAATAGTATTTCATCAGACTGGAGGGAGGTGAGTAGCGGGGTACCTCAGGGCTCGGTGCTTGGTCCGGTATTTTTTAACATATTTATTAATGATCTAGATGAGGGGGAGGAGGGACTACTCATAAAGTTTGCAGATGACACCAAATTGGGAGGACTGGCAAATACTCCAGAAGATAGAGACAGAGATCTGAACACAATAGAAAAATGGGCAAATGAGAACAAGATGCAATTTAATAAAGATAAGTGTGAAGTTCTGCATCTGGGTCAGAAAAATGAAAAGCATGCCTACTGGATGGGGGATACACTTCTAGGTAACACTGTGTGTGAACGAGACCTTGGGGTACTTGTGGATTGTAAACTAAACATGAGCAGGCAGTGTGATGCAGCGGTAAAAAAGGCAAATGCCATTTTGGGCTGTATCAACAGGGGCATCACATCAAAATCATAAGATGTCATAGTCCCATTGTATACAGCACTGGTCAGACCACACCTGGAGTACTGTGTGCAGTTCTGGAGGCCTCACTTCAAGAAAGACGTAGATAAAATTGAAAGGGTACAGTGGAGAGTGACGAGGATGATCTGGGGCCAAGGGACCAAGCCCTATGAAGATAGGTTGAGGGACTTGGGAATGTTCAGCCTGGAGAAAAGAAGGTTGAGAGGGGACATGATAGCCCTCTTTAAGTATTTGAAAGGTTGTCATTTGGAGGAGGGCAGGATGCTGTTCCCTTTGGCTGCAGAGGAAAGGACACGCAGTAATGGGTTTAAATTACAACGATATAGGCTAGATATCAGGAAAAACATTTTCACAGTCACAGTAGTTCAGCAGTGCAATAGGCTGCCTAAGGAGGTGGTGAGCTCCCCCTCACTGTCAGTCTTCAAGCAAAGGTTAGATACACACTTTTCTTGGATGCTTTAGGATGCTTTGGGCTGATCCTGCGTTGAGCAGGGGGTTGGACTAGATAGTCTGAATGGCCCCTTCCAACTCTATGATTCTATGATTCTATGATCCACAACACCAAGCTGTATAAATTTCCATTGCCTTAAAGAGAGGTAGCTAGAGCAGAGGCAGAAGAAGCTCTTGCTGGAGGAAGGTGTCAGTCTTTTTGGCTTGCCCATTGACTGTTATGAGATTATTTTTCTTTAAATTTGGACCTTCTGGCCAATGACTTCCCAGAGCAATCCAAGGAGGGAGACATTCAGGTATTTCTTACATGGAGAGGTGATTGTGTTGTTAATAAAATTTGCAATTTGAGAGGGAAGAATGCTCTCTCTCTCTCTCTCTCTCTCTCTCTCTCTCTCTCTCTCTCTCTGTGTGTGTGTGTGTAGGGGGGAGTGCAACACAGCCCTCTGTCCCAAGCAGCTTTTTCCTCCAGGGGAACTGATCCTTGCAGTCTGGAGAGGAGCTTTCATTCTGGGGGTTCTCCAGGTCCCACCTGGAGGCTGACATCCCTGAACAGTGGTGGGGATGCTAGCCTCCAGCTGGAGATCCCACTTTTGAGGTTTCTGAAAGCCTGAAGAATATTTCAGGGATTTCTTAACAGTAAAACAGTTGAGAAGATATGACAGAGGCAGTAATTGAGAAACACTCTGCAAGTTCCTTGCCAACCATTGTTTTCATGTTTGATTGTAACATACAACTGTTTTTTATTTACTCTGATATTGATCTGAACTGAAGAACATACTGAGTGAACGGTGTTCAGTTCTTCAAGCAAATTTTGCTATCAATTAAATATTTTCATTGAAGGAAGAAACTGTGACAAGTTTATGAGTTATTTGATGTTTATTATTTTTAGCAATTACTACCACCCAGCATTTCTCTTTGTATTCCACCTGGAGCCTGGCATCCCTGCACCTCCATGAGATCCAAAGCCAGAGCTTTTCTCCAGGGGGACTGATCTCTGTTGCCTGAAAATGTCCTGCAATTCCAGCAAAGCCTCAGGTCTGAACCTCTCCCATCCTGCAACCTCTCTGCCACAGAGTTCCCCCCTCCCAGGCAAGCCCTTTCATCTCCAGGGGGCTGGGGGACAATGGAGGCCGCAGCCACAAGGCTTCTAGCAGGCAGGAAGGGAGGGTGGGAGCTGGAGGCAGAGGGCCAATCAGGGTGGACCTTGATGGACAGGGCCCCGGACAGTCCCCTCCCAGGAGGCTGTTTCCCAAATATACAAGGGAGCAAAATAGTGTTAAGGATATATCGGAATCCCATAGGAAAGCAGAAAATGCACAGCATGTTGTCTTGGGCAAAGTAATCAGTTTCCTGAGATTCTGTGTTTTTATTTCATCTTAAAAGTTAGTTTCTAGTCTGTGTGGCCGTGAAGATATATTTGAACATGTGTGGGCTTGAAAGCGTGTTGGCAATGCCTGCAAACATCTCAGAAGACCCAAGAGGAAGATAAATGTTTAGTGATTGGAAGGAAGTCTGCAGACTCCAGCCTGCAATGGTAGAAATATGCTAGCAGTCGTGCTCTTTTTGCATGGTCTCCTTTTTCCCTCTCTGCACATCACAGGATATTGATGGTATTTTGGTGGGAGGTTTTTTGTATCCTGAAAAAATGACAGGTTGAAAGGAAGGGGCACAAGAACAAAATGTATTGGATCCATTCTCAAGATCGCAGCTGCACGAAGTGGGGGTAGATATTTTGGTATGACTGAAGTGCACAGCCATCTTTCTAGAGACCTGAACATTTGACATTGATGTTTTATTCAGATAACAAATCAGCCCTGGCATATCATTAAAGTGCACTATGAAACTATCTGTGCTGTTTCCTAGTAGTGTGACTCCTTCAGTCACTTGCCAGGGTCATGAAGAAACAAACAACCCCCACCCCTTTTCGCTACTAGCTGAGAAACACAAGCTGGAGACTTAGTGCTTTGATTTGTTCCCAGAAGAAAAATATATACTAGAAAGGCAAAGGGAACTTAGGAAAACAAAACAGGCTATTAGTAAAATTGGCACTATATCTCCTCTTCTTATATTGCCCCACATAGATTTCAGATGGGTGTGAAGAACCTAATTGGGTCCTTGAAATGGCTTCACTGGGCACTGCTGCCAGATAATCAAAAGGAGCCAGAAGTTCAGATGGAAAATCACAGGAAAGCCTACAGATAGCTTGTCATTGGACTTATTCATGTATTTGTTTGTTTTATACAGAAAGAATGGAAGATTAACCATCCTTCAAATCTGTGCAGTGGTAATGGGCATTGAAGACTTGGCTGAAAATTCTTTCTCCAAGGCTGCACATAAGAATTGCCCTCAACAGAGCATGTAAAGTTCTTCCTCTCTCTTGTCTTATTCTACCAGCTTGGTATTGCAGTGCATAGTACATCTGCCAGGCCTTCATCCAGAGATTAAGCAATGGGTCTGCTTCCTGTTTTGTCTGGTGAAGGTATCAAACAAAGATATATTTTATTTCCCTGTCTATTCAATCAGTATGCAGGATAAGGAAAGCTGGGTTAGATTTAGATCAAAGTGGAGTGAAAGCCAGTGGAATCAACATTAACAATTTGAGATAGGCAGACACTATTACACTGTCAGAAATGACTTCTGATGGAGGTTAAAGCAGAAAGTATCAAAGCAAAATTACAGCTGAACATCATGAAGACAAATGTAATGACTACTAAGAATTGTACAACTTTAACTTCTGTACTGTCCCCTACCTGGTTGAATGAGGTCCCAGCCCACATCCAGGCCTTATTGCAACCTAATTTAAATTAATTCAAATTTAATTTTATCATTGTAATTATTGTACTTTATACACAACTCTATAACACCCTGAGCCAGCTTGCCTGGAGGGCATTCTAAAAATCTACGACAAAAAAAAATGAAGACATTCTTAAAGGTTTTCTATTGTATCAACCAAAGGAAGACTTAAAAAAATATCCCAAGGAAATTGAGCCTGGGAGGGGCAACCATGAAGTGATAGAAAAGAGCCTTAAGTGTAAGGACATGTTATGAGCAACTGAGATCTTGTTCATTCATGCTATAGTGGGGGCATGAAAGTTGGACAATGAAGAAATCAGACAGGTAAAACGTTGATTCCTTTGAAATATGGTGTTACAAGAAAATATAGTGGATACCACAGATTACCCCCCCCCCCAATAGTTTCTAAATTGAGCCTGAACTTTTCCTGGAACCTATAATGACTAAACTGAGGCTATTATACTTTGATCAATGAAGAAAAGACAAGACTCACTGACACCAACAATAATGCTAGGGAAGGTTGAAGGAAGCAGGAAAAAAAGACCCAATTTTGGATGAATTGACTCAGTCAAGAAAGCCACAACCCTCAGTTATCAAGATGGGAGCAAGGCTGTAGAACTATAGGATGTTTACAAAGTCAGTAATTCATAAGGTCACACACATACACGTACTTTCTTCTTTCCACTGTTCTATTCCATCAGGCCTTTGAATCCACCACTATGCTGCACTATTATATTTAGAATGGGTGCTCACTACTTCCAGGCTGGGGAAACTGCAACCATCAAAATGCAGGGCACAGTCTGCTTTACTACCTTATAACTGTCTCAAAGAAGGGTGAATTGGTAGTAGGTCTGTGGACTTAAGAGGAAAGATCTGGTTCCATTTGTTCCAAAAGAATCAATACAACATGGTTTATAGAAAAGAATTACAGCACAATACTAAATTAGAGTTCAGTGGCATCTTTAAGACCTAAAAAGGTAAAGGTATCCCCTGTGCAAGCACCGAGTCATGTCTGACCCTTGGGGTGACGCCCTCTAGCGTTTTCATGGCAGACTCAATTCGGGGTTGTTTGCCAGTGCCTTCCCCAGTCACTACCGTTTACCCCCCAGCAAGCTGGGTACTCATTTTACCGACCTCGGAAGGATGGAAGGCTGAGTCAACCTTGAGCCGGCTGCTGGGATCAAACTCCCAACCTCATGGGCAGACAGCTTCAGACTGCATATCGCTGCCTTACCACTCTGCGCCACAAGAGGCTTGTAGAAAGCAGCAAATATACCACCCCACATCGGGTCCCCACAAACAGGCCTTCTGCTGTCTCCTGTCAGGTGCACTCCCTCTCTCTGTCTTTCCCTGTTATGCACTGCAAAGCTTATAACTGCAGGTGAATTGGTCATTCTGGGGACATTAGCAGTCATTAAAGGAACATTATGCTCTAACTGTGACCTCTGAAGGCAAACCTTTAATTGATAGATACAGTCAGAGGAATCAGATGGCAGGCTCGCTTCATGTCATGGGAAGTTGCTGTGAGGCTGCTACCTGCTTTAGTCTGCAACGGAAGCCCAAGATATCCCTTCATTGTAAGGTGGGGGGAGGAGAGGAACAGCTACAGGGGGAGCACTCTGGAGAGGAAAAATGGCAAGAGAGTTTCACTGTTTCCTCATGGGCAGAGCTTCAGACTGCATGTCTGCTGCCTTACCACTCTGCGCCACAAGAGGCTCCTTTAAGTTTTATTCAAGGTCTGAGCTTTCGTGTGCATGCACACTTCCTCAGATACAATGCATTGACACAAAAACTGAGTTTGATGTATTGTTCTTTTACATTCCATGTGAACTGCCTTGAGCCTCAGGGAAGAGCGACATTCAAATAATAAATAAGAAGAACTTTGTTGATACACTGGACTCTAAATTTGTTCTGCTGTTTCAGACCAACATGGCTACCCACTTTTCTGGGAGTAAGCCCCATTTAATAGTTCTAAGCTGAATTCTGAGCAGTAAAACATTCAAAATAAACACCCTTACAGCCAAAAAGAAAAACCTTAGGCACTGACAAGGAACAGATACAAAGGGGAGTGAATAACTTTACATTTTCTTTTCTTTATAAAGTGCTGTTTTATAATTCCATGTAGTACAGTGAGTGAATTTTTACCCATTTAAGAACAAAAACTTTTTAAAAAGTTCTTTAAACCAAGTGGAGCATTGAGGGAGGCAATTGTGAAAGCAAGGAAGTAATAGGAAGTATCTGATAGTACAAAAAATAATTAGCAGACAATCAGATTTTACATCTTCTGCTAATCAAGAGTACACTTAGAGCAAAGCACAATGCAAGGACACCTGCACTGGGGTTTTAGAACACGTAGGTAGAGCCTTCTAGATCCAGATCTTTTTGCCGTGATTACTCATTTGTACATTTTCATCCTGTTCCGCTTTCCCCACAGACTGTGCCATTTTGTTCCATCCTCTTATTCTCTCTATAATTATTTTGAGCTGTTTTAGCTTACGCCTGGCAACATATTCCAATGTCCTCTGGGGTTGTTGAGTTGTTCTGTTGAAGACTTATCAATGGGTCTGTATTATTGATTTATTTACTATACCTGCGTCTGCCTGTCTCACTGAGACCCAAAGAGGTTTGAAAAATTAAAATAAGCAATGACATAAAGAAAACAGTTTGATATACCATAAACAATGCAGCAGCTGGATAACAAAAACATTCAAAACCATTGCAGTAGAAACAGGTTAATACCTTCAGCAAATGGAGCAATAAAGTGCAACCCCATTCTCTCTGACAGAGTCTTCCTAAGAAATTCCACTTACTACAATCCTATTCACTTTATAAAAATGATCACCTAAAAAACAATGCAGTATGGACAAGATAATAATATAATAAATCAGTGGTCCCCAACCTGCGGGCCGCGGCCCGGCGCCGGGCCGCAAAGGCCATGGCGCCGGGCCGCAGCTCCCTCTCCCCACCCCCCCACCCCCCCACCCCCCGCAGTAAAAAACTTCCCCGGCCGCAAGGTTGCGGCCCGGGAAGCTACTTACTGCGGGAGGGCGGGGAGAAGGAATGAGGGCCGGGCTGCGCCCGTGCAGGCCGCGCCGGCGCGGCCCGCGGGTGCGGCCCGATCTGCGGGCGCGGCCGGGCGCGGCTCGCGGGTGCGGCCGGGCGCGGCTGGCGGGCGCGGCCGGGCGCGGCTGGCGGGTGCGGCCGGCGGGCGCGGCCGGGCGCGGCCCGAAGCGTGGGCGTGGCCCGCGCGGGCGCGGTCCCTGCGGGCGCGGCCCGATGCCCTGCCGGTCCCCAGCCTAAAAAAGGTTGGGGACCACTGCAATAAATGATGCAACAAGCTAGAACCTTATTCTCTTTATGAAATTGCCCTTATGACCAGTTTATTTTTATTTTTTATTTTACATATATCCTGCCACTCCCATAATATGGCTTGTGGAGGGTTACAGTCATAAATATGCATTAAACCCCCCCTAAAACAATAATAAAATCCCCCTAAAACAATAATAAAATCCCTATAAAAATCCATCTTCCAGGCAGCGAAGGATCCCCCACACACCCTGATATAACAGACTCTGTGATGGCATAGTGCCTTGGGGGCAATTCCAGAAGTGCCTGATGACCTGGCTAGCCAGCAAGGGGCCCAGATCTAACCCACCCTGGCCCCAAACAAAGACTTGGCAAAAGCATTCAATCTTACAGGCCCTGTGGAACTGAGAAAGCTCCATCAGGGCCCTCAGCTCTCCTGAGAGCTCATTCCACCAGGTCGGGGCCAGGACTGAAAAGGCCCTGGCCCTGGTCAAGACCAGGCGAACCTCCTTCAGGCTGGGGGCTTCCAACAAAAGTTCATACCCACAGAGTGAAGAGCCCTGCAGGGGGCATAAGGATTAGGTGGTCCCGCAGATATGAGGCATGGTTTAGTACAACCTTATTTATGTTACAGATATGCCCCTATGGAGCCTTCCTAACTTCCTTATGCAGGCCATTACACAAAGTGGAATCCACTACCAAGAATTCTCTGGTAAGAGAAGCTATGGGTCTCACCTGTTTGCAGGTAGCACTTTCAGAAGACATTTCTCATATGAGTGTAACTGTTACAGCAGGGCATATCAGGAGAGATGGTCCTTGAAGTATGTGAATTCTAGACCTTGAGAAGCTTCAAAAATAGTAGCAAGCACCATGAATTGGCCTGGAAACCCAAGACCCATAAATGCTCTCTACCAGGGACTTTACAGTATTATACAGCATGGATGACAGAACTGAGCCTTGAGAAATGTCACAAGATGAACACTGGTCTCCAACAACAATCCTCTGTATATCTATAGGGAAATATTTAAA
Source organism: Paroedura picta (assembly GCF_049243985.1). NCBI lineage: Eukaryota > Metazoa > Chordata > Lepidosauria > Squamata > Gekkonidae > Paroedura > Paroedura picta. The sequence continues at coordinate 142,990,712 of NC_135369.1, forward strand.
TGATCCCAGAGCATGTCCCTTGATATCTGCTTCTTCCTCAAATGTCTTAACTTGATGACATGATCCATTATCAGTCTGCTGATAAATCAAAATATGGCAAATAGAGATAGAGATAGCCAGTGTTGCCTTGGTCCCACAGACAGGCCCAAAGCCTGACTGAAACAGGTCCCGAGCAGATGTCTCTGCTACCACTTGCTCAGCCAATTGACCCAGGAAGTACAGATAAGAAATTGGACAATAGTTGGCCACCTCTTTAGTGGTGATTTTTAAATTAATGGACTACTGACTAACCACTCCCTTTGTCACTTGCCACTTCACTGCTGCAACTACCTCTCTGGGTTGTGATAATTTTGCTTGCAAACTGCTTAAATGTCAGCAGCCAATGGAAAGACTCTTTTTCTGCAGACGTTAAATGGGCAAATAACATCTTCAGAGTTTGCTTGCAGAGGGGAATTTATGCATTTTCATGCATCATTGCTTTTAGCAGCCTTTGTCATAATGTCCAATAATTTGCTTTAGCATCGAGATTTGTGTTCAAGGGCTGCATGCTATGCTATTGTGTGCATGTGGGAGTTGAAACAGACCAAATGTTTCCCTTACCTCTGAATCAGTGTAGTGAAGTCCCTGGCCTCTACTGTTAATTTTTAAGGGGACAACTCCTTTTTCGTTGTTTGATAAGCTGCAAAATGAACCGCCACAGAAATTCACTCTAAGGGTGAACTCGGCAACTCTTAGCTAACTTTCCCTCTTTAGGGAAAGGTCTTCTCCATACAATGATAAAGAGGAGAGGGATAGTCTAGTCAATTTCATGCCTCTGTGCACAGTTCTCAGTGCTTAAGCAGGATCTTGTGCATTCAACGGCAGCTAGTTTCTCTCCTGATAGTTCTGCACTAGAATTGGGCATCTGGCTGCCAAAAATATGGCAATCCAACAATATGGGAGCTGCTATATTCTGGCAGCTTTTTAATCACATCGTATGAAGAGATACCACACAGCAGGGACAGAAAAAAAACCCAGAAACACAAATACGTGGACTGGATGCGTGTGCAGGTGGCATTACAGGGAGAAAATTTTACAAGAACAGGCAGATTTCTGAGGTTTATTCAACCCTGGTAATAAAAATATCACATGGGAAAGCATTTGCACAAATAGCATTGCTATATGAAAAGGAACACTTCCACACAATATTTAATAACCTGTAAAGTGACTTTCACCGCTAGCAAAGGGGGAAATGGTGTGTTTTCTCAAAATCTGTGATCTGTGTGGTTTTAGTTGCTAGGGAAAAAAATGATTCCACCCAAACAACAAAGGATGTGTGTATATGTATAGTTTTGGATATATACAACTCTAAAACTATTAATCATTCTCTTCCACAGTAAATGATTAGATCATCTTCTATCATCTTACCTGCAGTTAGAAATTTCAGATTCAGTCAACATTTCTTTATGAAGTTCTTGTCATCATCTTCATTTTTAATGGCAAGTTGCATTTTTTAAATATAACCTCTTGCTTCTAATCCTCATCTTTCAGTGCTAGTGCATCTGACTCCTGTCCTTAAAACTATCAAACAGATATGACCCTATGGACTCAAATGTGGCACTGGACGACTGAGGCAGTGGCTTAGTGTCAGCTGAGTTTCTGTCTTCATTGTACCACTTCATTTTACAGCTGGAAGGATAGGATGTGTGATAGGATTCCTCACAAACCCTTCCTAACACTTGTATACAGAAAAGCCAGAAAGAAGGCTAGAATAGAACCCTTATTCCTATCGTCTGATTTTCAGTATGATGATGATGATGATGTTATCCGTTCAGTCATGTCCGACCCTCGGCGATTCCACAGGAAATTTTTTGCCATATGTTTCTGTCAATGACCACTTCTTTTAGTTGGTCCATGGTCATCCCTGTATCGGCCTTGATTGTGTCGAGCCAGCGGATCCTTTGGTGACCGTGTTTCCTTTTGCCGCTGACCATGCTGAGCATTAATGATTTCTCCAAGGAGTTTGATCACATGATGTGTCCAAAGTAAGTGAGCTTTAGCCATAATATCTTGCCTTCTAATGACATAGTTGGTTTGCTCCTCTCTCAAACGATCTTGTTGGTAATTTTGGCTGCCCATGGTATTCGCAGCATTTGTCTCCAACACCATAATTCATCTCGAACATTCATAATTCATCTATTCTCCTCCTGTCTTCTTTCTTCAGGGTCCAGCTTTAGCATCCATAGGTTGTTATGGGGAAGACAGCGGCATTGACTAGCCAGCACTTTGTATTAAGGCTGATATCCTTATCTTTCCATATTCAGTTCATGCTTAACATTGTGTTCTGGCCCAGTGTTATTCGCCGTTTGATTTCACGGCTGCATCCACACCTTTGAGTGATCATAGAGCCAAGAAATATGAAATCATCAATACATTCAATGTTCTCTTTGTCAATCGTGACTTTGGTGCTACTGGCTGTAGTTGTCACGATCTTGGTCTTTTTGATATTTAAGTATAGTCCCATCTTTTCACTTTCTTCTTTTAGTCTATCATGGTCTTCAGATCATGCTCCAATTCCTCAAGGAGTCCTGTATCATCTGCATAGCGGAGATTATTCATGTGATATGGGAACATTTTTCTATAGACCATTCAGTTATGTCCTATGGTCTGAAGTTTACTGCTCAGTGAAAAGTAGGCATCTGCTGAACCCACTTTTCCAAAGTGAACTACCCCACTGGGGTCATTTAAACTTTCTGCAAATATGAATAACCTAGTATAACTCCTAAAGAGCTTAGAATGTTTTCATCTAGTTTATTATATATACTGGTATAAATTCATCAGGGACTACTGACACAAAGCCAAAATAAAGTTAAAAAATTAACTGGGAAATTTTACACAGTCGGCCAAAAATCTTTAGTATTAAAGCCAGAGATGAGACTATCTGAATACTCACATAACTCATCAATATAAAGTCTTGCATCCTGTATTTTTCATCTAGCTTCACTGCTTCTGTGATAATCTGGTCTCTGGAATGCATCAAGTTATTGTGCTTAGCTATGGGGAAACTGATACTGCAGCGTGCAAAGAAGATAAATGAGTTGAAAGAATAATTTTTATAACCTTTCCCCTAAAGATATAGCTGCTATTAAAGTTTCATATCAGCATGCCATGATTTTGGTTTGTTACATGCTAAAATAAGCATGGGATTTGTTAATGCATTTGGTGAGACTTCTTCTGAAAGAAAATCTAAATGTAATTTCATCTGTGTGCACATTTGATATAGGTTTTCTGATTGTGAGTTAAGAATGCAGTATTAAATGTCTGTCACATTATCATGTGGTATAATTTCCAATTAAATGTCGTATCGAAACAGCCAATTAATATACCTGTGCAGTGCCTTTTTATAGACTGCACAGGATTATTTATCAAATGGATTTTCAAGGCAATATTCAACTTTGACTTCTATTGGGTATCTCAGATACTCCTGCCCTGAATTTTACCACACACATTTTGTATTGTGCATGTTCACTTCTCTTTTTTTGCCCCAAATTGCCCAGATTGTGCCTATAAAATGTGTTTGCCCCAAATTAGGATGAGTCTGGATACCATCTGCTGAGAATATCTATCTAACATTGCTTGCTTTATTTACTACGCACTTTTTACAGGCCTAAACTTATTTTTACTGCCAACATCTGGTTATGGTAGCAGTAATGTTTGGCCTATGCTGGAACTTCAACATCAAGGAAGGCTATAATTTATATTATAAGAGAGCTTATATCACTTTGTTTATTGTGATGAATCCCTGGAGATTTTCTTGGCGATATTTGTAAGTATCAGAAAGAAGCAAGCAGTATGCAGAACTACAAATAATCATCCCTACCAGGCGGCATCTAAACCGTACTCTACCCCACAGCCCATACTACCATTTATCATGGAATTAGCTTGTGTGGACTTTTCTGAAACAAAATAAAAATACACGAAAACTGATTTCTCTTTACCCCCCCCCCCACAAGTTTATTGTAATCTGTTGTGATCTTTTTCCAAAATTCAGCAGAACTTGGGATGTGCAACCTCCCTCCACGATAAAAAACCCTAGTTGGGTCTACTGAACTTGAAAAATACTGGTATTCCCCATATCCTCAAATCCCAATACTGGTATGGTATTTGGGTTTGGTAAATATTCAGGGAACCTGAATTTTTTCAGCTCCAGTATAGCCTATGGGGAGCATTATAGTCAAGGTCCCCATAGAGTATAATGGAGAATTGATCCTGGGCTGGGGGGGAGGAGGGCTTTTTTGAGGCAGAGGCACCATATCTGCAGCAAAGCTGCTCATGTCTCTCCTGAAAAAAGCCTTCAAGTTTAAAAAAAAAGATTGGATCTCCAAAGAAGATGCCCCCATCCTCCATTGACTAGCGGGTGGCAACTAATCCATTGAGGATGCAACTCCAATTCGGCAAATAAATTGGCCGCAGCCATTTATTAACATAATCCCATAACAGGCTCCCTACTGGGCATAACCCACAACTGGCAAAAAAAAGAGAATTCAACATAATGTAAAACACAACCATATAGGGTAGGTGGAGGTAGCTGTTCGGGTGGCGGCTCCAGATGTGAAGAGAGCGAATACACAAGCAGCTATTCTGTTTAAGGCTGGTGCCCCACCTTTGCATCGCCGCCTGGCCATGGTAATGTACCAACGCCTCTAATGTCATGCCTCGTTGGGCGCCAACCATGGTATTAATGGCGGTTGCGTTTTAGTTGAGGCTGCTTATTGTTTCCAGTGTAATTACTTTAAATGTCTTTTCTGCTCCAAGCCGAAGTCATGGCTTGGAATGAACTTGAGTCTAAAGGCATTTAAAAGTACTGCAATCCTTTTAAATGTCTTTTAACTGTGGCTATCCAGCAGTCCCAAAAAATACAAATATTTCAACATCAAATAGGTCCCCCAAGGAAAATCCCCATGAAGAACCTACCATCAGATGATACCAGGAAGACACTGCACTGATTGCACTGAGATGTTTTAAAGTTTTGATAGTTAATCAGTCAATCTTTGGTGCTCAGCTATTTTGGTAGCCAGGGGAAAAAAATCAGAATCTGTATATCAGTATATAATAATGCATTTGAATGTCTTTTTTTCCAGCTCAGATTAAGTAAATGCACCCCCCCCCCCAATCAGAACCCCTTGGGAAGTCCAACTCTTATGGACAGCCCTGCATCACATACATTTATTGGGTCAAGTTGTTTTAAGGCAAATTATTCCAGTTTTCTTGTGTGTGCATGCCCAAATCTAACAAACAAACAAATGAGACCATCTTAATTCCCTGTCAGTTTTTCAGCACTGCAAAATGGGTTGAAAGATATGTGCAAAGAATTTTTAAAATTTATTTACATCTTGCTCTTTCAAAATAAGCTCAAGAAGCTAACAAAACAAAATTAGAAACCATTATATTCACTCATAATAAATTCAAATAAAATATTGTCCCTGAATAAACCTCAACAACTTACACCACTCAGAAAGCAACAGCTTAGTGTCTACTCACCATTAAACAACTGTCAACAAAAAGGAGCCCTTGGAACACTCAGGTCTACAGGTATTTTAGAAGACTGAGAGGGCTGAGATTTGATAATCCTTTATTCTTAAAGGAGGCAGTACAGGAGAAGCGGGGGTACGCTCATGCTAGTCATCCCTATAGTCCAGAGAAGAGGAATAATCAGGAGATGCTGTTTTGCTGACCTGTGTGTTCATAGGTCTATACCAGGAGAAGTGGACCCCAAAATTAATAACCAGTATTTGGACCAAACCTGGAAACAGAGTGGAAGTGCAGTTTGGCCTGCTCCAATAAGTGTATGTGAAGCTGCTTTTTGAAACAGCCGAAGTTTCCAAGTAGATTTCAAGATGGACACAAATAGAAGGCATTAAAATAATCAAGTTTTGAGTATCATGGCCAGACAGGATGAGAATAGAGTAGACAATTTCTTAACCAAGTGCAGCTGGAAATATAGTTATCTTTCAGATCTCCAAAGAATGATGTACCATGGTGAATCCTCTGAGCTCCTTAACTAAAACATTATTGTAGAATATGGGAGCTTTGAGCAAAACCAGAATAAGGCTAGACACAAAATCTATCGTTACTGCCATTATCTACAATTATTTGTAAGGCATTCTTTTCTTCCAGGCTTTTAGTCGTACAATTTGTGATAGTCAATTTGGGTGCAAATGGTAGGAGAGATGCATACAATTTCTGAGAGCAAGGTTGGTATAGCATCTTTGCTCTGATACATCTAAATTGCCTGATAGAGTCTGACAAATCCCTTCTCATTTTCCAGCTGTACAATAAAATTTCAGGCTTCTTTCATAGGTCATACTGAACCCTCTTTTCTGTCCTCTTACACATTGGATGCAAAAGCTTGCTCAGAGACCTGGAAGATACGTGCCTGTGGCTATATGAGGAGGCAGATTTCTTTTAAATCTGTAGATAAAGACAAAAATATATCCAAGGAAAGACTTTGGGTAGACATAAAGGAAATAATGTGTGGCAAAATTCCGTACACATACATGAAATGATTGAGGAGTATCAAGGAATTCTAGAACAGAAAAAAATCTTCTTCTTTATAAATAAAAAATCTTGGCTCTTAATCATGTTCCTCAAATTAAGCCTTATACCAGTAATGTGGGGGAAGAAATCCCTTCCATGGTCTTGACTTTACCAGCCAGCATCACCCCAGACTTACCTGAATTCAGATTTAGTTTGTTCTTTCTCATTAACTTGATCACAGTATCCCAGCTATTATATCTGGAGGCTTGTGTAATGAAATATTGAATTGTATATAATCAGGATATTGATGACCTCCAGTCCATTGATCTGAGCCAAGATTTAACATATAATGATGATCAACAAAGGCAAAAGACTGAATTCTAAGGAGCGCCACAGGGCAAATCCCCATGCCTTATATGCTAAGCTTCTGACAATGTTTTTCTGGTAGACTCACAAGGAAGAGACAAAACAGTTTCTGCACTGTACCAACCCAGCCTGTTATGATCTCTAGGCATCTCAATAATGTAATGCTACTGGACTAAAATCTTGCTCAATAGTTAGCTATGTCGAAAGCTGCCAAGAGATCTAACAAGATCAAAAGAGAGATGTTTCATTTATCTTGCTGCAATCTAGAGCAACAAGCCATTCTTGAAAGCAGAAGGAAACAGGTTAGGAAATACTAGCATTGCACTACCACTATCCAAACCTGAGCCACTTTGCTCTAGCAGCATTTTTAAAAATCTTGCCCAGGAAAGAAAAGCAGGCTGATATAAACCACAATCTACCTGCCCAATGAGTGATTTTCCAGTAAAATGTGAATTATCACCTTTAGCTGCTCAAGAAATATGCCCCTGAGTGGATAGGAATGATTATGTTCATTAACTAAGTAGCCAGAAGTAGCTTCCCAGCCTCAGCCTGCCAGCCATTGACCTGTGGTGGCCACTGCTACTGCACATCCAATGTGGCACACCTAAGCATCATAGAATTACAAATATTTTGCCTCATGATAAACTCTAGAGAAGTCTTTCTCAACTTTTTACCATTGAGAACATTCTTCAGGCTTTCAGAAATCCAAGAAGTGATGCAACTGTGCTGAATATAATTGGGAAGTATTGTTGTACACAAGCCTACCCAAGGCCTCTTCCCTTCCCATGTCCTCTGGACCCATCACTGGCCATTGGGAGGGGGGTGTCAGGTTGACATAACCATATCTGGTCATACAATCCAGTAAATGTTTAACAAATTTTAAATATATATATAAAACATTAACTCCCACCCATTTGGGAAACACTTCTAGGGCTGTCAAGGATTTCATGAAACCCTGGTTGAGAAAGCCTGCTCTAGAGAGCTTGCTTTGACCTCTTCAGGGTTGATCCTTGCACTATCATTTATACGAAGTAGCATATTCCACATTATCATTAACAGTGGTTATGTAATCTTCCAATTTTACAGTGCAAACCTAAACCCTCCTAAAACCATTAAAGTAAATGGTGTAACTGTTTAGGATGGCACTTTGAATCTTCATAAAAATGGTGGCTAGAGTACTGGTTAGTGATTAGAGTACTCAATTATTCTACCACTAGGGGTGGAAAAGCCCGCTGCAGTCAGACACACGAAAAAAAGAGAGTAAGAAAGACATGGAAAAAGAAAGGAAGGAAGAGAAGAGAAGAAAGAAGGAAGGGAAGAGAAATAAAGAAGGAAGGGAAGAAAGAGAGAAAGAAGAAAAGAAGGAAGGAAAAAAGAAAGATAGAAGGAAAGGAGAAAGAAACGGGATCTGAGCAGGGTAGTCTCCCTCTACGCCGCTTCTTAAATGCAGGACCACCGGGTAATTCCCCCACCCTCATCACACTCACACAAATGCCATTCATGGTGGGGCTGGCTCCTGTCAATCACTGGAGCATCAGCTGTTGAAGGGAGTGTGGAGGACTGCCTCCATTGCTGGAGCGAGGATGGCCACATCCATGGCCGCACGAAGTGCGGGTGCAGAGCCCGTGTCCTGGAACTGCATGGGGGCGGTACTCAGGGTGGTTGGGTCTGGAACTGAGTGGCTGTGTGTGTGCAGGTGACTGTAAGATGGAAGCGAGCGCAAGCCTCATCTTAACGAGCAAGAGCGGATGCAAAACAGGCTGTCATTTCAGTGTATCACAGATTCTTGTGCTGCCTCCCTGCACAGAGCGCTGATTTATAATGGAGGGGCTCACCTGGACGGGCTCCACCCCTTTCTCCTTCCACTTAGCCCTTACTCAATTATGAAGACTCCCAGTGGTTCCAGATGATACTCGCTAGGTGATCATAGGCTGGTCATGTCTCAGCCTAACTTAACTTTTGTTATGGGTATAAATGGAATATGGTAAATAATGTTCATGATCTAGAGTTGGTGTATATTATATACATCACTTGGATTTAAAATGTGATAAATAATGATAATGAAGCAGAAAAAGCTAAAGATGATGAGGAAGATAATAATTTTGACCATGTCATGTATGACATTAAATACTTCACTTTTTTAAATTAACAGGCAAAATTGAAATACTTTTCCACCACTCAGTTTTATTACATTTACACCAGCCTTAATGCTCCCCTATACATAATTCATGAAATGCAAAAATTCAGCATATTTTTGATGCCCTTACAACTATGACTGACCTGTATGTAAAATAAAGGTTTGCTAGTCTGAATCTTGGTTGCCTGGCAACTGTTATTACTTTTCCTTCAGAAAAAAAATGTTGGCTATAAAACAAGAAATCAGAGGTATCTGTAAATCTGAAACTATTAATTTACTGAAATTCAAGCAATTTAGAGTCTTTAATGAAGCTCCATGTACAATATTCTTAAATTAGAATAAAATCCTTTAGGATGGGGAAATGCAAACAATGCTCGTAGAAGAATAGTTCTAGAAATGTTTATCTTCTCAGGTTTGTCCAGAATATGAATGCTTTTCCAGACATGGTAAAGTTATTGCCTAGCAATCCTCTAATGGACTTCATCCTGATTAATCATAGCAGATAAATGAGATCCTAAGGCTGTAATTCTATGCATGTTTGCTTAGGACTAAGTTCCACTGAACACTGTATTCAAGTAAATATACATAGGATCAGTCTGTATGACTGAGCTTCAAGTTCTGTCCTTTCCAGTCTGATAGAATCACAGAATCATAAATCTGGAAGGTTCCTTGGGATTATCTAATCCACCCCCCTACAGATTGCAGAAAGCCTTCCCTTGTCTTTGGCTCGGAAGTTACAGCTGGTCCAAAATGCAGCTGCTAGGGTCCTCACTAGAACACCTTTGAGGGCCCACATTCAGCCGGTGCTTCGTCATCTGCACTGGTTACCAGTCTGTTTCCGAATCAGATTCAAGGTATTGGTATTGACCTTTAAGGCTATACGCGGCCTGGGTCCCGTCTACCTGCGGGACCACTAGGTTGCTTATGCTCCCCGCAGGGCACTCCGCTCTGCGGGTATGAATTTACTGGTTGTCCCGGGCCCACGGGATGTTCGCCTGGCCTCGACCCGGGCCAGGGCCTTTTCAGTCCTGGCCCCAACCTGGTGGAATGAGCTCCCAGAAGAGCTAAGGGCCCTGCAGGATCTATCAGCTTTCTGCAGGGCCTGTAAGACGGAGCTCTTCCACCAGGCATATGGTTGAGGCCAGGGCAGCTCTCCCACTAATCCATCAGAGGATCCCCTCCAATATTGAGATCTCTAACATTGAGATCATGGTTAGATCTATTGTATTGGTGCAACCCTCTTCTGAACATTATTCTCTCCACCAGGCTGAACTAAGATCAGAATTGTGACCACCGCCGCTATATGTTATATGTAACTTTTAATTGGGGTTTTTATGGGGATTTTATTGTGTTTTAACTATTTATGCTGTAAACCGCCCTGAGACCTATTGGGAGAAGGGCGGTCTAAAAATTAAATAATAATAATAATAATAATAACTACCTGCCTACCCACAGTGATTCCAGTCCCATGGCCAGATGATGCCCCTCCCAAAAAAACAGAATCCCTGGACATCCTATTCATTGTTACATTTTTCTACTTCCACTGATGTCAATGTTTCAAAGGGCGTAACTCTGGTTTAGGATGGCACTTGATCTTTGTGAATTCTCTCTCAATTTTTCTGATATATTCAAAAATTCATTCTAATCAGCTTTCATGTAGTATTCCTATAATTTCAAACAGTTTCTGAAAATTTCCCTCTTCAATATCTGGGGCATTTTTTAAAATTTTGTACAGATTAACATTATTGCTCTAGCATCCATGTCTTGTTTTGCCCCTTCCCTGTATTTGCTTGTTGAATTTCAGTAACATCAGATATCATAGCTTCATGCCAGGCAGCCTCCAGCACAGTACTTGGAAATACTGAGTTTGTTTAGGTAATTTGGACTTCTTACCCAACTCATTTCTGAAGGCTCAAAATAGGTTATAATAACAAAAATTCATAAAAATAACCCCCAACACAATAAAATCTAAAAATAGATGTTTTGATGTAACAAGTACAGTCTGCATGTGGATTGCTTCCCAGGTGCCAATCCACATATGCAAAAATGAGCTGTGAGGAGCACAGAAAAATATTTGAGAGAAATTCAGTTACCCAGGCACTTCATTCCTAACATTAGGGTGTCAAACCATATTGAAATGGAAAATATCTTTGTAGTGGCTGTCTGCAGACGTCAAATGTTTACCAAATCTAATACTAATGATTGAGAGGAATACTGATGCCATGCTCATACACATGCACACACACACTTCACAAGATGTTTTTAAAAGAATAGTCAATGTATTTATCATCTTTCTTATGTTTTTACCACTTATGTTTTTCCAGTACATACTCAAAATATAAACCTTTCAGAAAAGCTGCTGGTTCTCTTCAAAATATGGTGTGGCCTCAGTCCAGCAGTACATGTGTTCAGCAGCAGAACTATATTCCACAGAGCACTTTGAAACAAGCAGTAATTACACCAATCAGCTGTTTGGTGGGGAGCCAGATGGGGGTACTCTTCTCCTCTTGAACAATTGATTGGCATGATAACCACTTTTCTAAGAGGGCTCTGTACACAGCTGCAGCAGCAAGGTCACAGTATTCTCTATAATAAAGAGATGCATCCATCTGTCCATTCACCCGTGGCAGTCATAACATCAGAAACTGAAGCTGGGAATCTCAAAATTGCCCATCAGCATCAGGGTTGTTGTGTCTTTAACGCTAATCATCAGAATAATGAGGCAGCACAGTTTCAAACAGGAGAACAGTTTAATGACTCAGGTACCTTCTCTGTGTGGAGCTGCAGTGACAGACAACTTCCTTTTTTTTCTGTTGCTGCCCACACTAATTCCTGGGGTCATCAAAAACACCACAAGGGTGATTGTGTGAGTTACACTGACAAAAATGAAGAGAACTGAACATTCTAGCCAGGTTTTCAGCAGATCTCCCCCCCCCCCCCACATACACACACTATTGGCAATGGAAGCAAAAGCTGTCTATGGCAGGCACAACACATCAGAGAATAAAGGTGGACATTTCAAAATTGGCCATCCCTTTCAGATTAGATTTTTAGAGATGTGGATTGAACCTGCAACTTGGAACAAGAAAAACAATGAATGAGATAATCTATTTCCAGGCTTTCCTCTATGACAGTATTGGAATCAATAGTAGCTTAAGAGGATGCATTAGGAAGAACATATTGCAGTAGGCTAGTGATGGCAGCAAACTAAATGGGAGTTGTAGAGGAAGGATTAGAAATGTTCACTTTTTTAACAATTCAAATCCAGGAAGGAATCTTTTTGCATTCTCTTTGTAACTTGCCAAGCATGCTCCAAGTGAGACATTATATGCATATGCATATAGACCATCATAAGTCAGAATTCATAAAAAGAAAATGTAACTTTTTAAGGAATAGCCATTTCTGGCTTATCAGTCAAAACTTATAAATGGTGTCACATGATACAAAAGACACATGAGAATCTAACTGGAGGTCAGGATACAGCAGAATCCTCAAATTATAAGCCTACTTTTACCGTGGGACTGCAACTCTCTCCAGAAAAAGCTGACTCCTGGCCATCATCCATTCCTTTTATCTTGCATAAGTATTAGTACAGGACCTCCAGAATCCAATTGGTTTAAGGTGTTTCCTCCATATTGGCAACACATCCCTCCAGATTCCATGGCAAACTCTCTCTACAGTTACATGTAGATGTCAAACTGCATGAAGGACAGCAGAGAACCCTGGACCCCATAAAATATCTCAGGGTCAAGCTGCAGTCCACCAGCATCACCCTCAGAAATCCACCAGCCAAGTAGGTACAGGGTAGGCATGTGCAAGAGAAACAAAATTCAATTTTTTATGTGCCCCTAGAATTGGACCCCCGTTCCAATCTTTTTTAAACTTGCTGTTTTTTTTTTTAGGAGAGACCCCCCCCCCTCTACACTGCAGTTTGGTTCCTCTACCTCATAACCTCATAATCCCACCCACAAAGAGGGCGAAGCAAGAGTAGGGCTGCAGCTTGTCTCAACTGATGAATCATGCCTAATTGTGATTTGGCGATTTAGACGAGCTTGATTCGGCCATAGAAAAGAATAGAAGGATGGTGATTTGGATTGAATTTGGCTGATTTGTGCCCAAATCAAGGCTGATTCAAGTATTTTTTGGCTGGATTGAATTGAACCACACATCCCTAGTACTAAAGCTGGGTGCCTACCTCTCCTAATTCAAAGCATGCATGGCTTGCTGCTGACTTTTTAAGGAGACCTGAGGAAGAGAGTATAAAAAGAATTAGCTGCTCTGGCATCTGTGTAGAAGCAGTGGTGAGTGACATCAGGCAGCAAGATCTATTAAACAAGAATGGTCATTCAAAATAGCTGACGTCAGACTAGATTTTTGGAGATGTCCACTGAACCTGTAATTTTGAATGGGGAAAGTAATTGTTGAAGACTACTGATCAGGTAGTCTGAGGCAGTGTCAGTCCCAAACCCAGGACTGAATCCAGACTAAAATAAATTCAGGAATCTGTTCTAGCCACCCTGCTACTTCCACATAATAGTTTCCATCCAAAAAGTAGTACTGTTCCTTTAAAAAAGTATCACCACAGTTCGATTCACACAGAGGCTCTCTCATAGTGAATTGCATTCATTTAGAAAATGCTACGTTTTGATTCAAATATCTGTTCATCTCAAGTCAACAGTGGAACATGTACTGGTTTGTATGTGTTACTATCCAGAAGAATTAAAATAGACCAAGGTTTATTAAGCTGTAGCCTAATTTAGATTTTGTCAAACTACTTTTTGGCAGGTCTTTATCGCTTGTTCTGTTATACAGATACTGTATGTAATGGAAACATTGTTGGTTTCTGTCTTTGCAATATCAGTCCTGAACTTCCATAAAATGTTTATGCTGCATTTGCTGTTATGGCAACTGCAGCCAAGTCTTTAAAATGACACTACGGAAATAAAAGACCCTTATATGTCAGGGTTGCTATGGAAACCCTTTTCCAGAATGTCGCCTGTTTTGGATAGCCACACATCCCCTTGGGAAGCATCTGTATGAGTCGTCACAAACTGGACAGCAGACGTTCAGTGACATAATTTTGCTTTGATGGAGAGATTGGAGAATAAGAATTGCCTTCAGATCAGTGGGCAGAAGACAATTAATTAGAACAATGAAATCCTTAAGCCTTCCTCATTTAGCAGCAAATGGTGGGAGCATAAAATCCGGGCAAACTGCCAATTAAACTGTTGCTTCAATCAAGTGGAAGGCATGAAAAGGATTTACACTTTTTAAAAAAAGTTGAAAACATACTGATCATATTTTGGCAGGGATACAAAAAAGTAGGCCAAATTCCAACTTTTCCTGATATTCTCCCCCATCACCTGACTCAAGACCACACATTATATCGCCATCTCTCCAGTTTGCTAGTAAGGCCATCCCATACTGCTTGTTGTTACACATTTACTGTCAAGATTCTCAGAGGACACAACTGAACAACAAGCCCCTATAGCTTAGCGTCATTCAGTTCTGCTTCCAAATGCACATATACCTTCGGATGTTTTCCCTTCATCCGTGGAGGGGATTTTTTTGTAATTTTTTTGTAACCAGGAGTCCTTGCAGTGGGACTAGAGGCATATAGAAAGGTGGGATGTTTCTACAAATGTGGGCGAATCTCCAGGTCTGCGGGGGGGAAATCAAATTTAAAAAGTGTTTTTATATGCCACTTTTCTCTATCAGTCTCAAAGTGGCTTACATTTGCCTTTCCTCTCCCCACAGCAGACACCTTGTGAAGTGGGTGAGGCTTGATATCACTGCTTGGTCAGAACAGCTTTATCAGTGCTGTGGTGAACCCAAGGTTGCCAGACCCGGCTTGCCAGATTTGAAGTCCGCACCAAGCTGGAATCTCATCAACTATTTTGGATTGTTTAGACAGTATCACAAATGTTGGATGTGATTGTCCAGTTAATACGAAATGGCTGCTGTGCTTTGAAACTTGAGGTGAGTTAGTGGAAAGAAGGAGGGGAAAGGAAAATTGGAACAGGAGAGGGGAGAACTTAGAAGGGGATTGTTAGATATGTCCCACTCTAAGAATGGCAGTTCCACCATCATCAGGGAGCATGAGGATCAAGGGAAAACAGGGCACTATGGTGAAGAAGGATGGAATGTTCTCTCAGAAGGGATTCCTTCTACAGTTGGTGAACAAGCATCCTTTTATACCAAAGAACCAAGGAACCACCCCTGGGCAGGGGGGAGGGGGGCTCTTGGGAGCTGGTTATTTATTTATCACATGGCATGAGTGTAATATATCCTGGATATCCTAAGGTTGTTTGGCTACCTGGTAAGATACATTAAGAGGTGGTTTGCTATTGCTTGACCCTACATTATGAGTCTTCCTTGAAGGCTGCCCTTCCAAGTACTAGCTATGGCCAACCCTGCTTAGCTTCCAAGATCTGACAAAATCAGACTTGCCTGGGCTATTCAGGTTGTGTTGGGAGTCCTGAGGCATGTAGATAGTTGGGTTACAAACCTGAGTACTGACTGCATGGTGACTTTCCTGCTTGGTGCGAAATTAGCAAACATTATGCATGGTCTAGTAGACAACTGGGACATTGGTTGTGATATATGTTGACACCAACAACATAAGAAAATGTAATCATGTGGTTCTGGAAGCTGTTAGGTAGGAGACTCAATACCAGGACCTCCAAGGAAGTCTCTTCAGAAGGGAGGCCTTTTCCATGTATAGGGTCAGTTAGACAGGCACAGTTTAGCAATCTCACTGCATGGATGAGATAATGGTGTAGTAAGGAATGATTTAAGTTTGTTAGGCTAGGATGCTTTTTGGGAAAAAGAGACAGCCTCCAAATATCGCAAAAAGTAACAAGGCTGCTGGAAAAACATGAGATGAAATGTCTGTATTTCTGGATGGCTAATCTCTAACAGATGAAATGGTAGCTGTTGCTGTTCTATAAGGAAACAGATTAGTACTAGCCACTAAAGGTACTCTGAATCTGAATCTGGTATGGGAATAATTAGTGGAATACAAGGATTACTGGATATAAATTATATTGGAAGGATAGGGTCAGAGACAAATTTCTTACAGAAGCACCATGGGTGGAAATAGCATACCTCAAAGGAAACTTAACTTTGAGAGTTTGTTATCATTCACCAGATCAAAGGTTAGGGGGTGATTTTTAAAAAGCAATAGAATTAAGGAAATAACTGTCATAATAGGTGATTTTAAATACCCATATGTTGATTGCGTCAATTTGTGATCAAGTCATTAGAAACGGATTGGGTTTCTAGATACTCTCAATGACTGTGCCGTGGAGCAGATGGTCACAGAACCGAATGAGAGGGAGCGATCCTGGACATGGTCCTAAATAATTTTAAGATCTGGTGAGAGATGTAAACATGATAGCACTTGTTGGGAACAGAGACCATAACACTATTAAATTTAGTATTTATGTAAATTAGGGAACTGCCCTAAAAGACAAACAGAACCTCCTTTAACTTTAGAAGGAGTAACCTTCCTCAAATAAGGGGATTTGTGGAGAAGAAACTAAAGGAAAGGTAAGGAGGGTCAAATCTGTTTGGGAAGCATGGAGCCTATTTAAAACTTCAATACTAGTAGCTCAGATACAATGTATAACACAGATCAGGAAAGGTACATATAGGAATAAAAAAGGGCTGCTGGGTTAATGAATAAAGTGATGGAAGCAGAAAAAAATAAGGAGGGTTCCTTTAAGTGGTAGAAGGTTAGTCCAAGTGAGAATAGGCTTTTGCAAATAAAATGCAAGTTGGTGATCAGATAGGCACAAAAGGTCTATGAGGAACATACTATGAAAAATGTAAAGAACAATAAAACATTCAAATTTATTAGAAGCAGAAAATCAGCCAGGGAGGCAGTAGGGCCCTTGGATAACCAAGAGGTAAAAGAATCTTAAAATCATAGAATCATAGAGTTGGAAGGGGCTATACAGGCCATCTAGTCCAACCTCCTGTTCAGTGCAGGATCTGCCTAAAGCTTCTATGATAAGTATCTGTCCAGCCGCTGCTTGAAGACTGCCAGTGTGGGGGAGCTCACCACCACCTTAGGCAGTTGATTTCACTGTTGAACTACTCTGATTGCGAATTTTCTTTTTCCTGATATCTAGCCGATATCATTCTCCATGTAGTTTAAATGGGGATTTTAAGGGTTCTGTGTTTTTACTATTTTATTGTAAACCACCGCAAGTCTTTGAGAGTGGCAGTATATAAATCAAAGAATAAATAAAATAAATTACTGTGGGTCCTACTGTCTGCTGCCAACAGGATCTTTTCCCCGCCCTCCTCTAAGGGACAACCTTTCAAATACTTAGACAGCAATCATGTCCTTTCTCAACCTCCTCCAGGATGAACATTTCCATGTCCCTCAGCCTTTCCTCATAGGGCTTGGTCTCCAGGCCCCAGATCATTCTTGTCACTCTTCTGAACCCTCTCAATTTTATCCACATCCATTTGAAGTGACAGTACACAGACTTCAGGTGGGGTCTGACCAATGTGGTATACAGTGGGACTATGACATCTTGTGATTTTGATGTGATGCCTCTGTTGATACAGCCCAAGATTGCATTTGCTTTCTTTACTGCTGCATCACTGTCTGTTTATTCTTAGCTTATAGCTCACAAGTACCCCAAGATCATGTTCACACACACTGCTACCCAGAATTTTATTTCCCATCCAGTATTCATGCTTCTCATATTTTTGACCCAGATATAGAACTCTGAACTTATTCTTACTGAATTGCAACTTGCCCACTTTCCCAGCGTGTTCAGATCTCATTGAACTCTATCTCTATCATGTGGGGTTTTTTTGCTACTCCTCCCAATTTGGTGTAATCCACAAATTTAATGAGGCATTCCTCTACCCCCTTGTCCAGATTACTGATATAAATATTGAAAAGTACCAGACCCAGTACTGAGCCCTGTGGCACCCTGCTGCTCACTTCCTTTCTGATTACTAAAGGATGATATGGAAATGGCAGAGATGCTGAATACATTTTTATTGTCTCTGTCTTCACTGAGGAAGATTGGAGGTGACTGCCCACTTCAGAACTACTGTTTTCAGGAGGGATGTTGAAAGACCCGAGTTGGACTGAGGGGATGAGAGATAAAGTCCAATAAGTGGTGGAAATTACAGGCCATTCAGTCTAAAGTCAATACCGGGTAAATTGGTGGGGTCTGTTATTAAATATGGAATTAGTAGGCACATTGATGAACAAAAGATATTGAGAAAAAATCAGCATGGATTCTGTAAGGGAAGATCTTGTTTCTAAATTTCTAGAGTTCTTTGAAGTGGTGAACAAACATGTAGACAAGGGTGACCTAGTAGATTTTGCTTACCTAGACTTCCAGAAACATTTGGTATTCCTCATCAAAGGCTCTTAAATAAAGTCAACAGTCATGGGATAAGAGGACTATGGTTTTTGTAAGTTTTGTATATTTTGTATATTAAAGGCCGGTTAATTAACAGGAAATAGAGAGTGGGTTTAAATGGACAGTTTTCAAAGGAGACTGTGTATGTGTTGCAGGCTCAGTACTAGGTCCAATACTTTGTAACTTGTTTGCCAGTGATTTGAGGTCAGGAGTAAGCAGTGAAATAGCAACATTTTATGGATGATCCTAAGTTGTTCAGAGCAGTGAGAGCTGGGGAGGACTGTGAAGAGCTCCAGAGGGATCTGTCAAGGGCAAGTAGGCATCATCGTGGTAAAGGACGTTCAATGTGGAGAAGTGCAAAGTATTGCACACTGCTTAAAAATAACTAATTACTTATAAATATCTGTTGATTATAAATATATGTTGATGATTGTATCAGAAATGGCAGTAACTAAACGGGAGAAAAATAACTCACTGAAACTGTTGGCTCAGTGTGCAGGTACAATAACAAAGGCAAAAGCTATGCTGGGAATTATTAGGAAGGGAATTGAAAACAACTCATCCAGTATCATAATGCCCCAGCCTAATTTAGAATATTGTGTACAATTCTGCAGAAAATATTATAGCATTAGAATAGGTGCAGAAAAAGGCAATTAAATGATCAAGGGAATGGAACACCTTTTCAATGAAGACATGTTAAAGGGATTAGGGCTCTAAGAAATGACAATTGAGGAATAACATGATAGAGGTTTACAAAAATATGCATGGGATAGAGAAGGTAGAGAAAGAAGTACTTTTCTCCTTTCTCACAATACAGGAATTCTAATGAGCAGTAGTCTTAGAACAAATAAAAAGAAGCACTTCTTTACCCAAGGAGTAATGAATAAGTGTGAGTTGCTGCTGCTGGAAGTGGTGTTGGCTACAAGCATAGACCTTTCAGTGGGATAAACATATGGAGGCGAGGTCCATCAGTGGCTATTAGCCACAAAGTATATATGGAACACTATGTCCAGGGCGCTGCTGCTCTGTATGCTTGGGGGGGGGGGTAACAGTATCTTGGGAACTTGTGGAGTTCTAGCCCAGCTGGTGGACCTCCTGATAGCATGTGGGTTTTGACCACTGTGTGGATTGGTTGGGTCACTGACTTGATCCAATATGGTTTCTCTTATGTTCTTAAAGACAGAAATAAAGAAAAGAGTAGGTGCAGCTTTTCTTGTCAGAGCTCTGAGTGCAAAGTTCCACAGAAATCCATATTTTTTGTGTCAAAGAATCAAGTATTTAAATGTCATAATTAAGTGGATATGCAGAGAATCTATACTGAATATCATTGTAGAGTCAAGGTGGCAAAAGTGATTTTAGGCTGAATTAACCATAATCGTAAGTATCCTATAGTATATAGTCCAAGCCAAATTTATACCATCTTAATAATGTGGAAAATAAATAATCTGATGGACTGGGAAATGTTAATTTCCCATTTTCTTCTTGTGTAAGAGGAAAGCAGAGCTTAATTTTATTATTTAATACTTAAATTTGTATTCTATCCTGTCTCATGGCAGATCACATCATTTTAAAATTCCAACAATGTAAAATAACATTTAAAACCTAGTTTACATTAAAATCCAGAATCTAAACTAGTCTGGGACTTGGGAGGGTATGATGTAAGTTTGCCAACTGATCAGCTGGTTGTAGGCGGGGAGGTCTAGAGATCAGATGTTGACTGTTATTGGGCCTCAACTGTGCCTGGCAAAATAGCTCTGCCTTGTAAGCTCTGGAACTGTTGTAGGTCCTGGAGGGCTCTGGATTCCTTTGGCAGAATGTTCCACCAGGCCAGAATCAGGACAAAAAAAGACCCTGGCTCTGGTTTAGGCCAATTTGATCTCTTTAGTGCTGGGGACTCTAAGTAGATGTTGGTCACTGTGCCTTGCTACCCTTTGGGAAGTATAGTGGAAGAGGCGGTCCTGAAGACGTGAGGGTCCCAGACAGTTAAGGGCCTTGAAGGTAAGAACCAGAACTTTGAATCTGATTTAGTCTGGAGCCAGTGTAGCTGTGCAAGCACAGGCTCTATATGGGTTCTCCATGGTGGCTTTGTGAGGACCCAGGCTACTGCATTCTAGACCAGTTGGGTTTTCTGAGTCAGTCTCAAGGGTAACCCTGTGTAAAGTGAATAACAATAATCCAATCTGGAGGATGCAGTCCTTTACTCTCCCTATCTTTCAAGTTCAAGTACAGGAAATATCCTCTCCCAGTTTACTTTTAAGAGCTTCTCTATTTTTTCACATTCCTAAATGGAATCATATTGTTTCAAAGCCATTTTATTCAATGAGTTTAGAAGGGGATAACTGCAGCTTTAAACACAGTCACACCCTTGCAGAGTTATAACCCTACAGTGTAGTCACTGTAAGGTTGCAATCCTAAAAATAATTTCTTAGGAATAAGTTTAAGGAAGCAGTCTTGTTGAAGAATGCTCCCCAAACTTTCAGTTTCATCCTTATGGTAGTCAGGACTTGCCACTTATGGATATATTGCTAGCAGAAATTCCTATGACATTTACTAAAATAAACAGTTTTATAAGATTTGATTACAGTTATCAGATTCCAAAATGTAATTCTAGAAAGGCAAGTTGAACCTTATAATTTGATTATTCTAGTTTATGCCAGTTGTAATGTCATTTATCTATAGACAGCAGTTTCTAGCTTTTCACCCAATTAAAAAAATGTGGAATTTCAGCCAAACATTATTTTCCTTCTGCTTCCTAGCATATTTAACTGCTTCAGATTATTATCAGTATACTCAAATAACAACCCCCCATGCTAATACAAAAGCGTGCATGTAAACTATTGTAATCCATAAATAATAGCAATTGACGTTCCTTATTGCTGTAATAATATTCAGAATGATGGAGCCACTTAAACGGCCAAGGAAGATACTTTTATTAGCTGTGCTAACTGCACAAAGCCAGTTTTAATGAAATCTCTAAAGATTTGGTCTCTAGTGAGAAGGTCAGTTACTGATTTTAGACTTTAAATCCCATCTTCGTTGCATTAGCTTTCTATTTGCCTTGATACTTGCTGACTCTCTACCTGCTCTATTGAATCCATTTTCAAGTTTTTCAATATCTCAGCACTATTTAGGCCTGTAGCCTGGCTCATAATAAAACAATGTCGATGGAGGTTAAAAGTGGGGAAAGTACATTGTTCACTTAGTATATTTCTATTTGGTATTTGTGACATAATTATTTAGCCAGTTCCAAAGCTGTTGACTCTGTAATGCAATTTATGTACAATCTCCATCATTCCAGGTTAGGACTGCCTCTTCCTTCTCTCAGTGTTTTGCCTGTAGCAGATGTCTTTCATTGTGGAGCTATATCTTTAAGTGTATGCTAGACTGGATTCTAAAAGCAATGTAATTTAAAACTGCTTTAATTGGGGGGCTATTGGGTAATGGTTATTTGGTGTTTCATTTTGCAATATTCATTATACATGTTTTGTGTTGTATTTGTTTTTCATTGTTAATGTTGGCAGCATAGAAATGATTTATGTATAAAGAAATAAGTTTTTCAAACTACTGCTCATTCCAAAACAGTATTTTACATGAAAAGGAATAGCATACCTGCAACCCTTTGGGCTGGTATCCTTCACTATAGTACATTTTGAAGTTCTTACCTATGATGTGCAACCACTGCTTGTTTTCTAAAGCTGCAACCCTGCATTATAAAGGATATATATTTACCATTTCATTGCCCAAGAATGAAAGACACACTGCTCCTAGATGAAGCTTTCCTAAGGAGAAAGTATGCTCATGGACGTTACTAGTACTACAGCTACTGATTAAAATGTGCTAAAAATAATCAAGCTACAACAGCAGACCACAGGCAGAGAAATTTAGCTGAAATTAAGTACAGAAGTCTAACAAAGTCTGCACAGTTTCACAGATTGCATAGAAGAAGAAGTGTCTTCAAGTGATTATTTCCCATATAGTGCTGCATTGATGAGAAAAACCAGGAAGATCTGGAAGATTTCTTTTCAAGAACACTCTATTTTTCTTTTTTAAAAATCAATATGTACTGTATCATCCAGTGGTTTGACAAAATTGTTGGTGTACAGGCAAGATGACAACAAATGGCAGTCTTAGTAAATCTTATAGTCCCCTGTCCCCCTCCTGTCCCCACCTTTCCCATGCTTCAGCAACAGTGCAATTCAAGCCATGCACATTCCATATGATACTGTGTTGACATAGAGAAACTAAAACGGTGGAGGTGGGGGGAGAGAAAGAGACTAGCTGGGTGAAGTGAAAAGGAACCAATTTTCAACTAGCCTTCAAAAAATATCATTCGAAGTAGCAGCTGGAGTTTGTTGTTCTGTAGAAATTCAGTCATGTACTATTTAAACTGTCATGTACTAGGAAAAGTATCAGTTATGCTGTACATGGCAGAATTCCTCCGTTTTGCAGCTTTCCAATATGTATGTCCTTTCAGAGTTCTGGAAACCATTAAGGAAAAAGTGATAATGAACTTTAAACAATGCTCTTAATTTTAATGGCACACTGAATTAAATTTAAAAAAAAATCAATGCAAAATCTCCTTAACATAACTCTGGGGCAGCAAACACCACTCTTTTCCAGAGGGACTGCAAAAGAGTTTTTCAGCATCTTTAGCCTATACAACCAACACTCAACAATATGACCCATCCTGGATAGCCCAGGCAAGCCCAGTCTTGCCAAATCTCAAAAGCTAAGCAGAGTTGGTCATCCTCCAGGAATACCAGGGCCATGATGTGGGGGCAATGGCAAACCACTTCCAAAAGTCCCTTGCCTGGCTATCAGACAGTCTTAGGATCTACATCTTAGGATCTACAGCGAACACTGGCAGGGGCTCATGGGAATTGTAGTCCATAGACATCTGGAGGGCCGCAGTTTGACTAACCCTGATCTGCATAATACATGTTACATGATAAATAAACAAATCTAGAAATATAAGAGTACTAGAGGCAAATCCCATTGCACCCAGAGAAACAGTGAGGATGCACACCAGCACTGTGAGCTTCCACAGGGCTGGCTACATGGCAAAAGCTCCTGCCCATCCCTGGACTCTTGAGGGCTTACCTCCAAACCTCAAGGAACATTTCTGACCCAAGGATCACTAACTTCCAGGTGCAGCGAGGAAATCTCCTGGAATTGGAGGCTACCTGCAGAATCAGAGGGAAATGGCTGTTTTGGAGAGGGGACTCTGCAATGACAACTTACTTCTAGGCTCCTGAAGGTGAAAGACCTTGCTTGAAAGGGGAGAACTCTGTGGCACCATGCCCCAGAGAGGTTGCAGGATGCCAATTTCCATTTGGGACCTGGGGATTTGCTGGTACTGCAGATTATTTCCAGGCAACAGAGAGCAGTCTGCTTGGAGAAAAGCGCTACTTGGAAGGAGGGACTTTCTGACTTTGGATCCCATGGAGGGGCAGGGATGCCAGGCTCCAGGTGGGAAGCAGAGAAATGTTGTGTGGCAGTTGTAATAACAATAAACATCAAATAATTCATAAACCTGTCACAGTTTCTTCCTTCAATGAAAATATTTAATTGATAGCAGTATTTGCTTAAAGAACTGAAAACCTTTCAGTTTGTATGAACTTCGGTTCCATATCAAAGTAAATCAAAAACAGTTGCATGTTACAATCAAACATGAAAACATTGGCTGTCAAAGTACAATGGGTTTTTCCAGTTATTGCCTCTGTCACCTTTTCTCAACTTTTTTACCATTGAGAAACCCCTGAAATATTCTTTAGGCTCTGAGAAACCCTATAAGTGGGATAAGTCCCACCTGGAAGGTAGCATCCCTGCCACTGTTCAGGTGGAACCTGGAGAACTCCCAGCATGAAAGCTCCTCCCCAGACTGCAGAGATCAGTTCCACTGGAGGAAAGGGCTGCTTGGGTGGGGAGGTCTCTGTAGCACTGTGTCCCAGTGAGGATCAGGGATGCCAGCCAGGTGGAACCTGGAGATCACCTGGATGAGAGCTCCTCTCCAGACTGTAAATACCTCTTCCCCTGGAGGAAAGAGCTGCTTAGGACTTGGATGGGGGGCTGTGTAGCACTCCCCTTTACACACACACACACAGACAGACAGAGAGACAGAGAGACAGAAGAATTCCTCCCTTCTCAAATTGCAAACCTTATTAACCACAGAATCACCTCTCCATGTAGTAAATACCTGAAAGTTTCCCTCCTTGGAGTGCTCTGAAAACCATTGGCCAGAAGGTCCAATTTTAAAGGAAAAGAATCCCATAACAGTCATGAGTAAGTCAGCTTATTGTGCCTGGTCTTTAGGTACATCTCTTTGAGACAATGGCAATTTGTACAGCTTGGTATAGTGGTTAAGAGCAGCAGCTTCTAATGTGGTGAACTGGATTTGATACCCTGCTCCTCCACATGCTGGTTGACCTTGGGGCAGCTGGATGACCTTGGTGAAGACATAGTCCTGTTAGAAAATATTCACACAGAGCAGTTTCTCTTAGAGCTCTCTCAGCCTCACCTACCTCACAGGTTGTCTGTTGTGGGGAGGGAAAGTGAAGGCTATTATAAACCAGTCTGAGACTACTTTGGGGAGTGAGAAGCAGGGTATAAAAAGCAATTCTTCTTTTACTGGGAAGGTGCTATATGGAAACAGTGTTGTCCCGCTCCACATGTTCCCATGTCCTCATGGTGCTTCTATGCCTAAGGTGACCAGATTTTAACATTGGTAAATCGGAACATCATTGACCGGGGGGGGGGGGTTCTTGATTAAAAATGTGATTTATATGGAGCAACAAAAAGTTTCATAGAACACATAGAATGCAAAAATAGCATTGTAATATATATATATATATATATATATATATATATATATATATATATATATATATATATATATATATATATATATATATATATATATAATATCAACATAAGTACAATTTGCCAGGTACCCCCAGATGTCCCTCCAAAAGTGGGATGCCTTGTCTACAGTTTCCCCATCTTCCATGTCATTGGTCTCAAATTTGCTTTGTTATGATGGTCTTGGAAAGATTGCAACAAATCCAAGATGGTATCTACATCTTCCCAATCCCACCGACATCAGTATTATTTTCCCTGCTGCAATTGCCTGTGATGGTTACCCCAAAAGCATTCCTCTATTCTCAGATTGCAAACTGCAAACCTTATATGACTTACTCATAAGTAAATATTCCCAGGGCAGAGGCTTTTCCTAGATGCCCTGAGCCCCAGAGGGCCAAGCAAGGGGACATTTCTGGTCCTCCTGCAGCTCCCCACCTCCTGAAGGTGCGCAGAGGCTGCCCCAGCTCCTTCCCTATGTCCTCTGACTTGAAAGTGGCTAGAACACCAGAGCAACTTAATGGCAGCAAGGCATGCTCTGGCACCAGCTCCTCTTCCACTCAGCAAACTTCTGAAATTGGCAGGAAGTTGGAGGCAGAGAGCTGATCCCTTATCAGTCTTTTCTAGGCCCTCCTGATTGGGGTTAAACTACCACGGTGGGTCATCCCTCATTGGCAGAGTGTAATTTGAACTGATTGGCCCTCATTGGCAGAGTGCTTTCTCTCTTTTGGCTGCACACCCCCAGGAAGTGTCAATCAGGTAGGGAGTGAGTTGTCTGCATGCAATTTTAACTGATTGGTCCTCACTGACAGAGTGCAATTTGAAGTGACTGGCTCTCATTGGCAGTGTGCTCTCTATTGGTCACATAATCTCAGGGAGGGCCAATCAGGCAGGGACTTATTTGTCAACTTGAGCTTTCTTATGTTCATAAGAATAAAAGAGTTCTGCTGTGCGTGCCCATTTGTACCCCCCATCGGGCGCAAATGCGCATGTGTGGCAGGTCCACACATGCGTGTTTGTGCCACCAGCGTGCCAGCAGCCATGCTTCCCTCTCCCCCCCTCACGCAGCAAGAAGTTTGCCGGGCCGCAAGCTAATTGGCCATTTCAGCAGCCGATTTGCTCACGGCCTGGTGAGCTTCTCGCTGTGGGGGTGGGGGCGGGGAGTGGGAGCCACGGCCCACTGCTAAGGCTCTCGCAGCCCAGCACCAGCCCGCAGACTGGGGGTTGGGGACCACTGATCTATACAAAGACTACAAATTTCAGTCATTAGATTCTTTAAAAAAAATGTAACCTAGGAGGTCATTCTCATGGAAACCCCCATTTGTTTAGTCCTTGCCCTGTTTCTTGATTTAATCGCTTGTAGTATATGAAATTACTTTTTTAAAATGCAAAGCAGCCCATTAGCTGCATTCATTTTATCTCACTGACATTTTGTGCCCTACATTTTCTGCTCAGTTTTTCAATCAAATAAGACAAGTCTTTATTATCTTCTGGTACAACAGCAAGTCCTTGATTTGTTTTTATGGTAACAGAGGAAATCTTTCCTGTTTGGTTAGAAACATTTACACATTTGGAATGAAAAGTTTTCTTGGCTAACTTAATGGTGACTTTAAAAAATGAAAACTACCAACACCTGGCCTGTAAGCACAGAAAACACTGTACATTATAAGGTAGCAAGAGAAATATGGAACTCTAAAGGTATTTTCATTACATGTGATGGTAGGTATGGCTTGCATATTTGTATAAGGTTACTATAAATAATCTTTTGATTGGACTTTACTTTGATTTCAAAATACGTACTGGTGTGTATGCAGCGAAGCGGAACTGCAGAGCAGGAACTGTGATTCAAACAGTGGGGACATTTAAGACTATAGATTAGCATGTAGGATCTGTCCTGCCACTAGATCTTTTCAAGAGCCCGGTCAATTTAAGTCAGGGATCTTGCAAGGATTTACGTTGTTCAGTACAGTTGGTGTGATCTAATAAAGAACTAATGTTTCACTCCATGAGCACTTCATGCCTTATTGAACCCACTGTTCAATATTTACCTTCCTTCCATTCTCAAACTTTGACTACTCAGTTTGGCTCTTATTCCTGGCACACATCACTCAGCTAGGAATGTACTTTTACCTGAAACTAAGCACTAGTTTTGTCTTCTTGAATCACGCAATATAGTTTGAATACTGAAATTTTTCAAAGAAAAAAACTGGAACTTTTCAAAGGGATAGGTGACACAGAGGATTGGCAATTGTTGGCCCTGGGAGCCCAGTCATTTTGGGGCCAATGGAGGT
The DNA here is from genome assembly GCF_049243985.1 of Paroedura picta. NCBI lineage: Eukaryota > Metazoa > Chordata > Lepidosauria > Squamata > Gekkonidae > Paroedura > Paroedura picta. The sequence goes on from NC_135369.1 coordinate 143,018,272, forward strand.
ATCATGGTGGGAGAAGATTAGACAATAGAAGGGCTAGAAGATTTCTCTTCTAATCTCTGTCCCATCCCTGGGAATACTGGGGAGGAGGTGAGGGTGGAGCCAACACTGATGTTATGCAACATCAAGTCCATTAACAGCAAGACCTCTATGGGTCTATTTTGTGGAGCATGGGGTTGACCTGGTATGTGTGACTGAGACTTGGGTGAGGGAGGATGAGACAATTGCCCTTAAAGATCCTACCTGAGTTCTTGGTCCTTCATCAGTCTTGGGCCTCAGGTAGGGGGTGGCTATATTAGTCTGGGGTAAGTTCACATTCAGGGCTTTTCCAGCACTGTCGATCCCAGGAGTGGAATGTATTGTCTTCTGGTGAGTCAATCAAGAACTTAGCCATCTGGTTGGTGCACCATCCATCCAATGCACCACCACATGCTTGGTTGAGCTTGCTGGAGGTGGTGACCACTTAGTCACTGCATTTCCCCAAGATCTTGGTCTTGGGGAATGTCAGTGTCCATGCAGAGTTGTCATCTCCAGGACTTTGTTTGGACCTGGTGTTGACCATGGAGGCACTGGAGTTCTCACAGTTTGTCTCTGATCCCACCCATCAGAACATACACACCCTCAATTTGATTTTGGCACTGGAATAGAGGTTGATCTGATGGTGGCTAACATTATCCTGTGGTCGGACCACCATGCTCTGGAGGCCCATATTTTAGTACCACCCTCCCCTGTTTGGGCATCAGGCTTATTTTTGTCCACCCATGGAGATTTATAAATCCAATAGGTTTCCTGAATGCTCTATGGGACCTGACTGCTCCTAATGACTTGCTGATGGACATGATGGAGGACTGGAATGTTCACTTAGCCACTGTTATCCATGAGATTGCCCCCCGACATCCTCTCTGCCCTTGCCTGAAACTTCCCCCTGGTTTTCATAGTAGCTGAGGGACAGGAAGAAGAAAGTGAGATGGTTAGAGAGTGGAGGAAAACTATCAAAGAGGTTATGAGAACATCTTATCACACACTTATGAGGGCATATGAGATGGTGGTGAAGATGGCTAAACAGGAGTTTATGCCAACTCCAGTGTTTCTGTAAGCTCATTTCCTGCACAATTGTTTAGGGCAGTTTGGCCCCTTACCAACTTCAACGGAGGGTGCCAAAATAGTTGTCAGAGTTGAATTGCGAGGTGAGCTACTGTGCAGATAAAATCTGATTGCTCTGCTGTGCCCTTCCTCTCACTCTTGAGACAGAAAGGGGACTAGAGATCCCCTTGTCAGGTTCAGATTGATGCTTCAGCTGGCTTTCATTAGCTGAAGTGGACAAGTTGCTAGCTTCAGTACAGGTAACCATGTGCCCCTTGATCCCTGTCTGTCGTAGCTCCTGAAATCAGGGGACAGGAGGATAAGATAACTGGTCCAGGAAATTGTTAACCTATCTACTAGCACCCTATCTGTCCCAGGATCAACTTGCTGCAGTGATCCACACCACGGTCATCTCCAGATTAGACTTCTGTAACTCCCTGTTCCAGCTCTGGAATTACAGCTGGTCCAAAATGCAGCTGCTAGGGTCCTCATGAGGACACCATGGAGGGCCCATATCCAGCCTGTAGTGAGGCAGCTGCATTGGCTGCCAGTTGAGTATTGGATCAGGTTCAAGGTATTGGTTTTGATCTTTATGGTTTTATGTGGTACAGGCCCTGGATACCTGAAGGACCGTCTAACTCCAAATGACCCATGTAGGTTGTTGCACTCTGCAATGGAAAACAGACTGGAGGTCTTTGGGCCATGCAAAGTCCACCTGGCGTCAACCAGGACTAGGGCATTTTTGGCCCTGGCCTGATGAAATGAGCTCCTAGCCCCTCCTCTGGGATGCTGTATTACCATCTTTCCTGGGCATGCAGTTGGGGGATGAGGTGGAGGGAGTAGTCTGAGGTTCAATGTGGGAGGGGATAAATGGGGCGGGAGGGGGATTTTTAACTGTTTTTAGTTATGTATATAAATGTTGTGACCATGAGCCAGTTGTGATGGAAATGGCAGGGTATACATGTAATAGATAGATGAATAATATATTTTTTAAAAGCAGTCAGTGGGATTCTGAGCAGAAATGTGGCAGGTGAGAATGACCCCAACCCTTCCCCAGGCCACTGTTTCTCTCCTTGGTAGCTTACATTCCATGTTCACAGGTAGATATTCACTACTCCCATTGGTAAGAAGAAGTAAAGCCCTGTGGGAATATTTTGGAGAAAATAAATTGGTGCCCACAAGAGGTCAACTGCAAATTTGCAGCAGTCTTTCTCCTGTTGTTATTCCCCTTTCCTGTCCTAACTGTGGAGCTTCCAGGCAACTGACTCTGACAAGCTATCTGTTAAAGGCCCAACTGCCATTGAGCAGGTGGCTGGTATTACTACACCTTCACAAACATGTGAATATGTGTCCAGGCTTCAGTGGGGAACTAGTCTTCATGTTTGATTTCTCCCCAAAAGGCTTTCTGGGAAGCTTTTGCTGTGGTCATTGCTGCAAGATGCATCCTGCAACACAAAATATGGTGATTACTGTCTGTTCCCTGTACCTCCCTCATGGGAATTGCTCACAGTGCTAAACATATATAGGACATGTATTGAGGAGTGTACAAATAAAAGGGGGAGCTGGCTACACTAGTGAATGGTTCTTTAAAGGGCATGCCTGCAAGCCACATGGGACTTGTTGGACACCAGGTTTGGCACTGTGGATTGCAATAGAAAAGAGTGGTTTAGCATCGTCACCACTAGTCCCCAACAATACACATGCACAGACACAAAAACAAGGCTCATTACAGTGAGCAAACAACTATTAAGAAAAATAATTGCATCATAGATTAATATGCACAGAAGTCAAATAAGATATAAATGGAATTACTGGTAATTTCCATTAGTACTAGGTATGCTTTAGAACTATGTGGCTGTGAACAATGAGAACTGAATTTGGGGCAGCGATGTGATTTTTGGTAGCTCAATGCTCAGTGAATCCTAGAAGATGGGAAAGGAGCCAGTTGCTGAGACGGCACTCTATGACAGCGAGAATCCATGGAGAGGCATTAGTATTAATTCGAAAGGCAGTTTCAAGCTATCTCACTTGCCAGAAGGAAGTTGCCAGGAGAGAGATATATTTTAAGATCTTGATACTGAATTTTTCATGATGTGCCATTTATGGCTGATATACGCTTTAAGTCTAGCAGTCATCTGTTCTGTGAACTGTAGAGTCTGCTTATTTGATTAACTTTTCTTTTTAAATATATATCCAAGCAGATCTCACAAAACTCTAAACTGTTCCAGCAGCTCTACTGCAACAGCATGCCGCTTCACACTAGCCATAGATGTGGCTGGGTGCTCTGGTTAATTGATCTGTAGCTTCAGCTTTTTTCCCCCTTCTTTTTTTACTTTGACAGCTTCTGTCTTTTGGTTCATGCAGTAGAAAATCTAGATTTCTGGATGTCATCCCCTCCTGTACATGGCAGAAACTGCTACAGAGTCTGATTTAATCCTCCACAGCAGGCTGTTCTACTTTGTGCAATTTTGTAGCTTCTTCTCACTGAAGAAAAGCTGCCCTGGCCCATTCCACACAAATTGGATAATGCAATTTCAATATCCTTTTGTAGCTGGATCTTCCTCTGCAGAACAGGAAAATCTACTTCTAAAATGCATTGAAAGTGCATTATCTAGTGGGTGCAGAATGGGCGTGTTTCATGAAAGTTACATATATTTATTTTATTATCTATAATGCAACCCCAAGGCAGCTTACTATGTACTAAACCGAATAAACCAATTTAAAATTGTAATACAACTTCAAAAACTGGCACTGTATGAACATCAGCAATAGAATCAGCATCAAGTTCAAGTCACGGTCTATTAAAAGATGTCATCAGTTCAGCAACCACAACAAATAAAGCTGGCATCAAAACATAATAACCAGTCACAAGCTATTATGGAACAGTATAAAGCACGAAATGTGAACATCTGTACTTTGTAACACCATTCTTAGATAACCATCACTTTCTTTTTCATGCACTCTTCCCTCAGCCTGCGACTGTCATTTTAACACCACAGCAAGGCTTCATGCCCAGCTGGCTCTGGTTTGCCACTTAATCACACTTTTAGTGTTGGCACAGCCAAGTGGTTCCTTTCTTTGGCTTCCTCCTTCTCCATCTCAAGTTGAGTTTCTTCCAGGCTGGTAGCCACAGCCTTTAAAAAAAAAAATACCTTTGCAGTATCAGGGCTGCCGGAAAGCTGGCACATGCTGTGTTAATATAAAGAACTTGAACTTTCCCCCTACCTGTTGCATGTAAAGAAAATGTTGCAGCTCTTTTCTTTCAGATTCAAACCTTGTGAATATAAATGTTCTTGTAACCCTTGACATATATTCCATTTAGAACCACACCTGGATATAGCTTGGTTTCTTAAGCTAGAGCAGGATTTGAAAGCTATCTCCAGAAGGGTGACCCAAAGCACATAATGTGCTTCAGCCTGGACACTGGATACCTTCTGACTACAAACCAAAAAGCTGACGTTGATATACAATACTGTGTCTCGTGATTTTGGTCATTAATCAAGATGGTACCTTCTTGAATTCCAGTTCTTGGTGGCTTCCTGACAATTATCCAGCAGCCTCCATTAAACTGCAGTTTCATTCCCCCAAAGTCCTTTCCATAGGACTCTTCTGCTGAAACTAGTTTTCAGTAGCCAGGACAATGCTGGGAGATGGGATGTTTATAGGAGAGACAGTTCTCTGTGAATGTGGACCAAGTCTAAGCTTCCTCCACTATATTTAGGTTATTTATTTCCACTTTGCTTCCATGTCATTATAGTCTTTATTTCCCCATTTCCAGAGAACTATACCATCTAATTCCATTGTTTTCTTCCAAGATCTATCTGCCTATTTCTTTGGTGGTTGAGTATTTATGACAGCTGTCCTCCTGTCTAGGAAACAGGGATAATCTCAATTACTAAAGCCTACTGTTTTCAATCAAACTATTTAATAACTTTTAGAACTATTGAATGCATACATTTATGCTGAGTTGCAATTCAGCCTAATTACTCCTAAGTAAATACTTGTAGTTAATGCATGGTGCTTCTTGTTATGTCTCAAGCTTATTGTAGTCATCAGATCTACCTGCTTGCTACATTTTTCAAAATCTAATCTTTTCCCCTGTTCTTCTTTGCCATTAAATCAGTAAAGTTGTTGCAGATCAATCTGCTAAAACCTTTTTGTAATTCACCTGGCACTTGTGACCAATTGAAACTGGAAGATACACATTTTAGAAATCATACTGCCCAAACAGATTTGGGAGAAAGTCAACAAGGGTCAAAGAGTTCATTACAAATAGCAATCAGTGAAGCATTCTGTATTCTGACCCTGAAGCATGGTCAATTCCATTATCATCTTGACTCGCTATTCTCCTCCTTGCTAAGGCAATGATTTCCTGCACTGCTAGGACTAGAATCTTTCACCGAGTCTGCTTACATTATCCTTTCTACCGGAGACAAATCTATTCAGCTGAAAGTTACTGGAATGAAAACCAGTCTAATTGAATAGCAGAATAACAGAGGGCTGTAGACTCTAGCCCTCATTGCATATACATATACAATTCTCCATATACACTACAGCACACATACGAGCCTCTTCACTGATATACGGTATAGCACACAAAAGACACAAATTATAGTTAGAGTCAAACTCAGAAGTCCCAGATCAGAGTTTAACCCATGGGAACCTAAGTTGGCAATCCTAAAACCTCTTCCATTTCCTTTTTTTGTAGGACTTTTTAATAGGAATTTTTCATTATGATGCTAAGATTTATATAACCCCCCCCCCAATTGAAATCATTGGGTCCATGTTCTTTTCCTATAAACTGCTGTACCAAAAGTAAGCACAGTTGGGAACAAAGATACAAGGTTGGGAACAAAGCTAATGGGGCCTAGCCTCTAATAATCAGTATACCATAAAGCACAGAACACATAAGCTAGTCTTGGCTGTTTTGCAGAAATTAAGGTGCCTGACTAAACTGGAATTTGCACTGTAGTGTCTCAAGCCCTTTTCTGAAAATCTTAGTAGATAATATCAGTAGGATCACCCTGCTGCTTTATGTGCTTTTTAACCAAGAACTCACATTGAACCAATTCCATACATTTATTGAGTCAGTTAACTGCTTCTATCCAATGCCGGTTTGAAAATAAGTAGCCTTGGAAGGAACATTGGTCTTCAATTGGCACTTCAATTGGCACTTCTCTGACAATCTGCCTGGTACTTTTCACGAGAACAAAGCTGGAAATCATTATTGTAGAGTAGAGGGAAGATGGGGGTCTTTAAAGGGATCTGTGTTCCCAAGAGGCTACATACTTGATTCCACTATATTATAGTATCTTTTAGCAAAGCATCTTTGTTAGACTTCTAGGTGTAAACTTCATGGAGCTTTTATTCCAATCCCAGGTCGATTCAGTCCCTGACCTCTACACAGAATGTGATTTCCATTTGGATTTTGGGCGATTTTAATTTTCCTTCTGCAGCAAGAAGGATTGATCCAGAGTGACCCTACCTTTATTGTGCGATATCTCAGACTGCTTTTAATCCTGAATATCCAGCTTGGGAAAGAAAGCTCCGTGGTAGAGAACCTCTGATAGGCTACACCTGGTCATGTAATACGCTTGCCTTAAAGGAGAAGCCCCTAATTTCTCTCAACTTCTGTCGGTCCTGGATTTTTCCTCCCTCGTCTGCCTTTTTCGATCCTCTCCCCCTCCCCTCCAAGAAAAGAAAGGGGCTCCCTGTCTGGCTCCTCTCCCCCCCCCTTCAAGAAAAGAAAGAAAGAGGCTTGGCTCCCCCCCCACCTTCTGAGCCTCCCTAACCACGTGCAGAAGACTTTCCTGTTTCAATGGGGAAGGGGGGAGAGAGAGGAAGACCCGAGTTCAAAGCGATCTGAATTCAACAGGATTGACAATGGAATAAAGAAAGTAAGTGCAGACTCTTCCCTAGAAAAGTCTGCATGGCTGGATCATGGCAATCTATGTGAAATAGATTGACTGTGAAATATTAATCAAACTTATGGAAGTGCTGTATGGAGGCAATTAGACATATTGCCATAGACATCCCATTTGGGGAGGCTAGTCAGACCAAGATCTATAAAGCCCTCAAACTATCCAGTTGCCAATCATTAATCCAATGGAAAGGGATGAAATCCAATGTAGTGCATCTCTCTCTCTCTCTCTCTCTCTCTCTCTCTCTCTCTCTCTCTCTCTCTCTCTCTCTCATTCCTTATTATAAGGAACATAATATTCCTTATTATAAGGAATAAGCATGGGAAAAGGTACAACAGACTCTTGAGTATAATTTCAGGCTCTCTCCCTCCCTAGTTGATTCTAACTCCTGTTTTAGGCTAAACATTCATCAAAACTTTCCATGAAGCTTCATAGAACAACATGCTAGGATGCTGTGACTCCATTGGCATCAATAATTTCAGCAGGGAAGATTAGCTCTTTCAAACAGGGACAGTGTGACCTCCCAAAATCCCAGTCTGTGTTTTGAGAAACACTGAGCAAGGCTGTCACATACAATGGGAACTTTTAAGTCCTCCAAAAACAGGAGTCAAATATCATGGATATTCTAAGGGGAGTTTTCAAAACTCTAGTATAACTCCCCCCCCCCCTTTCCATCAGCTCTCTCTGGGAAAGAAAAAGATTCACTCAAGGCTATCAGAGCATGCAGTTTTAATGGAATGATCGTTCTGATGCTAGTAAGAGAACAAGAGTCAAAATTCTTCTTTTATAGGATAGAACATACAAAGGGTCAGAGATTAGAATTCCAACGACAGTTCACCAATTCTGTCCTTAAACATAACTCACTTTTACTCTCCTTTCAGAGTATATCTTGCATTCTTTCTAGGGAGAAAGGAGAAATAAGCCATCTACCCTTATGAAGGAGTAGCCTTCATAATCAATAAAAGAGTAGGAAAAGCAGTCTTGGGATACAATCCCTAAAATGACAGAATGATCTCAGTTCGAATCCAAAGCAAACCATTCAAAATCACAGTAATCCAGGTCTATGCCCCAACCACTGCTGCTGAAGAGGATGAAGTTGACCAGTTCTATGAAGCCCTACAACAACTTCTAGGAGCAACGCCAAAAATGTTGTGCTTATCATCATGGGGGATTGGAATGCTAAAGTAGGAAGCCAAAAGATAACCAGGATAACAGGCAAGTTTGGCTTTGGAATACAAAATGAAGCAGGGCACAGGCTGGTAGAATTTTGTCAAGAGAATACAATGGTCATAGCAAACATTCTTTTCCAACAACCCAAGAGACGACTCTACACATGGACATCACCAGACGGTCCACACAGAAATCAGATTGACTATGTGCTCTGCAGCCAAAGATGGAGAAGTTCTATACAGTCAGTAGAAACAAGACCAGGAGCCGATTGTGGTTCAGATCATCAGATTCTTGTTGCAAAATTTAGGCTCAAATTGATTCCTAGCTTATTATAGATGTAAAATTCGAAGTTCATGATATTGTTGGTTGAGAGTGTCTCACGCTTATTTTGGGTGGAGTGCTTTCTCTATATTGCCATTTTGTATATTATTTTTGTTGTGGGTGAAAGGTTGTTCCACTTTGGAATATGAAGTAACACCAACATGAACAATTGGGTGTCAATGAAAGAATTCACAAAGATTCATGTGGCAAAGAAGTATTTTTATATGACATATTTACAATCAATTATTCATAAGACTTTTATGTCAAACCAGTGCTGAATCTACACTGACAACAGATAGATGTGCAAGATGTGTTATAGTAAAGATACCAAGAAGACTAACACATGGATGGAAAAGGGACAGGATGGAAAAGGATGGCCTTAACCTGTAATTTTTTAAATAAAGTTTACTGGATTCAGCTGGAGGTGGAATGAAATCCTACAAAACTTCTTTGGGCCATTATAGCAGAACTCTGGATTCAAGTCAAGAGAACTCATAAATGTTGACATCTTGATTTGACTTTTTATCCCTTAAAAGAGTAATGCAAGAAAAAAGTCATTGAGTTACTTCTGGGTTGGTCAAAAAACTAAACAGTGCAAGTAGCATCAATACCTGCTCTAGAGCGACTTTGTCAGGGTCACCCTGCCACCCTCCCTCCCTCCCAAACACACACACACACAGAGACTCACTTCCCTACCCCCCTCCCATTTTCCCCATTACCTAATGGCTTCCCAACCTCCCTTCCTCCAAGCAAGCAAACACACACACACTGACTCGCTTACCTCCTCTTGCTTGCCTGCTGCCTCGATCACCGCAGATCGCACACACACGAGTTTGTGTGCTAGTACGCGCGCACGTGCAGTCGTGTGAGTATGCACATGCATGTGTGCACACTCCCATCCCCATCCTTCTTACCTGCTCCTCTGCTGCTGCCTTGCCCCTTGTGGGTCATGCAGTAGCTGCCCAGGCCCCAGGGGGCAAAGCAGCTGCTGCAAACGCCTTGGGGGGGCAGTTGGTGCCTTGGACCCCACAGGTCATGAAGTGGCTGCCTCGGCCCCCAGGGCTGGTATGTTCACTGCCTTGGCCTTGGGGGTGGGGCATCTGCTGACTCAGCCTTGGGGGCAGTGCAGCCGTTGTCTCGGCCTTGGGGTCAGGGCACTTGTGCGTCACACAACGGCTAATATTATGCATTTCTGCATTTGCCAACTCCAAATTAGACCCTGTTAGACCCCAGTTAGAAAAATGAAAACAGTTTTTTGGGGATTCTTTTGCTGCAGAGCAAGTTTGGAGGCAATTTGGGTCTGCACCCAAATAGGTGAATTTCAGTACGGAAATGAATTAAGAACCCGACCCCTTCAAATGCAAATCTGAATGATATCCTTAGTGCAGAAACAGTCTATATGATGCCATTTCTTCATGAGTGTTTTAGCAGTTACAATATCTGCTGTAAGGCATTGTATAGCCGTACTTGCAATATCCATGAGGAACAGAATGTCACACTATACTGTGATTGATATCAAGAATTTGAAGTCTAGCAGCTGGTTTGCTAGACACTGTTTCATATGAAGACCTACATCTGCTACTTCCATTAGAGAAGCATTTACTTCTTTTGTTTGATATCAAGTACCAGTGAGTGCCACTCAGTGGTTTCACAGTAATGTTGGGTTCATTGTCTTTCATATCTGTCACCATCAAAGAAAGACAGAAAATAGCACAAGATGTGCTGTGACACACCAAACATGGAAATCAATTATTTTATTGATGAAACTGCACCTGAAATTATCAGACTACGAGAGTGATGGCCATAGGTTATAAATGAAGATAGTTGCTTCTGTATAAGTAGTTTTGCTTGGAAAACTTTCTTTCATTCCTTCACGTTGGTGTCATTATCATAGCCTTGGCCACAGCAGTCCTTGCCCTCAGTGTTCTTATCAAGAGACCCATAAGTCCTTGTCCAGTTGCTTCTTGAACAGCTCTGGGTCAAAGGAAATTTTCTAGCACACAAATTTGCCTCTACTTTCATCCACAAGTCCCAATGTAAATGTCATTTTTTCTGGGTGACTTATGTCAAATAAATAAATATTTTTCCCCTTAGCCTGCCCTTCCTATACAGCTCAAGGGAGGCAAACAACATCATCTATAAACTGTTTGGGGAGTGGTATAATCTGTAAACCGCTCAGGGAGTGGTATAAATAAAACAGTAAGGCTAAGGGGGGTGGGCTGAGTCCAGGATAGGAAACAGGGGCCAATGATTGGCCCCTTGGCCCCGGACTGACAAGAATTCCAGCCAGTTTGGACAGACCAGACTTCCATCCAGTCGGGAGGCGCCTCCCAATGCACCCACCCAGCCCAGCCAGGGGCAATCTGGAAACATCGCTGTCAGTATGCTCCTGATCACCGCAGGGAGAGGAGGTCAGTAGGGCTGCCAAGGGGCGGGGGATGAGAACAGAGGCATGGACAGGATGTGCCAGCCCTTTTTTACCCCAAGGCTGTCCTAATTGTCATGTCCAACTGTAAATTGCCTCAGAACACTGACAGAGCTGGGTGAGTGTGCTCCCTCCCCCTCCCTTCAGGCCTGCTGCGAAGGAGACTCTGACAGGCCCTGACTGAGGGGAGGGAGGCATTTCTGAGAGCCACACAGGTGAGCCTCAGGGCATGGGATGGGCATGCCTTTTGAGGGGGGGATTTCTTCTTCTGCTGAACAGAAAAGCCCCTTCTAACTTAAAATACTGCTCTGGCTGGCGGTTAGACACATGTGTATTTCTTCTTTGCAGCTCTCTGCAGATTTGAGGCCACTGCACAGCGTTATTCTGCAGACAAAACTGGATGCTGTTGAGGAGGTCCTTTTGTCTCCTGTTTCATGTGCACAACAACCCTGTGCCTCAAGTCTTTCAATTCAACAACAGCAACCTGTCCACAACCCTGTCCAAAGTAGCCCTTTCTGCCTGATCTTTATACTATGAAGGGGGGCTGATCTTTATACTATGAAGATGAGCTGTAATTCCAGGAGCTCTCCAGGCCCCTCCTGGAGGTTGGCTACCCCTGGATTGGAAATATTCCTTGAATTTTGGAGGTGGGACTTCAAAATCGTACCATGCCTCAGAGTCCAGCCTTCGAGGAGGCCACGGGTGCACTTCTGGGCCCGGCCCCAAAAGCACACCTAGCGCCCGTTGTATTTACAAGTACAACGGTCATGGTCCCTAGTTAAAACAATAATTAGGTTAAAACATAAGCATTCTAATTTCCCTCAACTAATATTGTACCAGACTGGGGGGGGGGGGTCTAGAGTTGTGGAGCCAATCTTTCCCCAGCAGTGAGGCCAGCATTTTTTTATGGCTGTTTTGGGCCCTGACCATAACCCCGGTGGAACAGCTCTGCCTTGCAAACCCTTTGGAGCTCGTTAAGGTTTTGAAAGGCCCTGATCATTTTGATGAGTGTAGGTAGATTTACAAGAATGGGGGAAGATCCCACAAAACCACCCCTTCCCTGCTGCAGCCAACACAGCACAGCCCCACAGGAAGGTGAAAAAAAGCAGGCCACCCACGGATATGAGCGACCATCCAGTTCACCTCCCCTAACTATCAGGCCTGCTGGACCTTGAGAAGTTAAGCCAAGAAAAGCCCCATGGATGTCAACCTCTATTAGAACTCCTCTGACTACCCTGCCATGTAAGGTTGGTGACTCCTCAGGTGGGAAATTGCTCCCCTATCACATGTGCAGCTTCTTAAGGAAGCTCCCCAAAACTGGCAGCAACTTGACATGCAGACATGTTCCTCATAAGCTCTGCCCCCATATAAACTGCTACTGAGTGGGGGAGGTGTATTCCTGACTCAACCCCACTCCAGCCAATGCTCATGCCTGCCTGAGCCTTAGCAAAGCAGTCCTGACATCACCCTGCAAAATGGAGCTTTTCTTCCAGGTTTATGGTTGAGTCCAGGGCAGTGAGGAAGATCTGATTGGGGCTCCCCAGGGCTAGGCAGCGTTTAGGCCAGGTGTTATCTATGGCACCCCCTTCCCCTTCCCTTTATTAGATGTCTTACTGAGGAAATGGGAGATTGAGTAATACCACTATGTTTGATCTGGGTTTTTTTGTTGTTGTATGAGTTATGTTCTTGTATTGTTTTAATAGGATTCTATTGGAGTTTTAGTATGGACAACTGAGACCACGACCACGAGGAAATAAATTTTAATAATAATAAAATAATAATAATAAAAACTCTTTCAGCAACAGTTTTTGAGAAATGATGTTCTGATCTATAGGAAAGGCCATTTCCTCAGTTTCATTTGGCAACTAGAAACAACTGCATCTCTTATTCTAAATCCATGGATGGATCTTTTCCATCCACTTTTTTGAGCACTTTCATAATAATAGAATCATAGAATCATAGAATCATAGAGTTGGAAGGGGCCATACAGGCCATCTAGTCCAACCCCCTGCTCAACGGAAGGTCAGCCCAAAGCATCCAAGAAAAGTGTGTATCCAACCTTTGCTTGAAGACTGCCAGTGAGGGGGAGCTCACCACTTCCTTAGGCAGCCTATTCCACTGCTGAACACTGCATGAATACAAACACTGCATGAAGAACCCACTGCTTCAGGAGACTGAAGGAACTTGTTACACTATCAATATTTTTCCAAAACTGGCCTGTGTTGTCTGTTCTGAGCCTAGACAGCTTTTGAGAAGGCATTTTCACTGTTAAATCAGTCAAATCACTACTTGCATATGGTTACTTCCAGACTCTATATTTGGATAATTACTTTCAAGAGATCAGAAGAAAAGCAGCAACATTTCAGGGGCATTTAAGGAACCAAATGAAGAGATCATAAATTGAGCGGGTGTGGATGTAACTGGAGCTGTAAAATGAGACTGAAAAAGAGACATATCAAACCCAAGAAAAGAAAATTTTGAAAAGGAAATTCACAAAATCCATCTCTTAAAGATGAGACATCTTCAAGAATGTCTTTGATGCAGCTAGTTCTCCAGACAAAGTTCAATAAAAACATTATTTACTAGGAATTGTTTGAGAACTAAAACTAAAAGGAAGATTCATTCCCTAGACGACATATTTTATTTGCATTGAATCAACAGCTGCTTGATTACACTAGTAAAATTTCTTTTTTACAAATTTTGTAAATGTAACCATGGAGGTTACAGTGGGAGCTGTAAAAAAGAGATGGAGGAAAAGACCTGGACACAGGATAAAAGAATGAAAATGCTACAACTTGGGAGGCTTCAGTAGAATCTCAGAACTGAAGCAGGAAGAGCCTACAGAAAGAAAAGCAGTATATCCTTCTGGGTATTTTCTCTCAATATCACTGGGAAAAACCCAAGAAGCACTGTAGGGTCTATAACTAGGCTTGTCAACCTCTACGTGAGGTCTGGAAATACAACTGATCTCCATATTAAAAAATCCAGTTCCCCCAGAAAAAAAATGGCTGCTTTGGAGAGTAGACTTTATAGCACTACAACCCACTGAGAACCCTCTTCTGCCCTCCCAAACACCACCTTCCCTAAGATCTAATGCCAAGTCCCCAGGAATTCCTCAGTCCAGATTTGGCAACCCTATCACTGCCAAATTTTGCAATCTTGCACAAGCTGATGGGGGCAGGGGGAACGGTTGGCCAGGGTACCATTTATCCTGGTTCTGGCCTTGTTTCCCCCAAAAGTGTGTTATTTGTATCTTGATATTTAAATGCTCTTAGTCTTTGAAAAAACGTTAAACTTCATAATAACGATGATACAGAGCTCTCTCAGTCTTGGCCTTTTCTCAGGCTCCGGCTGAGGACAAACAGTTACACTTGCCAAATTCTTGGCTTGTCCCAGGAGCTACAGCATAATCAGGTTTTCTATATTGCTTCATACTTTGCTTTTATAAGAACAAAAAGTTAAATATGTTATAGATACTCTTGGAATTGTTCTGTCTTTTAATAACACACTCACTTTGAGTGTATTTAAGTTCTGATGGGACCTCTGTTGACGGTCCTATATTCCTCTCCAGGCATGTCTCAAGGCATGTATTTGGTGCAGTCTCTTGTTCTCTGCGCCTCTCAGCTAGACAGTTTCCAATGTTTCTTCATCTCTGTCCACAACATGTCAATTGGGTGCTGGCATGTTTCAAAACACAGTTTGTCCCCTGCTCGACTGCCTCTGTCACCAGCTGCTTTTGTCATTTTCCTTAGGTGTCTTCAGTTTCATCTCAGTTCTTGGTCATATCCAGTTGATCCTGGAATGATCACTGATTTATTGGTTGTTGTGCTGTCCTACCTGGGTGCACCCAATGGCAGTCCCGATAGACACATAGCCTGTAAGCCAAGCCCCAAATCACAAGCCAATATCAAAGTCATTATCCAGTCCTGGTATTAGCACTAACCAATCAAACAGAGTCCAAGGGGAAGCCCAGAGAGTGGTCGAATAGCAAGCCAAAGTCGGGAACCAGGGAAGCAGAGTCCAAAGCCAAAACAAAGTCCAAATTCCAGAGCTGTAGTCCAAGAAGTCATAAGCAAGAGTCGGGAAACTGGAGGTCAGTTGGGCAGAGCTTCACAGAGGGCGGGTCAGGAACCAGAGCTGAAGTGACAGGAGGGCTTAACGTTGCACCTATGCCGAAGGGCTGTTTTGGGTTTGTTTTAGTGCAGCCTCATTCATGAGCTGAGAAGCTGCACCTGTAGACTTCATGTTGTTTGGACCACTCCCATATTGCATCACAATGTCTCAGATTCTTACAGAATTTGGCTACGTAGTTAGTCATCCCCAGAAACTTTTGGACATACTTGATATTTTGAGGAATTTGAATCTCTCAGTTCTCACATGTTCTGGGTCTACTCTCAGACCTTTTGAAATCAATAAATGCCCAATGTATGGTTTTCAGTGACCTTCAGTTTGAATTTGTCCCAATTCATATTATTTTCTTCTGTATTTATTAAGAAATGCTATTAGTTTACAATTGTGATCCTGTCTTGTCTGCTGTAGGCTGACACCTTCTTCCATTATCAGCTCATGCCAGCAATTCTTTTAATTCTTGTCAGCTCCTCCAAGGCCTATGTCATTCTCTTCTCAAATACTTCAGGGATTGAACTGATCTTCATTGGCATTCTCAGCCAAGACTATCTTCCAAAACCAGTTGTCAAATAACTGGTTTATTTATTCATCTGACTATGCAAGAATCAATTTTTTACATTTTAAACGTAAAAGATCCATAGCTTCTGACAAATATGGCAGGACGTGTGGAAACCCTCAAGGTCATGGAGTTCACCCTCCAAGCCAGCCCCTTCTCCAGGGGAACTCATCTCTGTCATCTGGAGAGGAGCTGTAATTCCAGGGGATCCCCAGCCTCCTCCTGGAGGTTTAAGCAGTGGGGAAACCGTTTGAGGCAAAAAGAAGCTTGTAATTGTTCAAGGAGTCCTTAAAAAGGAAAATTAGATTCTTCTGCAAAAGCTTATTTGATAAATCTAAAATTTCATGAAAGAGAATAAATTCAACAAAAATAGAAAGTCAGTCTAATGACTTCCGGTAATAGTCGATTTCGCCTTTAATCAAGCTTTCATCAGGACTTGTATCTATAAAGAATAATAAGGAAAAATTATTTAATATTTCTTAATGTACTTATTCCTAACTCTACATGTTTTATATTACAATGAACATAGCTTCCATAGAGATGTTAAAGTGAATATTTCTATATTTCTATATGGTACAATATTTCTATTTGGTACAATACAGGTGTTTATAATTAAGATGGAAGTACCTAAATTGATCCTAAATTTTAACATATACAGCAGAATGATTTAAACACTTAAAGAGAATGAAAACCTGATATTAACTTAACTAAAATGTAACAAGAAAGATCCATTTCATTATTTAAACCTCCAGGACATAAAGTTTGTAAGCACTGAATGAAAGCTTTGCGTTGAGCAGGGGGTTGGACTAGATGGCCTGTATGGCCCCTTCCAACTCTATGATTCTATGATTCTATGATTAAAATCTTTTCAATGCTGATTTTTGCATATGGGTTACACCTTACTACATTCAAGACTACAAACTTAAAACCATCCATGGAATGACCCTTCTCAAGAAAATGCATCACTAGTGGCACTTCTCTGATCTGATTTTTAATCCTAGCCTGGTGTTTTTCGATGTGTAGTTTAATTGGATGGGTAGACTAGCCAATATATTTCATTCCACAGGGGCACATCCATAAGCAAATACAGAACTTGTTTTACATCAGAATTCAATTCAGGAAAAGACACATATCAAGGATTTAAGGAAGGGCACTTCACATTCCCCTGAATCCCTCTCCCCACGTTATCAATGTGGAACATCTACTGGTTCACTCCCTCAAACTGATATGTAGATGGGCGTCCATTATCCCACCTTAGGGAGTGCACCAGTAGATGGCCCACAGCAGCGGTGGTGGCACCAGAGCTGTGAGGTCTAGCACTGAGGTGTGCTTGCTGGTCTAGCGCTGCTGCCAGTCTTCCAAGGCTGCTCTCACCATCTGAGGAGCAGGAGCAGCCTCGGCAGCCTGGGGGGCCAGCGGCGGCAAGTGAGCCTCAGTGCGGGCCCCAGCCACCAAGGCTGCACCATCTGCTGCACCCAGGATCCACGTAGGCAGGTAGGAAAAGAGAGTGGAGGGTGGAGAGGAGGAGGGAGTGGGCAGGGTACAAGGATTCTCGTCCCTTGTGTAGATGTTCCACATACGGGACAAGAAACATTGTTGGTTGATTTTTTCCTTTCCCCCTTCTTCTGGCAGCTTCGTTCTCTCCTTCTCAGCCATTCACCAACCTACCTTTTATTTGTCTCCTGTCCTGACGTATATATTATTTATTTACTTCATTTATATCCCACCTTTCTCCACAGTGAGAATCATAGCAGCTTCCATTATTCTCCTCTCCTTTTTATTTGTACAATAATCCTGTAAGGTAGGTTAGACTGAAAGCATGTTGTTTAAAATCACCCAGTCAGCTTCTAAACCAAGATGGGGATTCAGTCCTGGGTCTCTCAGACCTCTCTTTGAAGCTCCAACTGCTATACCACACTGACTTTCATAGAGTGGCTGCTGTTAAACAGTAGCAAGCAGCTAGGGCTAGTTGAATCACGCATGTCACCCAGAGGTTGCTTTCAGGCCTAGGATTTCCAACCTCCCTTTGGGACCTGGAGATCTCCCAGATTTATAATGGAACTTCAGATTACAGAGATTGGTCCTCCTGGAGAAACAAACCTGACGACTTTGTAGGGTAGACTCTATGGCATTATGTTTGGCTGAGGCCTCTCCCCTCCCCAAACTATGTCCTCCTCAGACTCTTACTATAAAATCTCCAGGAATGTCCCAATCTGGAGCTGGCAAACGTACATCTGGTCTCCAATGAGTCCTCCTTCAAGGGCCAAAATAGGCTTAGAAAGGATCCTTTTCATCCTTTACTTTTGTGAGGCAAATGAGGGCCTGTGATGTGCCAGACCTGGGACTGACCCAGACCGGCGGTGACATCATCCGGAAGCAGAAATTAGACCCTTGACCGGATGAGCACTGTGCTGGACTGGCTTTGTTAATGTAGTGGATGGCTTCCTCATCACTACCATACTGTTTATCTAATCTGTTATTTTCTCTATTGGTTGCCTTAGGCCTCGCCTCTGAAAATGCTGTAATTTAATCTTTCACAGACTGTACCAGAGTAACTGGTACCTTTTTCTCTGGTAACTTAATAGACTTCACATTGCTGTTGATCTCTGTTATAAACAGCCTCAATTTGCCCATCTCCCTTGAACACATGATTGAATCCCTTTTGTATCCTTTCTGTACTATCCTTGGTCTCTGAAAGTTGCTGTGACCCCACAGGCCACTTTTAATATGTTGCAATATTGTACCTTTCTAGCTTGCACTGCTGAATTTCCTAACAGTGGAATTGTTGCAGGTTTCTGTACAACCAGCCTATATTTCTTGGCTATTCTTGGGTTAATATTTGAGTTTACATTCTCCCACTGGCTTCAATGTAGTGTGATTACACAGAATTAATCTCTGAGGGGTTTCTTAAAGGGGAATGCTAGTATTCCCTCAGTGCTTGGGGATAATGTTCCCACCAGCACCACAATCTAACTTAAATTGTATCACTTTATCCCCCAGTAGTAGTATTATGGCTTCATACAAGTGTTTCTGGTGCCTTGCTGGGCTTTCCTGTGCTGCATTTATCACTTGATCTGCAGTCCATAACATATCTTTACATTCACGAACACTCTCTCAGACATGGTCATCTTTCATTCTGCTTTCATTCTGCTCAGGCCCCAACAAGAAATAGAATATGAGTGTTACATTTGCTTAATTCCTGCTCCTCCCAGAAACAACATCATAACTAGGTTTTCTATACTGCTACACCACTAACACTTCAGGGGCATGGGAAAAAAGTGAGCTAGGCAGGCTAGTTTGCGTCTTAATTACTGCAGGACAGATTTATAAAGAAGAAATCAAACAGAAAGGTGGGAGTTGCAAGCTCTTACATAAAGCAATCTTGGATTGAAATAGTTAAGAGGAAAAGTTCTTGGCTTGTAGCTTTGGCACCCTGATGGACAAGCCTTTACCTTCACTGCACCTCTGATTGGTAGGGAGGTCTTTGGCCTGCTAAACCTAATACATGAATGTGTGTGTGTGGAATAAATGTAAAACACTGCCTGTGGGTATTAATACATCATCTTCATTTTGCCTTTGCATCTTTACATTCTTTTCAAAAAATTAACTGCATTAATTATGTTGCAAGGTGGTTCCCTAACTACCAGCAACTAATCCTTTGCCACTGCACTATTAATAGTTCAATTTCATTAGGAATGACTAACAGAGATGAAGTTGCTCTCTCTCATCACTGTCGAAGCTTCCACCTACACTTCAGTTTTTCTTCTCATTTTTAAAGTGCTTACACAGAACTTTTCCCTCTCATATTATTAAACTGCTTATTGCACTTTTTCAGCCAAGTCGAGTGCCCGACACTTGGAAACGTTAGCTGTATTCTAACTATAATGCGCATTTCCTGGTTGTCGCTGTTTTTTCACAGAAAGGGTGTGCTCCAGGTGTAAGTGGATTTGATCACTGCAGTATTTAATTCCTCCTTTTTATGTTAAGTTTAAAAATTCTCTTTGTCATGTCATTTTTAAACGAATAAGAGGTATATTTTCTGACAGGGCTTTCCTTTAATATAGTCAACTTCCTCTCTCACACACTCACAACAAAGCCTAGATGAGATAAAATACTTTTGGTGGCCTATGGAACCATTAGCATTATAATAAAGACCGTAAGGGACCCTAAGAGGAGTTGGGTCTCACCGTTTACTGACCAATCAGGATGTTTGTACAGCTCCTGGCTATGTCCTCCTCCAGCTTGATTGGCTGTCCGCCCAGAGGCCGGCCAATCAGTGTGCGTGTCCTGGCCTTGACCATCTCCTCACAGTTCTTTCACCTCACAGGTCTTACAGTTTGTTGGAGTCCATCACCCAGTAAGTTAGCCACCCCTGGCAGCTAACTCCCCCCACCCCACCCCACCCCACTTTCAGGCCTGCTGACTGAGGCAAGGGAAGCATTTCTGAGAGCAATGCAGAGGAGTCAGTAAATATACTTGTGCTTTCCTTTTGACGGTGGGGGAAGCTTTCCCCTTCTGCCTAACAGTTGGCTAACAGGGAGGCCACAGAAAAGCTCCTTCTCAGTTAAAATACTACTGTGGCTGGCCTCACTGCTGGCGGGAAGACACAGCCAAGCCATGTGTATTTCTTCTCCGTGAATCTCTGTAGATTTGAGGCCTACCATACAGGGTTGTCATGCAGATGAAAATGGATGCTGTTGCAGAGGTTCTTTTGCTTCCTGTTTCATCTGCACAACAGGCCTGTGAAGTAGGCCTCAAGTGTTTCAACTCCACAACAACCTGCATGGGAGGCCTTAAGTGTTTCTTCTGCACAACAACCCTGTCCAACTCCAAAGCAGCCCTTTCTGCCTGCGGAGCTGATCTTTATAGTCTGGAGATGA
Source organism: Paroedura picta (assembly GCF_049243985.1). Lineage (NCBI taxonomy): Eukaryota > Metazoa > Chordata > Lepidosauria > Squamata > Gekkonidae > Paroedura > Paroedura picta. The sequence goes on from NC_135369.1 coordinate 143,038,753, forward strand.
GCTGTAATTCCAGGAGCTCTCTCCCCTGGGTTGGAAATATTTGGAGGAGGGCCTTAAAATGGTACAATGCCTCAGTGTCCACATGCCAAAGTAGCAATTTTTTACTTCAGAGCTGATCATTATAATTTAGAGATGAGCAGCAATCTAGAGACAATAGTAGAGGCTCGCAAACTGCGGTTGGGGTAGAGTGGTGCATATGTGTCCCTCTTAGGCTATGGACTTTGGTCAGCCCTTACCAACAACTGTTTATATTTTGGGGTGCAGACAGACAGATGGACAGACCATCATCAGTCCTGTGAGTCTGGAAAGTGCAGGAAGATCTAAGTAAAGAAGATTTACAGCCTGAAACTGTAAATGGTGAACTGGCTGGAGAGATATAGAAACTGAAGTGACTTTTCTCAAGCTTGGCCTGGTAAATAAAAATCAGTATTTGCCAGGAAGGTCCTATGAAATCAAAGGCATAAGTGGCCCAGAATTTCAAGTGGAGTTAGCTTTACAGGAGACAGTAAAACTTTTTTTTTTGGGGGGGGGGTGGGACTAGGTGATCCACTTTTATTAGACAATGACTTGGCCTTGTGGACAACAACAGAACTGCAGTTGCCATCAGTAGACCTCAGGCTTCGGAAAGGCAGCCAAGCAACAGCCAAGCAACAGGCCAAGGGGTGTCTGTGGCCACGTGCATTCCTTTTGAAGGAGTGCATGTGAGGGGGAAGAGCTTTCCCTTCAGCCTAACTGCCTGAGGGTGAGCTGTACACTAAACCTCAGTGAGGTACAATGCTACAGAGTCACCCCTCCAAAGCAGCCATTTTTGCCTGGGGAGCTGATCTTTATAGTCTGGAGATGAGCAGCAATTCTAGGAGATCTCCTGACCCCACCTGGAGGTTGGCTGTCCCTTGAAGTTTGGAAGTGGGGCCTCAAAAGTGTATGATGCCTCTGCAGCCACCCAACCAGCCAAATAGCACCCCCTGACCTATTTCAGGTCAGGAAAACATTGCAGAGAGGAGGTAAGGTTGCCAGATTGGTGAAGGTTCATGTTCTGGAATTCCCACTACCTGACTAGGGTCAAGACAGTTGTGCACAGAGAGACCTCCCCTTAGGGTTGCCAGCTTCCAGGTGAGTCACAATACCCACACCAAACCACGAGCTAACACCCGTTGTATTACAGAATGCAACGGGCTTTACTACTAGTGGCATCTGGTCTCTCATAAAGGAGGGCACACCACAAAGCTTTTTTTACACCACAACTTGTTTATTCAGCCATTTTGAACATAAATTCTACAGAGTATGTATAATCTATTGCTCCCTCTGGTACATTGACAAACTGCACTTCCAACATACTCCATACCAGCATTTTTCAACCTTTTGACCATGGATGAATCCCTGAAGTAACTTTTCAGGTTTTGAGGAGCCCTAGAAATGATATCAACTGGACATGCCTTCCTGCCATACGCCCTGGAAGTGACATGTCAACAGAAGTGACATGAAACATCACCACCTGTGTTAACAGACAGGCTCAAGGAGAACTGCTGTGTGTGTGTGGGAGACAGGAGGTGATTTAAGGGGCAGGTTGGCCCACAGGCTCTGATTCCTCCCAGGCACAGAAACCATGAGAGACTCATGCTTGGGAGGGGGAGTAGAGGGATCAATGGAACTGGGCAGTTCCCTAGCTTGTGGCAGAGTTCATTAAGGCAGAAGGGGAAAGCTGCAGACCTCCTCCAGAGCTCCCACAGACCCCTGGGGGGGGGGTCTGCAAACCCCTGGTTGGAAATCCCTACTCTATATTACATAGAACAAACTGGAATAATTAAGGTCAACCATGAGATTATATGTCACAATGTAAAAAAACCTGTCATAGCAATCTGATCACCCATACAAGTACAAATAGTGAATTAGTATTGCCAACTCTGTCTTGGGACATTCCTAGAAATTAGATGGTGGACCCAGGAGAAGGTTGGGTTTGAGGAAGGGAGGGAGTTTGGAGGCTGGCAGACCAAAATAGCTCAGGGTTCATTATTTGAGGATCTACTCAAATAAGAGAAACTTCCCCACTAAAATCTTTTCATATGGACATAGTGATGTATGGAAGGTAAAACAATATGGGTAGTCAAAATAGGATGAGTCTTCCTGAGCTGTCTGCTGTCCTCACACCTGACTGCGCAATGATCAAATTGAAAATACCATGTGATTGGTCTTGTTCTCTTTGTTTGACTTGTAAGTATTAATTGTGGTAGTAATGGAAAGTAGCCATGTGGAAACAATTCCCATGTCATAACAATAATGCATGAAGTCTACCTGAACTGCTTGGATCATTTGGTTAGCTCACATCTGAATCATATTTATATATACCTGTATATTATGGTATTCCTAGTTGCAATGTATGGCTGCGAAAGTTGGACCATAAGGAAGGCCGAGTGTCAAAGAATTGAGGCTTTTGAACTCTGGTGCTGGAGAAGACTCTTGCGAGGCCCTTGGACTGCAAGGTGAACAAACCGGTCAGTCCTAGAGGAGATCAACCCTGACTGCAGATCCTGAAGATGAAACTCAAATACTTTGGCCACCTCATGAGAAGGAAGGACTCCCTGGAGAAGAGCCTAATGCTGGGAGCGATCGAGGGCAAAAGAAGAAGGGGACGACAGAGAATGAGGTGGCTGGGTGGAGGCACTGAAGCAGTAGATGCAAACTTAAATGGACTCTGGGGAATGGTAGAGGACAGGAAGGCCTGGAGGATCATTGTCCATGGGGTTGCGATGGGTCGGACATGACTTCGCACCTAACAACAACAACAACCTGTATATTATATTTATTTAGACCTATTAGTTTATTATCAATTATAGGTAAGATTTATGCAAAACATCTTGGAGGGCACCTAACTGATTGGGCTCGCTCTCAAAGAATTATAGGTCCTGAACAGATTGGTTTCTTGCAGGGTAATTCTACTATAGATCATTGTTTAACTCTCTCATGCCTGGCCGAGAAATATACGTCCCAAAATGGTAAGAGGCTATACACAGCTTTTATAGACCTTAAAAGTGCCTTTGATAAGATAGATAGGGATATGCTTTGGAATAAATTGCAATTAATGAGTATGGAACCGAGACTTGTGTTTCTCATCCAAAAACTTTATATGTCCACCTCCTGTCAAGTCCGGTATTCTTCAAAGGGAGACTTAACATCTAAGATCTCAACGACCATTGGAGTTAAGCAAGGTTGTATTCTGGCCCCCTTGTTGCTTAATTTATTCATTAATGATTTAGCGCAAAAATTGGAACCTATTAATGGTCATCCCCCAAAATCTGGTTCTCAGCATATTCCTTTGTTGTTGTATGCCGACGATACTACAATACTCTCATTTACAAGGGTTGGTTTACAACTATACTTATCCACCTTTTACCAATATTGCCAAGATAATAAGTTAGTAATTAACTATGGTAAAACAAAAGTTTTGGTTTTCTCTAAGAGCTGGCATGCAATGACTTGGTCTATTGGAGGCACTTCAATAGAACAAGTCAAAACATTTAACTATCTAGGTGTTACCTTCCAATATAACCAGAACTGGTGCTCCCACTGCCAACTAGCTATCAATCTGGCCAAATCCTCATCTTCCTTGATAAAACAGTTCTTTTTCTCTGCGAAAGGTAACCAATTTATTCTTGCAGCAATTAAAATTTTTAATGTCAAAGTAATGTCCCAGCTCCTTTTTGGATGCCCCTTATGGGTTCCTGCCTTTAATAAATCTATTGAGGGTGTTCAATCTGCTTTCTATAGGCAAATTGCAGGGGTTCCCAATTGTGTCTCCTACCATGCCATTTGCGCAGAATTTGGCCAAATTAGGGTAGAGACAAGGGCCTGGATAGCTACTTTTAAATTTTGGGTTAGACTATTTTTTAGAATAGAAACTGGCAGCCTTTTAACTTGTCTAAAAAGTGACCCTCTTAAATTTCGATGGTTCCAGGCTATTGAACAAAAATTAGTCTCCATTGGCATCGATCTGAACTCCCTACTACCTCTGGAAGAAAAATGTATCTTCCGGATTATTAAACAGAGAATATTAGACCATGAGCAGCAGGAACTCATACCTACCCAGCCTCGAGTCTGCTCACCAGCATTCTTTGGCATCACTATGCAGAGAAATATTATGCCTACATATTTGCATCTTCTTGATGTCCCACCCCTGAGAAGAGCTTTTCTCCTGGCATGAATGAATGCTTTCCCCTCAAAGGTCTTAGAGGGAAGATTCCACCATATCCCATATCATGCGAGACTCTGTCCGTGTGGTTCTGGCTGCCCTGACTCTGTCTCACACATTTTGTTAGATTGCCTCTTATATGAGCAGTGTCTGGATGACAGCTTTGTTGCTTTGCTGGGAAACAAGCCTTCTGTAAGTAAATCTATAACCTTGCAATTTCTGCTCTCTGACAAAGACCCAGAGGTAACAATTTTAGTTGCCAGAGTTTTATCTAAGATGCTTTTATAATAGGCTGCCTACCTTGTATTTTATCTTTTATAGTTTATTTAATCATTTTAAGATCTGTTTGGTTATGTAACCCCATGGCCTTTTTTATTATTTTGTTGAAATTTTAAACCCAATTTTTATATGTCTTATACATATTCTATGCCAATAAAAGGTTACTGACTGATTGACTTATATTTATTTTACATAATTGCTTCTCACTTCCCATGTTCCTATTGGTTCTGAGGCATGGGATGAATAAAAACAAGGATGCCACCAGTAAAATATAACATTCAGCTGGGTTCATTGTTCTGAGAAAGTCAGTACTATGACAATTATTGACCTATTGTATATCTAGAAATCATTCACACATCAGGACATACAAAGGGCATGTGACTGATTTTGGATCATATCCATATGGGTACACACATATACATTCCATGTCCATGTATTATTATCCTTATTCATAGAATCATAAAGTTGGAAGGTTCCATACAGGCCATCTAGTCCAACCCCCAGCTCAATGCAGGATCAGCCTAAAGCATCCAGGATAAGTATCTGTCTAGCTGCTGCTTGAAGACTGCCAGTGAGGGGGAGTTCACGACCTCCTTTGGCAGCCAATTCCACTGCTGAATTACTCTGACTGTGAAATTTCCCACCGTAATATTTAGTCAATATTATTCTCCATGTAGTTTAAAGCCGTTACTGTGGGCCCTATCCTCTGTTGCCAACAGGAAGCTTTCCCTGCCCTCCTCTAAGTGACTGAAAGACAGCAATCATGTCCCCTCTCAGCAAATACTGAAAGACAGCAATCATGTCCCCTCTCAACCTCCTCTTCTCCAGACTGAAAATTCGTAAGTCCCTCAGGTTTTCCTTTTATGGCTTGGTCTTCATGCCCCGTATTCTTATCATTGCTCCACTCTGATCCCTCTCAATTTTTTTCCATGTCCTTTTTGAAGTGATGCCTCCAGAACTGCGCATAATATTCCAGGTAGGGTCTGACCAATGTGGTATACAATGTGGTATAAATGCTATGACATTTTGTGATTTTGATATAATGCCTCAGTTGATACAGCCCAAGCTGGCATTTGCCTTCTTTACTGCTGCATCACTCTTGTCTGTTCATATTTAGCTTACAGTCCACATGTTCACATGTTCACATACACTGCTACATGTATGCATGCTTCTCATTTTTATGACCCAGATGTAGAACTCAACACCTTTTATGGAACTGCATCTTGTTCTCATTTGCCCACTTTTCCAGCATGTTCAGATCTTGTTGAACTCTGTTTCTATTTTCTGGAGTGTTCGCTACTTCTCCCAATTTGGAGTCATTCACAAATTTAATGAGGAGTCACCCTATCCCCTCAACCAAATCACTGCTAAAAATGTTGAAAATTACGGAGCCCAGTATTGATCCCTGTGGCACCCTGCAGCTCACCTCCCTCCACTCTGATAAAATACCATTGACAACCACTCTTTGGGTACAGTATTCTAGCCAGTTTCCTATCTCCATAACCATCTGAAAATCCAGTCTACAGTCCTCGGGTTTACCTTTCAGAATATCATGGGGAACCTTGTCAAAAGCCTTACTAAAATCTAGGTAAACAACATCCACTGAGTTTCCAAGATCTAATAAGCACATCACTCGGTCAAAGAAGAAAATCAGGTTGATCTGGAAGGATTTCCCTGGATTCCTCTTCACATGGGCAAGATGTGATACTATCAGTAGGTCCCTTGCTTTTGAAAGCTATTTTTCGTTTAAATACTTTAGATCCACTGAAAGGGAAGCTAGGAAAATGTGATTTCCTACTATTTTGTAGTATCTGGTGAAAAAACAAACAGGAAATGTTTTTTATCTACTAAAAGTGTCTTTTAGAAAAGGGCACTATTTTTCATACTTAGGAAGTACATATAGATAGATAATGCTTCTTTCTCTGTAGTGAAGTTGGATGAAAGGCTATCTGTGAGTCTAGGATGTGTTAATTTATATCAAAGCTAAGATGGCAAAAGTAATACTTTTTTTCTTTTGAGATAGTTTTCCTGGTACATTTCTGAAGGAAAGGTATAATTTACAGTATTGCAATGTGATGTTTTAGTACCAATGACAATACTAGGTGCTCCCATGACATGCTTAAAAAAAAAAACCAATAGAGCTATTTTGGCATTAGCACAAAGCTGAGCCATAGGCTTTATGTTGTGTGATGAAGCAATTTTTTGCTCTGGTCATCTGAAATGTATTAACATAGCAAAGTGCAAAATTAAAGGTATCTTAAGTGGAGAGAATCTTACATTGGTCTAGTCATAATCTATTTACTATTCTCTATTAGACTTGTGCAAATGCTTGATTTCATTTTCATTTGTTAAATTAATTTATGGTCCGTTTAATTTCTCATTGGTTTCAATGGGAAGTATATTCCCCAAGCTATAACTTTGCTCTTCATCCAATTTGGATGACATTTTCAGGGATTGTACCACTCTTAAAAAGAATCTTCCCTTTCAAAATTTAGACAAAGGGGGGCAGTTTTATAGACATGATAAAGTAGGCATTTGCCTACTTTGCTGAGGCATTTGCCACAACAAAAAAACCAGGAAGGCCTGGAGGATCATTGTCCATTGGGTCGCGATGGGTCGGACATGACTTCGCACCTAACAACAAGTGCACCTAGGAACTGTTGCTAATTTCATTATCTTTGAAATATCCTTGAAACCCCTGCATTTGCTGGCAGGGACTTATGGGAATTGTAATCAATGCACATCTGGAGGGTCACAGTTTACCTACCCCTGCTCTAAATACTCATTCCTTCCTGACATGCCTAAGAAACTCCTTTAGCCCTAATTAACACCTACCATACCTAGATTCATTGCCCATCCTCTTGTCTCATGGTTGTCAAGACAGTATTTGCATTTTGCTTAGTTAGTGCAATTATGCCTTTGTTTCACTTTGTGTCCAGCTGGGTCATTAATTGGGGCTTTTTTTTTTTTTTTGGTCCTGGGAAACCTCTGGGTCCTTGTCCTGTTCTTTGTCTACTCTGGATATGTACATGACTTGTTCCCCAGATTTCCTTAGGTTGCATAGGCACTCAAATCAAGTCCATTGTTTTAAGGGCTACAGAAGGTTGGTCTCCAGACACCAATCATGCTATTTAAGACCTGTGCTATAAGCCTTTAGTATGTGTGTATCTTCTGCTTATCCTGCATACAGTTGAAGTGCGGTCCATTTTCATTGTTTCTTCTTCTGGGCCTCTACACACCAGAAGGTAGCTATAGTCTTTCTCCCCTCAACACACACACATTATCTATTGCACCTCTTGTGTGAGCATGTTTACCTTAAATTGTGTGAAAATGTGTTTTAGTTTTAATTTTGTGTTTCAATTAAAATCATTTTATTTTACTATCAATTTGATCTCTGTGTGAGTTTTTCTGAAGGGAAGGACCCTAATATACACGGGTAGAATTTCCTGTACCTCTCTCACTGTGCTTCCTAGAGTCACTAATTTCCCCATCTAAATTCAGGAGACAGTCTATTTTAAGTAACAAGAGAAGGTAGAACGAGTCTTTGGCACCCCAGGAAAAAAAAGGAACAGCCCAGAGAGGGCAGAGTTGGCATTTCGGATGATGTTGTGCATATTATTGCCTCAGGACCAGAGAACACAATATACTTGACATGTGTCAGGTCACTGGAATCGCAGTCAAACATACAGTGGGGGAAGTCTCCTTGAAATGTGCTTGTTGGCTTAGTACTTTGAGAGACCACTGTAGGGGGGGAAGCTTCTGGTTTCCATCCCACTCTACTTTCACCAGCAGAAGGGGTGTGAGGAGTCCTTTTCACCGGCTCCGCATATCCTTCCTCGGGCCATAGGGGAAATGTTTAATCTCTTTTGACTCTTTCCCCCTCTTTTTCAACTCTTTGGACTCTTTTTTCCCTTCCTCTGAATCTAAATTCTGACTGAGCCATGTAAAAAATACCTCCTTACACCCCGAAAAGATAAGTCTTGATATAATAATAATAATAATAATAATAATAATAATAATAATAATAATAATAATAATATACATCTCTAGTAAGTGATTGTGCCACCTGCAGTTTGAAATGATGCAGTCTGTTCTAGCAGTTTAAATTGCTGTTGACTCATCACCGTCTCATTCTCGAAGTAGCCTGGGGGGAAAGTTGGAAGAGTCTGAGAGAGAGAATACCAGGAACATGTATAAGAATGATAGGTAGATGGGGAGGGACAGAGGCAGATAGATGCATATATAAAATAAGACAGGCAGGTATCATACCCCAGAACTAGTTACTATTGGAACAATGTAAAGACTCCCCCATTGACTATATCTACTGCTGATATAATGAACTAGAAATACGAGTATAGTATTAATAGTGAAGTTTTAAAAATAATAAAGTTGAACAGTGGATGAATGACTTGGAACTTCCTTTTTTCAATTGATACTTGAGGGAAGAATTTAACTGAATATCCAAACTAAACTTTGCTGAGCACCTATTTTTTGACAATGCATTTCTAACCCAGTACACTCTGCCAAATGCCCTGTAGTGAAACTGAAAAAGCTTTCTTTAACTGACAGCATTTTTATTATTATTATTATTATAAAAGGGCAGGTCTTCATTTTCAGTCAATTTTTGTATAGACAGCTGAAATATATTGCCAAAATGTAGAGAGAAAAGGCCAAAGTCTGTAGCAAGAGAAATAAACCATAATATATCTATCTTAGGGCCAAAGTAGACATTACAGTGGCCATGGGTCATACCCGTGGCCACCAATAGCATTTGAGAAACAAATTCAGCCATTAAAAATGCCCCAAGGGCAGCACAGCAGAACCAAGCAGAACCAAGAGATCTTGGTTCCCTTCCAGCACCTTTTCAAATGCCAAGACAGCTACAGGAGGACAGTTCGACAGACAACACCTGAGGTCCCAGGTGGGGCTATTCATCTCGTTAAGGCAGGTTGCACTTAAGCAAGGTAGCAATGGTACTTCCTTGTGCATACAACCTGCGTGTTGAACCTACCCATCATTTGACTTCAGTTTCTGTCTTGCCTTTGCTTCAGCGAAACTCTGCTTGACTGACTCCTGGTTTCTTGACACCTGGTTTTTGGCTCTTGGCTATGGTTTTGGTACCTGGACTGACTTGGTTTGTGGACTCTGCCTTCCAGGTTCCTGCCCCTGGCTTGCTGGCTGACCATCCCTATGGCTCACTCTTGGACTCAGATTTGCCTAGTCAGTGGTAAGACCCGGACTGGACCTTGACTTTGCAATTAGGTTGGCAATTAGGGCTTGGCTTATTGGCCAAGGCTGTACTCTTTGGGACTTTCATCAGGTGTGGCCAGCTAGAGCAGCATAGGTAGCCAGCCCAGAATGCAGGTATGGTTCGGTTGACAAATGATCTGAAAATGTGTCTTGCTGTCACTTCCTGTACTGGGAGAGTGGACTGGTGATGCCACATCCACAGGGATTGTCTGGGTGGTGCCACTTCTAGTGAAATGTGACTTCTGGGAACATGGCAGGAAGGTGTGACCTTCTGACATCCTTTCCAGGGTTTCTCAAACCATGAAGAGTGTTTCAAGGGGCTCTTAACAGTAAAAAGATTGAGAAAGGTTGCACTAGGGCAAATCCCTCTGTGATAAGCAATTCTTTCAAGAGACATGGATGTGACTACAGGCCACAGCAATGCTTAGCTTTTGGAGAAACTTGCTATAAGTGTGCAGGGAGACATGTGCAATGCAGAACATGTTCCCTCTCATCTTTCTATACATATAAATTCTCTATTCAAAGGAGCAACAACTACACAGCAGCAAACTAAACCCTGATGATGTTTTGTATAACACAGTCATTGTTGCTGGTTTACTGGTTGCTGGTTTAAATACTGGATCTCAGATCAATATTAATCTCAGATCCAGTATCTAACTTGAGTTTAGCAGGCAAACTAGTAACAATGATCCCATATGCTGTCCTTGCCCCTCTCAAATCAGTCCTGGAAGAACTTGATATAAAATGGGTCATTCACAAGAACCAAGCCAACAGCATGTCTCAGCAGCATGATGATAACTGAATAAATGGATGGATATTGTGGCACAGAGTGGTAAGGCAGCAGACATGCAGTCTGAAGCTCTGCCCATGAGGCTGGGAGTTCAATCCCAGCAGCCGGCTCAAGGTTGACTCAGCCTTCCATCCTTCCGAGGCCGGTAAAATGAGTACCCAGCTTGCTGGGGGGTAAACGGTAATGACTGGGGAAGGCACTGGCAAACCACCCCATATTGAGTCTGCCATGAAAACACTAGAGGGCATCACCCCAAGGGTCAGACATGACTCGGTGCTTGCACAGGGGATACCTTTACCTTTATGGAAGAAAGAAAGAACAGATCACTCAGGTTATGCCTAGATCCCAGGGAACTCAGCAGTTAAACAACAACACTTCTCAGTTCCTATGACAGAAGATGTGCAGAGGAACCTAGGTGGAAAAATTTACTCACTATAATAAATAAGAATGATGGTTCCAGGCAAGTGGCCTTAGACAAGAAATCAGCAAAGTCGTGTACCTTCTACATTACATGAGGCAGATATTATTTCGAATAGCAGCCCTTTGGCATCAATTCTGAAAGCAAGTAAAATCATTAGTGTTTTGGTGATATCCCATATGTTCATGTAATTGCAGCATCCACAAAAGAGGAATATGATCATGATTCCATCAGGTCCTTCAGATAGCATGAATAAAAGCAATGTTCAACTAAAACAAAATAACATTCCTGATGGATAGTGTTAAATCCTTGGGTTTAAGGACCCTACCCTCTCCTCCAGCCAGGACCCCCTTTTGGGTTCCTCTCATTTGTTTAAATAGACATCCCTCTTCCAAGTCTAAGTGTCAGGTGATCTGGAACTTAGGGAGTTTCATAAAGGAACCTGGATACATCCTTGACAGCCCAGTAGGATGTGCTGGCAACACAAACGGTGCAGTTTCTCCCAGCTCACTAACGAAAGACTTTTCAACATTATAATATTTTACCCCAGAGGTGTCTCCCCGGGACAATCAAGTTGCTATTTCATTAACCAATTTCTGGTTCATATTTCCCCCTTTTTTTACTCAATCAAGAAAGGCATGCAAGTCATTAATTTAAGTTCCATCCTGTTTCAGGAGCTATCGTGACTCACCCAGACATTGGTGTTAATGCAGAACTAGCTCATTTCATTGTCATTAAAGTGTGTATATCATTTTTTGGAGGGATACAAAAATCTAACTAAGATGTTGTCTCACACAAGCTCATTGTGTCCATTCAGATTTGGCTCACAATAACCTAATCAAGGTATTTTTTCCACCGTTTGACAGCTGTTAACCTTAAACCAGCCAGTGAGATTCAAACTTCACATCTTTGATCAATTAGGTTCCTTGGAAAGTGGGATCCTGTATCCAGCTATGGGACTCTTCCCCATAAAAAGACTATTCCAAGTCAGTGAAAAGTGTGCCAGGTTTGTTCATACCAGAACACCCCTGCAACTGTGGCAGGCTCTTTCCCCCCTCAGTCTGCTCTTTGGACCTGTCCAGATCTCAAGCCCAGGACTTCAGGTTGTATGTCCCTTCTCTACAAACTTCCCAGTTTCCTCCCTTCAACTTTTACAAATGTGTCCTCTTGTTTTTGTAGTTGTGTATTATTGTATGATCGATGCATCCAAGGATTAGGTGTGGACATGTCTATTCCAGAAAGGGACAATAATAGCATATGAACCCAGTGCCTGTTCAAGGAAGAACAAAACTGTACACAAATACAGGATGAGAATCTGGCAATTGTTTTTGCAATACCCAAGTTCCATTAGAATTACTTTGGCATCCAAGTGATAATCCAATCTGACTATAAGCAATTATAATCTATTTTTGTCAGGCCAATTGGAACAGCCCCAGTGAGACTGCAAAGAATGTTATTACAGCTGCAGAAGTATGACATCTAGATCCAATACAAAAATGGCAAAGATGTGTTTATAGTTGACACACACTCAAGGGTCACTATAGACACTCTTTCTGCTGATGGGGAACCCTTGATGAAGGAATGGGTGATGTATGGGATATGCAGTACAACTCTGTTCAGTGATCAAAGATTTAAACAGTTGCATGATTTCACTGCAACAGATGCAGACCTGCTAGCCTTAAAGACACTGTACATCCTTTCCTTTTGTTCCATTAGAAGCTCGTCAATTGATAAATCTTGAGCAGCAAAAAATTCTTATTCATCATTATTTTGATGCAAGGGATAAAAGGACTGATTTTTTTTTTTTGCTAACTCCAAGGTAACCTTAGGATCATTATCTCTAAACAATAAAAGTTTCCAGTGTATAGGTAGATAAGTGGCCAATAATAAATGGCTTGATATAGTAATCCCTACAATTCTAAAAAAAATAGCATTCAAGGAAGATATGAAATGGTATACTGATCTTATTTTGTCGCTGGTGTTGGATTGGTACTGCCACCCATGACAAAAACTCTAGTCAGCCAATCACAGAGCATCAATAATTCTACATAAGTTTCTGAAACTACTGTGGCTGAAGGTAGCTGCTGACACATTTGAGCTACAAAATTATAACTCTGGTAGTTGTAGGTTACTTCCCCAAATTCCCAGAAGTTCTTAACCTAGTTGACAAGATGGCCATAACTGTAGTAGCAAAGGTGAAGGCAACATACAAACCTCCCCCCCCACCCACATCTGGGACCATGACTGACCATTTGCCAGTCAGCCGATGAAGGGATTTGCACAGACTAGTATTGTTATGATACATTCCAGTATGGAACACCCCCAGTCAAATGGGCAGTGAAATGGGCAGGCCAGTTCAGACCATAAATACATGACTGATAAAATGCTACAAGACGGTGCAGATCTTGCACTACTAAATCTGAAGAATATTCCCTTAACTGGGTTAAATGTTGCTCCAGCCCAGATACTAATGGAAATATTGTTGAGGAATACCTCGCTGCCATACCTCTTGTCCTGATTCCCCAAGTACCAATATGAGTGCATTCTAGATTGCAAGATAAGCAACACGCCAGAAAGCCCAGTATTACAGAAACATGGCACCTATGTCCTCTTTTAAAGAAGAGGACAAGTTAAAGATTATCAGGTCTACCCAGCCTATCTTGGGACTTCCACTGTCTTGTCATATGCTTAGTTGGGATGTTTGGCAGACTTCAGATATGAAAGGGGAAGGACTCGTACTCATCCAAGACTTTCTCCTACTAATATTTCTTCTCAGCTTTGAGAGAGTCTGATCTTCTCTGTTTCCCAGCCTGCTTTTGGAGTTTTCTTTTATCTTCCTCCCAGGACTCCTCCCCTCTTTTTACCCACACTCACTTTCCTAATAATTCATTCCGTGTTGCTTCCACTGGGATTTTTTCTTCCAGTTTCCTACCACCCCAGCCTGTAAGCCCCACCCTCATCCCATCTGAGCCCTAGGCTTAGCAGGGGCTAGCTCTTCCTGGAATGTGAGGCTCTTGGCTTCTGGTCGGCATGGCTTCTTTTCCATATCCTGCAAGACGTAGCCATTTTCTACTTCTATTCCTGAAGGCATGTAGCTCTTGGCCCCGCTGGTTCCCCTTCCTCATTTGCCTTTGGCTTCTGCTTCCTGGGGTTTTGCTATGGGATAAAAGTTGTCCAAGGATGAATTTTATCTCTGTATCTGTTCAATCTATCTACAGAATATATCATAAGGAAAATTGGATTAGATTTAGATGAATGTGGAGTGAAAATTGGCAGAAGGAAGTACCAAAGCAGGATTACAGCTGAACATCATGAAGACCAAGGTAATGCCTACTGAGAAACCACATAATGATTGCCAGTTGTAAGTCAATGTGGCCATTTGCTATAATGGGAATTTTGGATTTTCCACTTTCCCGGGGCCTGGGGGGGGGGTTCAGTTACAGACTATCTTCAGGAGGCTCTTCCCTGACCTTCCTCCAAATTTCATAATAATTGGTCCAAGAGATCCAAGTCGAGGGGCTCCCAAAGAGGGTACCCCATCCCTCCATTATATACAATGGAGAGTCCGTCCTATAGGATATAATAGATGGGGGCATTAGTTGCCTGAATTGATTGACAGGCAGAAGCACGACACATATAAGACATGTTGCTCTCTTCCACCATTTCCAGCAGCAGATGTAGAGGGTGAGATGTGCAAAAAGGTGAGGAAGGGCTGGGAACTGAGATAAAATTTATCACTTTGCCATTCAGCTGGCGTAACACTGTTTTTACAAATGTGCAAAAATGCCCTGGGGTTATTGTGCTTTGGTCACATTATGAGAAGACAGGAATCACTGGTAAAAGCAATGATGCTTGGAAAAGTTGAAGGCAGCAAGAAAAGATGAAAACCCAACTTGAGTCGGCTTGACTCAGTCAAGGAAGTCATGGCCTTCAGTTTGCAAAACCTGAACAAAGCTGTTAACTGTAGGATATTTGGGAGATCATTAATTCATAAGGTCGCAATAAACTGGAAGTGGGTTGATAGCACTTAACACACACAGACAAGTTGTAGTTCCAAATATATGTGAAGCAATAAAGTAGTCTATTTCAGTCTCTTGTGGGCTGTCTGGATAGGCAAGCTTAATCTTACACACCAGACCCACAGGATACTACAGTCATTGACTTTCATGGGCGCTGAAGCTGAGGAGGCTGAGTCCTTTAATAAATGAGTAAATTGACATTGTTCCTGATTGGGGGGGGGAGGAGAAAATTTTTGAGAGGCACACTTTATTGAATGAAATATTCTTTTATTTCTAGCATTGCCTGCACACGTATCTGCCTATTTGTTGCTCCAGGACGTTCACCATTTTTAAAAAATTAATTCTCCTCTCTACAGACAAGGGAGAGGGAGGCAGGAGTGAGGGTGGGATGCTGCAGACAACTTTAGCATATTTGAGCCTCCATACCTTCCTTCTGCTGGTTGCCTGCTGGTTGCTCTCCAGTTGCTAGCACTTTTTAGGGTGGTGAATCCACTTTTTGGAATTTATTTATTTATTTATTTAGGACTTGTATACTGCGGCTCCCCGATAGGTCTCGCGGCTGTTCACAATATAAAATTCTAAAAACAATAAAATCCGAATTACCCAATTTACAAAAAAAATCAATATCACAAAGATGGCAGTATAATCCTTCCCAACTTGTTCAGGGTGGGGTCCTAATCTTCCTCTAGCAAGAGTGGGAGCTGATCTGGTGGAACTTGGGATCCAGTTGGAAAAACACGGGACTCTGTCCTGACCTCAACTATATGCCTGGCGGAAGAGCTCTGTCTTGCAGGCCCTGAGGAAAGCTGGTAACTCCGTCCCTCAGCTCTTCCAGGAGCTCATTCCACCAGGCTGGGGCCAGGACTGAAAAGGCCCTGGCCATGGTTGAAGCCAGGCGTATGTCCCAGAGGCCCAGGACAACCAGTAATTTCATACCCGCAGAGTGGAGAGCTCTGCGGGGGGCATAAGCAACCAAGCGGTCCCACAGCTAGGCAGGGCCCAGGCTGCATATGGCCTTAAAGGTTAATACCAATACCTTGAACTTTATCTGGAAACAGACTGGTAACCAGTGCAGATGACGAAGCACAGGTTGAATATGGGCCCTCCAAGATGTCCTGGTGAGGATCCTAGCAGCTGCATTTTGAACCAGCTGTGTAACTTCCAGATCAGAGTCAAAGGTAGGCCAGTGCAGAGCAAGTTACAGTAGTCTAGTCTGGAAGTGACCATTGCATGGATCACAGGATTCTTGGAGAAGTGCTTAAAATGGAGTATGTAGCAAGCAGTTTGCTGACACGACGTGGAATGTCGGTGACATCATGCAGAGGGGCCAGAATATAGCATCTTCATTAGGTAAGCATTAAGCATTCATTAGGTAAGCATTAGGAAAGGATTTATGGCATGTGGAAATACCCCTGATGCTGAAACAAATCAGAGTTTTTCTGAAATGGACAAGGAGCTGCAAAGCTCTGTTTTCAATATTGCCAAGCACTAGGGGATTCTCTGCTTTGTTACTGGCCAGTGTGACAAATTGAAAAGAGTCACACAATCTCATAATATGGGAAAATGTGTTGAGTGTACAGAATACATAGTAGGTAGAACCCAATCACACTATCACTGAATGCTGCGTGTGTGCGTGTACCTGTGCAAAGTCAGCTGTTAATCCATGATGCTTTGCACAGAACTGCAGTTGGCATGAGGCAGGAATCTTCTGGCAGAAATTCTAGAGAGCTTTTTTAGCCTTGTGCCACTAAATTAGCATAGAAATCCTAATTTTCTGCCCTTCTTTGCAAATTAGCGTGGTTATCTCCTTGTGATTCCCTAATTTGATCCTGAACACTGATGTTTTTTAGATTTCACAGGACAGGATCCCAATGGATCAACCCCAAACAATTCTTAAGTTTGGCAGATGGTCTGTGTGGCTTAGTTGATATTTTAATGTTGGCTTCAGGAAACTCCCGATATGATTTTCTCCCCAAAAACCTTGTTCACTAAAGAATTAAAGGGGAAAATGTTTCCTGTCCCATTGTCTCTCTCTCTCTCTGTTTACATATCAGGCCAATTTCATTTTGTATTTAGGATCACCCCTCCCCTTTATTTTGTTGGCATGCAGCCCTGGAAGGGGTTGGCTTTTTTTGCATTGGGGATGCTGCTGTTTCCCTTCTTCCCAATTGTCCTTTCAAGTCAATACCAGTAGAGAACTAAACTTCACACAGTTCATTTTAAACTTTTCCACTATCATTTTATTTTTTTTATTCATCAATCTGAGATTTGCAATAGTCTCATATTGCTAGACTTGTGCTGCTTGTACACCTATGAAGGGGGAGTATGGCAAGAAGTACAGAATGGTATGGAACCTCCATGTTGGGTGGGTGAGTGAGTAACCTTTAAGGGGCAGTAAAAGTATCTGGGGAGGAAATTATCTTCAGCTTATAAGGGAAACAGTGGTTACATTGACACAAAAACACTCAGATACAAGAAAGCAAACTGAGCACTGAAGGGAGGAAAGTCGATGCAGAACAACAAAGAAAACATGATGGACATGTACAGTGGAAGTGAGGGAAAACACCTGTGCCTAATAGGCCGTAAACAAATTAAAATCCCATCAGGAGTTTACAGAAAATTCATATTTTGTTTCAGTAGCTAGCTCTTTCTGCTAGAAGTCAAGATCCTTGAATCATGAAATACTAATATTTTGCAAGGTTTAGAAATAAGTTAGAGGGAAACTTTATCTTTAAAGGATCTTTTCCAGCACTGTAGTATAGGAAGGTGAAATCTAGAATGTATACATGGGCCACATGAACTTACCAATTTCTTCCCCATTCAGTTGTAATAGTGGATTTTAATCTGTAAAACAATTGAAATTTTTTGGTTAATGATTAAATCAGTCAGAGTTTATAACCATGATTTAATGTGGATGACATCAAAGAAAAAGATGTTATTTTTTCCTTAAAAAAAAGATAGTCATGCACCTGTGGTTTTATAACTCTTATAACTCTTGTTAAAAAAATGGTCACCACCATTTACCAGTGTGCTGCAGCTTTCAAACATCCCCTGACTGCAGTACTTACACAATTAATTAGTGAGAGAGGTTGCTACTGGCACTCAAATCCAAGATCTCCAGTTATAAAAGCAAGAGCTATGTCATTGATCTACAGGGAGTTCTCTATTAGCTTTGGCCAGCAGGCTCTCTATTATCCCTAACCCAGATTTTGTAAAAATCCATTTCCTTTTGCACTTTGCCAGTGATAAAGGCCTTGATACTGCAAAGGGAGAGACAGAAGGAGAGGGAGTTGCTAAAAGAAGAGGAAGAGAAAAAAGGCTATCAGTAGCCCACAGAGCCTACTACTCCCTTTCTCACTTAATGCAAGACTGAAAACATTATGTTTAAGTCTCTCAGTGGAATCACTGAATAGAACTAATTTAACTTAGTATGCAAACAGCTTAGCCAACTGGCTCTTATTAGTGATCCATAGATCAATGAGAGTCCACAGAGTAATCATAGCTGATCCTAGGAGAAATGGCTAGCCATATGGTTTAAACTGTTCTCCTTGCATTCATCTGCTAAAATCTTATATATTTTATAAGATATATATATATAAAGCACATCAGCACTCAATTTGTCTCCCTCCCCCCAAGTAAACAGTCACGGCTGCTACCATTGGGTTGATACTAGACAGTAAATGTGAAAGAAGGAAGGATGCATAAAACCATACAATGCAAATTATAAAGCCAACAGATGTATAATGAGAATGCTTACACAGTGGAAAACAAAGTTTAAGAGCTCTAGGTTAACAGCTTAATTTTTTAATTTGTTGTCAGGGATAGTGGATAGTCATACGATTTATGGCAAAAGAGTTAATTGGCTTCTGATCTTCAATAAAACAAAACTATAATGCCAATAGTGAATTGCCAGTAAATGAAACAGAAAATAAGTGTATTATGATATCTCTTTTTAAAATGAATAGGTTTTTTTGTTAGGAGGCTAATAGGTTATAAATTATGTCCTGTCAACATAATTTTTAAAGAAGATTAAATGCATTTTACAAAATAAACCAGTATTTTTAATAGAGGGGAGTACACATATTTTTTAAAAAAAATCAATTGTGCCTGAATATTTCTCTTCATTGAAGTTAAGGAAAATCCTATTGGGAAAGTGAAGAGTTTGAATGCCAGAAACCTAGCAGGGAGCATGCTCAGGTTCAATAGCCACAATCCCCTGAGGGTCAAACATTCTGTTTGCCTGAATATGGTCCACCCTGAATAGCTATTGGACAGTATGGTGGCCCCATCTGCTTCCCTCTGTCCGATGAAAGATTTCCCCTCCATTTTTCTTTCCCTTGCTGAGTAACCGTAGTGATTTGTTTTCTTTTTTCCTGAAGAACTTTGCCTGTTCCAGCCTGTATATATTTTCCGGCTGGCTCAGCCCAGGAACCTGATGGAAGGGTTAAGACTACTTTTAACTTAAAACACTGAAAATGGCACATCATAATTTTAAAATTAACAAATATTTCATCCAACACAGAGATGTGAAATTATGTGCTAAAATTTCTGAAGTACATGTACAGACTTTAGGGAATGGCAGAATATAAATCATAGACAGACAGACAGATAGACAGATAGATAGATAGATCTTATGTTTCAGGCTAATGAGAGTTTCTTAAGCTTTTCATGGTTATTTAAATCTTTATGTTGAGAAGCTTTTGTTCCAGCATTTCCCCCAAACACTCCAGTATACTTTCTTTGAGTATTCCCTGACTCTTTTGGTTTATAGCAGGCTGGAAATACCCAAACCTATTATCTGGAAACATTAGTACTCATCTTCAGTTTTAACTTATATCATGAGACATCTAAAGGAAATTTCTAACCACACCAGACTGGTGATCTATGCACTCTTCAAAACTAACTCCCTGTTTGACTGGCTAGGGAAATTCTCTTCTCAATAGAAGATCTATTCTCTTTCCTTGTCCCAAATGGGAGTCTTCTCCTGCTTCCTAAACTTCCTTGCCAACTATCTCTCAGTTCTCCTGCCTGTGTTAAACTGCTCTCAGAATTTTGAAACTGTCAGTACTCAACTCTTCACAGTTAGGGCTGAAATCAGACTCTACTGGGTCAAGGCAGAAATCTGATTGACCTTCTCCTGAGCTAACTGTATTTGAGCTTCAGCTCTCCATTTGTCAAAAGGGAGCAGTAAATTCTTGTTGAGAATAATTCAAAAGTATTTTGTAGATTATAGCCTAGACAAATTGTATTTAGCAACTAGGGCACAAGCTTTAAAAAACCAACAATTTGGTTTGGAATTCAGGGCAGCCCCAGAACCAAGCCCTAAATTAGTGGTTCTCAACCTGGGGGTCAGGACCCCTTTGGGGGGTTGAACGACCCTTTCACAGGGGTTGCGGCAGGGCGAGTAGCTTGGCTGGGGGGGCACCACCACTGTTGCCGCTCCTCCTGCAGGAGCTTGCACTTGGCTGCCAGCTACTCCAGCAACACCCCTGAAAAAAAAACAATTTATATACAATCATGAACAATATATCTTCATGCCATTGGTCAGTTTTGGTTTAATTTCTGTGAAAGAACACTTACATAATTTTATGGTTGGGGGTCACCCAAAGGTTGACCCCCAACCATTAAAGGTTCACGGCATTAACCCCCAACCATTGACCCCCAACTATTAAAGGTTCACGGCATAAGGAAGGTTGAGAACCACTGCTCTAAATGGAATTGAGTTAAAAGGCCTCCACTGGAACCGAGCTGGTCCAGCAAGTTTGTTTCCCT
Organism: Paroedura picta; assembly: GCF_049243985.1. Taxonomy (NCBI): domain Eukaryota; kingdom Metazoa; phylum Chordata; class Lepidosauria; order Squamata; family Gekkonidae; genus Paroedura; species Paroedura picta. The sequence goes on from NC_135369.1 coordinate 143,059,467, forward strand.
TTTTTTCCTGGCTGCAGTTCACCACAGCCAAAAGAAATGTGAGGGGTCATCTGGGAAGGGTTAAATGGCTGCCAGCCATTTAATCCATCAGTTTGCAAAGACAAAGATATTAGGCTGGCCTCCTGTTCCTTATCTCAAGGAAGTGCTTATTATTTATATAATAAGAAATGTATATAATTTAAATATATTTCAGGGCTGAAATCAGACTCTACTGATATATATAAATGGTGTATTCTGAGTAATGCTAATGACACACATAAGACACATAATACTCTATTAGGAGTCTCAAAGCGACTTACAATCACTTTCACTTTCCTATCCCTACAACAGGATACCCTGCGAGGTAGGTGAGGCTGAGATAGCCCTGATATTACTGCCTGATCCGAACAGCTTTATCAGTGCTGTGGCAAGCCCATGGTCACCCAGCTGGTTGCACGCGGGAAAGCTGGGAATCAAACCCAGTTTACCAGATTAGAAGCTGCCACTCTTAACCACTACATCAAACTGGTTCTCTGACATGCTTCTTATTGTGCCAATGGCAACCATAGACAAAATAGTGCAATTTCCAAAAACATAATAATATTTGTACTACAGTGGATAAACCCAGTTGACAAATAAATTGATATATTTTCTATAAAGTTTTGGAGTCATCAGAAAATTATTATGGCAACCAGTTGAATTGCTTTTCTCAATCTTCTAAAGTAAATATCTACATCTCCTACTCAGACACTCCAGGTACAATACAAAGTCAGCTTTATGTAAACATAGAAATTGAAAAAGTGTTCAATTCATACATAATAGTTATACTTGTTTTGGACTGGAGCACCTGTTTATGAGGAAAAACTAAAGAGTCTGGGACTTTTGAGTTTAGAAAAAAGATGACTTAGGTGAGACAAGACAGAGTTATATGCACTTATACACAGAGTGGAGAAACTGGACAGAACTCTTTCTCCCTATACTATAATATTACAACATGAGGATATCTAATTATATAATGTTAACTGAAAGATAATTGTAATCATTTTCTGTAATTATGATCCTGTGACAAAATTTGTGATGATTGGTTATATTTTTCTGGCTTTATATGTTTATTCTGTGATGTGTAATATATTCTTTTGCTGCGAACTTTGGAATGGGGACAAACTGGCTCATAAGCCAAAATTCAGCATAAACTTAGTCCAGTTTGAAGCCCCTGAACCAATTTTCATGGAAGAGTGAACTGTCTGAAGACATTTAAAGCTGAGTGGTGGGGGTCCACTGTTAAGCTGTTAGGTTTAAATGGCTGTAAGCGGGCAGAGGGAGTAAAACAGTGGGGGGAGTGGGGAGAAGTGAAACAGACTGCTGAAATGTCTGCCAGTCATTTCAGCCTCACAGCTGATGGCCAGACAAAGATATTTAGGGCATCACAGAGCTGCTATGGAGAAAATGGGGAAATACTGAGAACCTTCAGAGGCCAAAGGAACCATAACTCACCCAGCAGCTTCACAGACCTTACCAGATTTTCACCAGACAGGTTGTCTCCCTGAAGATACTTCTCCAGACAGTATAATTACTATCTGAACAGCCCTTGTCCCCTGTGCAGCACAACATGTAATCATATACACACTGCCATCTTTCCCCCACATTTGGACACATTTAAGCTCTTCAGATGCAGACAAACAATCCTTCTAATATTTCATTTACATGAGAATTATTTGTGAGCAAGTCATGATCTAAAGTAGCAAGTGAGTGTCCCTTCCCTGTTGCTGACAGGATGAAAAAGAAAACAAGAAACAACATCAGGGAAATATTTTGAAAAAGGGAGTAAGTAACCTTGGAAATACAAAATAGCCCAGCTGTTCCAGGTCCTTCAAAGTGGCTGTGCAGGATTGCCTAAATATGAGTTAATAATACATTGTTTCAAGATGGCATCACAAAGACCCATTATGCACGGGCCAGAACACCTGTATTGGGGGCAGCCAGGCTTCAGGAAAAATCCCCGATAACGCTCACCACCGCCTCCAGCGCAGCGTGTCCCGGCCCAGGGCTACGGAAGGCCCGCGTTAAGCAAATGTGGGGACTTCGGCAGCTTCCTGCTTACGCTGGGCAGCAGGGGCTAAGGCGGGCCGGTGCTGTGCATAATTGACAGTGCCGGGCCTTTTGGCCTGCCCGGCCCCGACCTACGGTATCCCTGTAGGGACACTGCACACCCCTGTGGGCTCCGTGTATCCGTGTAGCTGGCAGGGGCAACCCCCTGCCCCATCAGAGCATGTGGAGGGGCCCTGCCCCCCCACTCCCACTCTCCCCCTCCCGCCGGCTGCTGCCGCTTACCTTGGCCAGAAGCATCCCGGGCCTCCTGGCCCTGGTTCAAAATGCGTGCGCGCTACGTTGGGCCAGCCATGCATGCCCCACCCCCGTGTGCACATGGAGAATGGCAGGGCATCCTGCCCTGCCACAACGGTACGGTGGCAGCACGGAGTAGCTGCCGCCGTGCATAAAGGGCCCATGAGAAATGTTCTTAATTCCTCTTAACCCAGTTTCCCCTGAAACACAATAATCCACTTCTTTTCCTCTTTTTAGGAATTTGGAGTCAGTTAATCAATTCTGTTTTGATCAAAGAAAAATCTGAAAAAACAAGAGACAGAAAGAGAGATACTGCAAAATCTCAGTATTTTACTTTGCAGATGCTCAGAACTGTCAAATGTCTTCCCAAACTTACCAGTCCCAATGCCAGGACATCTCCTCCCCATGGCATGTAAGCAACTCCAAGAAGTTACAAATGGATAGGCTGATTTCTTTACAAAGGCAAGTCAAAAAGTAATCAAAGAGAAATCCACCTTTATAATGGGGGAGGGGAGAAAATCAGAGGAACCAAGTCTATAGTAACCAAGTTTATAGTTTTAAAAGTGCTTTTTGGAAAAAGAAATTCTTCTCCCCATAAAAGTTGTTCTTGTTTACCCCCCCCCCCCAGATAGTCATAAGAAAACCCATAGAAATCTTGGAAGTCCTTGGCTGAAATAATAAAAGATTTGCTCTAAGTAAAAACAATCTTAAACAAGAGCATTCAATTTTACTCATCACTATTCAGTGAAGCCAGTCCCAGCAAAGTATTTAGTATTGCACCGTTACTTATGCAATAACTTGTCTCAGCAGACTATGAAATTAGTCAGAATTTAGTAATTATTCTTAACTTACAAAGTTTTCTCATGCAATTTTTCATTTGACATTTCTATAGCTCTTTTGAAAAGGCTTGGCTCTAATGATAAGGAGTCAGACAGTAAATCAAAGGAAGTGGTAATTGTATTATTTGGAGTAAACTCCAGATGTTTTCAGAAAAATGAAGTTAATGGTGTACATTGTGATTTATGGTGGGCTCTTAACATTAAATAGAACACTATTTTGCATTTTTAAATGATTTATTTGGAAGGAATAAGACAGGTAATTAAGTGATCTAAAATAGATTTGGTTTCTTAGAAGGAAAAAAAAATGAAACCCAGAAAATTACAATACGGCTGAGGTGCCTGAAGTCTGAGTGGAACAATGCTAAGGTGGTTCTGGTCTTTCCTATCTCATCACGGGTTGCAAGAGGGGCTGAATCATACTCTGATGGGGGAGGGTGTCTATGTGTGCCACAGTACTCCGTGTTAGTTTCCCATAGTGACTAATATCTATGTTCTGGTCGTCAGCCATTCAGTCATGCTCAACTCTTGGAGATCCCATGGCACAGCTGCCACTATGATCCCTGATCCTACACCGGCTCCCTCACCTGTGCAATGTTCTGGCCGGTATCCATCCCAATTATGTCCAACTGCACAGAAA